>NC_092728.1:86196148-86501383 GCF_047496885.1 Scyliorhinus torazame | reverse complement strand
CCAATAGGAAGGGGACCTATTCGATGAACATACAGGTGGTCTGCGACCACCGCATGATGATCCTGCACGTCTGCGCCCGTTACCCGGGCAGTGTACACGACTCATACGTGTTGTCGCGGTCATCCATCCCCGGCATGTACGAGGGACGCCATCCCCGGCTGAGGGGCTGGTTGCTGGGCGACAGGGGTTACCCATTGCGATCGTGGCTGATGACGCCTATACGGAGGCCACGCAATGAGGCGGAGAACCGCTACAATGATGCCCACGTAGCGACAAGGGGAGTGATAGAGAGGTGCTTTGGCGTGCTGAAGATGCGTTTCAGGTGCCTGGACCTCCAGTATCGGGCAGATAGGGTCGGCCGCATCATTGTGGTGTGCTACGTCTTGCACAACATAGCCCAGCAGAGGGGCGATGTGCCGCAGGCAGAGGAGGGCGGAGTGGAGGAGCGCAGTCCTCCCCAGATGAGGGGGATGGGGGCAATGGTCAGGGCAGACGGGGTAGACACAGGCGGGTGGCTGTCCACCGTTACCGGCTGGCCCAGCGGGCACGGGACAGACTGATAGCCGCCCGCTTCACTGACTAGATGGGCGTGGGAATCGGGTAGTACGGCCACAGACTGCACACCATGGCAACAGCCGACCACCCACACCCCCCACCCATCCACCCACCCAGCACCCTCACCCCCCTCCCCAACCCCACCTACGCCACCCGCATGCACACACCCCCCCCCCCATTGCCGATCCACCAGCGACACAATGCCCGGGCTCACACAGTTGCGGGTGGACGCGTGTCTATTGCAGGCCATGGAGGATGATGACAACCCGCCCTGCGATGAGCTCCTGGCTCCACATCGTTGGACGATGTCTGACCCATGGCCACAGTACCGCCATCCACCCGGACCAACCCTGCATGCGGCTGTGACACTGCAGCGCACGGCCCCGTCCTCTGCCCGGGGGATGTTGATGGCGGCCCAGGGGGAAGGGGCAGACTCACCTAGGGCTGAGGTAAGACCACCCCTCACACACACACTTGCGCTCAACGTACATGACACCCCTGCACGCTTTGGACAGAGCACAAAGGCAGCTTCTGTAGGTGTAACATTGACTTTAATAACCAAACGAGTTCATGCACGTGCCCTAGCCCCTAAAACTCATCTGTGGCCTGCACCCGTGCCAACATACTCAGTGTCTAATTGTTTGGCCTTACGGGCCCTTTGACTACGTCTACGTGGTTCCCCAGACGGTACAGCAGAACTGGAGGTGGACTCCTGTGATTCCTGCCCTCTGACACAGGATCCCTTTGGCGGCCGTTTCCTGGAGCGTCCTGGCCTAGATGGGCCAGGCTGCGGCCCGGGCGACTGGGATGGTGAGCTGCCAGCCTGTCCTGCCCGTTGCCCACCCGATGCACCTGGGATGGAAGGGGGTGGGGGAGTCCGAGGTGTCGCGGTGTTCCGGGACCTCCCCTACAGGGGGAGCCGGGACGGACCACACCACCTCCTCCTCCCTCGGGGTGCCCGATGGCCCCCAGGCCTCTACATGGGTGGGGGATGCGAACGGACTGGCCATCCGATGCCCCCCCGACATCTGGCACTGCCAGTCCTGGAGACCCGCGCTGGTATCGCCAAGGGTCTGCAGGTTTGCAGCCATGGAGCCCAGGGGATTGGCAAACCCTGTCTGTGACTGTGCGACGCCGGCTCGCACATAGCCACTGGCGCCGATGCCCTCAGCGATGGCCTGCTGAGACTGGGCTATGGCCTGCTGAGACTGGGCCATGGCCTGCAGAGACTGGGCCATGGCGTTGAGCGCCTCTGCCATCTGGCGCTGGCACTGGCTCATGGCCTCCTGTGAAAGGGCAGCCATGTCCTGGGCCACAGACGCCGCCTGCATGGAAAGCCCCAGGCCTCGCAAACCGTTCCCCATGTCTGACACCGTCGCACCCATTGCATCCACCGCAGACGCCACCTGTGCGGTGTCGGCCTGGGTGGCACGTATGACCGGCACCACTCCCAGCTCCTGGACGCCGGTGGACTCCTCCACCTGCGACTGCAGTCGCCGCAAGCCGGCCGTCACCCTCTTCTCTCGTCTCCGGGTCGGTGGTTGCATCGGATCTATGGGTGGGTGTGGTAACTCCAGGAACCCGGGTTCCATCTGGGCGGCAGATGTTCGCTTGGCCTGGGCTACCCTCCAACCGCCCGGCCCCTCTGCTGCTCCTACCTCCACCTGCTGTACCGGGACGGCTGTGTTGTGCGCACCAGTGAGTGTACCAGACGCCTCATCACTAAAGTGCCCAACCGAGGTGAGTGTTTCTGCGATGGTGGAGGGTGTTGGTGACAGCAGTGGCGTTGTGTCGTGCTCTTCGTCCCACTCTGAGTCCATGGCACTTTGGGGTGGGAGTTCGTCTCCACCCATCCACTCTGAGTCACTGTCCGGTATTTCGACTTCCTGGGTAGTGATGTCCCGGGTAGGGGTGTCCTGGGTAGTGCTGTCCCAGGTAGTGCTGTCCCGGGTAGGGGTGTCCCGGGTAGGGGTGTCCTGGGTAGGGGTGTCCTGGGTAGTGGTGTCCTGGCTCGGCTGTGACGGGGGCCTGTGGCTGCCCCTCTCGTCGCTGGGTGGCACACGCCTGCGCCGTCGCACCCGCACGTGACGGGGGCGTCATCTCCCTGTTGCTCCAGGTCTCTCCGTCTCCCGTGGTCTCCAAGGGACATCCTGCGGGCGTCGCATGCCGGAGGGTCCGGGTCTCTCCGTCTCCCATGGTGTGCAAGGGGCATCCTGTGGGCGTCGCATGCCGGAGAGTCCGGGTCTCTCTGTCTCCCGTGGTGTGCGAGGGGCATCCTGCGGGCGTCGCATGCCAGAGGGTCCGGGTCTCTCCGTCTCCCGTGGCCTCCGAGGGGCATCCTGCGGGCAGTCTGCATCTGCAGGGATGGGTGCCTCGACGTTTGCTCCTGCGATACACAATGAAGCATGCATGGTTAGACACGCAGGCAGTGATCAGGTGATATGGGGGAGGGGGGATATGGGGACGGGCTGTCGGTGGCTCACTTGCTAGTACGCCCCCGACCTCTTGATCAGCAACCTCCTGGTCCTCAGATCCGCCAGCCAGTTCCAGGGCCCTTTCCTCGTGTTCGGTCAGTGGCCTCTCATCAGCGGGGCCTCCTCCAGTCCTCACATGCTCCCTAGTGTTGTGTGCGCGTTTCTCCTGTGGCGGGGGGGGGGGTGGGGGGGGCGGTGGTGGGGGGGGGGTAAAAGGCAACAGTGTTAGACAGGTATATGAATGCACGCCATCGGTTGCGTGGTATTGCAGAGGTTAAGGTTAGGGTGGGATTCACTTGGGGATATGGGGGAGGGGGATATGGGGGATATGGGGAGGGGGGATATGGGGGAGGGGGGATATGGGGGGGATATGGGGGATATGGGGGAGGGGGGGTATGGGGAGGGGGGATATGGGGAGGGGGGATATGGGGGAGGGGAGATATGGGGGATATGGGGAGGGGTGATATGGGGAGGGGGATATGGGGGAGGGGGATATGGGGGGGATATGGGGAGGGGGATATGGGGAGGGGAGATATGGGGGATATGGGGAGGGGTGATATGGGGGAGGGGGGATATGGGGAGGGGGGATATGGGGGTATATGGGGAGGGGGATATGGGGGGATATGGGGATATGGGGAGGGGGGATATGGGGGAGGGAGGATATGGGGGATATGGGGGAGGGGGGATATGGGGGAGGGGGATATGGGGGAGCGGGGATATGGGGGATATGGGGGAGGGGGGATATGGTGGATATGGGGAGGGGGAAATGGGGAATATGGGGATATGGGGGATATGGGGAGGGGGATATGGGGAGGGGGATATGGGGGAGGGGGATATGGGGGAGGGGGGATATGGGGGATATGGGGGAGGGGGATATGGGGGATATGGGGGAGGGGGATATGGGGAGGGGGGATATGGGATGGGGGATATGGGGGATATGGGGGATATGGGGGAGGAGGGATATGGGGGATATGGGGGGATATGGGGGATATGGGGAGGGGGGATATGGATATCGGGCGGGGAAGGCTTAACCTGCCTGCTCTGACGAGGTTGTTCACCTTCTTGTGGCACTGGGATCCTGTCCGTGCTGTCAGGGCCGCAGCGGTGATGGCCTCTGCCACCTCCCTCCACAGACGCCGGCTGTGGCGTGGGGCAACTCTGCGGCCGTGCCCGGGATACAGGGCCTCCCTCCTCTGCTCCACTGCGTCCAGGAGCGCCTCCACATCCCGTGACTGGAACCTCGGGGCTGAGCGGCGGCCGGCCATCCGGTCGGGTGTTCCGGTCGGGTGTTCCGGTCGGGTGTTCCGGTCGGGTGTTCCGGTCGGGTGGGGGGGAGCAGCGCATCGATATGAGCCGTCACGCCATGCGGCGTGTATGACGCTGCACGGCGTGAACCACGTGAGCAAGCGCGGCTCCCGTCACATCGCTGCTAGCCCATTTCGGGCCGGAGACTTCGCGACAATTTTTGCGGCGTGACGCAAGTCGGATTTGCGCCGTATTTTGCGCCGATCGGCGGACTTTGCGCTGATAACGGAGAATTTCGCCCAAAGTCTCCCAGATAAAACTGAATTGGTTTCAGAAAATATATTCAGCTAGGCTGAGTTATCTACAGGAAGGATCAGAATGAATGTGTTTGTCATCGAGAGAATGCTGAGAGAACACAAAGTATTCTTTGAGCAATGAGGGCCAAGTGACAAAACTCAACTTCACATTGCTGAAGGGAAGGATAAAGGACAACGCACTACCAACAATCTGCAAGACGAGGCCAGTACCTTAGGTCCGTTCGAAGCAGGAAAGAGCTGTATAGATTAGAGTAAACATGGTCAAACACAAGAAAAAATGTGGAATTAGTGAGTATATGTTGATTTCTTTTGAAGGGAAAAGGTACTTTGATTTGTTTGAAAGCTATAGCAAGTGGAACGATATTTATGGCCAATAAGCACAGGTGCCAAAACTGTTGACGTTTTGAGAAGTTAGTTTGCAATTTATGGGTTGGCAAATGTGTTGGTGCCAGATAATGGTCCACAGTTTATATCGGAAAATTTGAAATATTTCTGAGTAAGGATGGAGTTTAACACACTCTATCAACATATCACTCAGCATCAAATGGTGCTGCAGAAAGAAGTGTGCAGATAATGAAGATATCTTTGCATAAAAGTGTTTGCGAATGACAAACTAGGCAGTGATTTCCATATTTCCCGTTGATATAGAGCAGAAAATTGTCTACTTTCTTATGAATAACCTCACAGTCCACAACAGATTGCTCATCTGGTGAGTTAGTGTTGCACTCCTAGGCTTATTTTCTTAAGCCTAACATCAATAGCAAAGTAAGAAAAGTAAGACAAAGTGAAGATGAGTTAAGATATAACAATGGAACTTAGAGAGTTCAATGTTGGCCAGAAGGCCATGGTGAAAAACCATTGTGATGACATGGAGAAGTTTGTGATTGGCGTTGTTGAGAGCCTTGGTGCACTAACATAACTAGTGAGGATTGGTCTGATCGCAGTGTCAAATTACTTGAGGGAGGAAATCCGACAAAGGGAGAGTATGATAAACCTCCTATATTCCAAATTCCTCCCAGAGTCCCAAGTGAAAGTCAGTAAGAAAGTGCATTTCACAAAGATACTGGGGGCAATTCTGAACCCTCTCTCTAAGTGAGAAAGTCGCCACTGGCTCAAAATCCAGAGAGAAGGGAAAAACACGATTCTCTCTGGTGAGAGTGGCTTTTGGAATCTTACCACCCCCCCCCCCCCCCCCCGCCCCCCACACTTGACAGTGGAGTAGTGTGAATTGTATGGCGCGTGCCCCGGGAACCTCATTTTAATACAGTAGCATGTCATTAGCAAGCACTCTCTCCAGAGAGCACTTCCCCCGTTGCGGAATCTTGACCCGGCGCCGGTGTGTCCACAGAAGTAGGACATCAAGTCCAATGATAAAGGGCATCAGGAAAGTCTGTAAGGAACACAATGCCATGGACTGTGCACAATACAGTAAATGGAAAGAAAAACAACATAATTATTTGCAGACTTTTAAATACATCGCTCAAGTCAGGATTTCCCCATATTCATATATTTTGTACTGGAACAATTCTTCATCTTCAATTTGAGAGTGAACTTGCTCTTTGGCTGTAGCACGGACGATGCTAATAGCAAATTGGCCCCCTGCCTCATACCACAATGACATGAATTAGGAGCAGGAGTAGACCATTTGACCCCTCCAGCCTGCTCCGCCGTTCAATAAGATCACGACTGAATTGGTTCCACTTACCCCCCGATAACCTTTGACTCCGTTGTTCATCAAGAATCTATCTACCTTTGCCTTAAAAATATTCAGTGACAAGAGGGTTCCAAAGATTCAAAAATAAGGGGGTCACTCATTTTGAGGAGAAATGTTTTCTCTCTGAGCATCGCGAGTCTCTGGAACTCTCTTCCTTCAAAGGCGGTGGAAGCAGAGTCTTTGAATATTTTTAAGTTTGAGCTAGCTAGAGTCTTGATTAACAAGGGTGGAGAATAAAAGGTTATCGGGGGTGAACAGGAATGTGGTTTTGAAGCTACAAGGTCAGCCGTGATCGTACTGATTGGCCCAGAGAGGCCGAGTGGTCGACTCCCGCTCCTAAATCGTATTTGCAAATGTACGTACGTATTTAACCCTCTGAGAGAAATGAAATGTCATTTCATGGGAAACCCTTTACTTTTAAACCGCGTCCCTTAGTTCTAGTCGTCCCCACATAGGGAAATATCCTTTCAGCATCCTCCCTATCAAGGCGGTAGAAATGGACCGTCAGTTTGTTTTGAACCTATTTCATGCTCACAAAGACAATTTCATCTCTGCAGTCTTATATTTGAGCTTGATTAAAAACACCCGTTTCCACAGGCACAACATACTTTACTTTGAGGGAGTGCAATGAATGTTCAGTAGGCCGATTCCTGGAATGAGGAGATTGGATTGGGAGGCGAGATTGAGTAGACTAGGCCCATTTCCCCCGGATTCAGAGCAACGAGCGACGGTCTCGTCGAACTATCTAAAATTCTCACGAAGCTTGACAGAGTGGATGCTGGCAGGATATATCCCTGTGCCGAGGAAATCTCGAAGTAAAGATCACAGTATCAGGGCAGGACCATTTAGGACTGCGATGAGGAGAAATTTCTTCACTCAAACAGTTGTGAGCCTTTGGAATTATCTACCCCAGAAAGCTACCATGTTTAGTCATTGGGTAGATTCAAGACAGAGGTCAATGGATATTTGGATACGACGGGAATAAAGGCATGCGGGGGCAGTGTGGGAAATGGAGTTGCGGTGGAAGGTCAGCCATGAAGGGTGAACAGTGAAGCAGACAGAAGCTCCTCTTGCTGATGTTTTTAAAAAATTCTATTTTTCACAGCTGCCAGTAAGGGAACCGTTAACACGGTTTTGTGCAAACATGGAGACGAGCGCTCGAGAAAAACGGACTTGAAATTCAGGCATGGCTCCGGGATCCAAAATTACAAACTCCTTGATTTCTAAACTGTATTTCTCTTATCCCAACTCGTGCTTAATTAAACCAAGCAAATGAAGGGTGAGGGAGTGGTTCCATCCACACGGTGACTCTCTTTATGTTGCCCCTGGTATGGGTGGATGCAGGAGGGATCCAATTTCCTCCCAATTCCACCTGAAGTAACTTCAGAAAATTGCTAGTGATCACGGACGGGCCTGTTGCAAAAACACCATCGCGTGCAAACCCAGGGGTTTCAGTTGGACTGCTGCCAGTCAGGCGGGATGAGAGTCAGCAAAACTGAGGAAACACGTACCCATCGACCTTTAACAGAACCCACTAAACATATTAAAATGTGTAGAGTCAGGGATAGAACCGCAAGGCTTCTGCCATCCAAATTTCTCACCTTCACGATGTCTAGTGACTGAGTCCACTCGGGTTAATTTTAAAGCTCGCCATCAGGTGGAACCGGGGCAAAGGCATGTGTTACTATCTCACTCAGGTCCTCACCATTTGCCATGCTAATCTTCAAGATTTTACACAGACCTAAAGCAGGCAGCAACTTCATTATTTCGAACTACAGCAACTTCTAAAATTCAGGAAAATATGCAAAATATTGTGGATGCTGGAATCTGAAATAGGAACCAGAGGATGCTGGAAAGGAGGGACAAACAGAGGCTGGAATTCTCCAGTCATCGGGGTTCACTTTTCCCACTGGCAGAGCACCTCCGCAGCGGTGTGGAGTGGCTTCAATGGGAAGTCCCAGTGACAAGCGAAGGGAAGATAGAATCCGGCCGCCAATGAACGGTGAGGGGCCAGGAAACACCTGGTTGGGGGACCAGAAAATCCCAATGTTCCGAGTCCTTTTGAGTTCTGAGAATGAGGCAAAAGGACTCAAAACATTAACTCAGGGGTTTCTCCTCACAGATGCTGCCAGACATGCTGAGATTCTCTCGAGCCCTCTGTTCTTGTCTAAAATTCAGGTTTCACAGTCGAGGAGCCTGTTGATTGTATCCTGGAATCAGTTCTGAATTTCATAGGATGTCATAATTGGATATCAAGCTGAAGAACATTAAAACATGGGAGTTGAAGTAGACCATTGGGCCCTTCAAGCTTGCACTACCATTCAACAAGATCTTTTTTCTAAATTTGTCCACGAGATGTTAGTGTGGCTGGCTGGGCCAGCATTTATTGCCCAACTTTAAGAGTCAACCACATTGCAGTAGATCTGGAGTCACATGAAGGATAGACTGGGTAAGGATGACAGATTTCCTTCCCTAAAGGGCATGAGTTTTTACGACAATCGACAATGGGTTCATGGTCACCTTCAAGACTTTTAATGCCAGATTTTTATTGAATTCAAATTTCCCCATCTGCCCTGCAGAGATTCGAATCCGGGTCGCCAGAGCATGACGCTGGGTTTTTGGATTATTAGGCCAGTGACAATACGACTACAGCACTGCCTCCCCCCACAACTCCACCTTCTCACGCATTCACCATATCCCTTATTTCCCCCTGTACCAAAACTCAGTAAATTTGGCCTCCATTTGGTCAGCTGAGCCTCCAGAGTTGTCCAGTGTGGAGAATTCAACATTTCACAACCCTCTGGGAGGGGAGATTTCTCCTCAACTCAGTCTGAAATGGCTGCCTTGTGACTGGGACCTGACCTTCTAGATTCTGTAGGCAGAAGAAACATTCTCAGCATCTACCTTTTCAAGCCCGGTTACATGTACCGGGCAGCACGGTAGCATGGTGGTTAGCACAATTGCTTCACAGCTCCAGGGTCCCACGTTCGATTCCCGGCTTGGGTCACTGTCTGTGCGGGGTCTGCACTTTCTCCCCGTGTCTGCGTGGGTTTCCTCCGGGTGCTCCGGTTTCCTCCCACAGTCCAAAGATGTGCAGGTTAGGTGGATTGGCCGTGATTATTTGCCCTTAGTGTCCAAAATTGCCCTTAGTATTGGGTGGGGTTACTGGGTTATGGGGATAGGGTGGAGGTGTTGACCTTGGGTAGGGTGCTCTTTCCAAGAGCCGGTGCAGACTCGATGGGCCGAATGGCCTCCTTCTGCACTGTAAATTCTATGATTCAAAGATCGCCTCCCATTCTACTAAATTCCATAGGAGGCAGATCTAGGGGGGAATTTTATAATTTTTTTCTCCGAAGTGTTGTCTTGGATGGGGAGAGCGGAGGCCATCCCGCCTGCTGCCTGGCCAGTGTGGTTGAATCCAGGTCTGGATCTCACCCAAAAAGCCGGTGGGAAACACCCCGCCACACACACGCCCAAAATAACATCTAGGGCGCCCTATGTCTCCTCATCCAGATACCAGATTTGTGAACCTTGGCCACACTCCTTCTCTGGCCATCATTCCTTAGGGGACAAAAACTACACCCAATGCTGCAGGTGTGGGCTCATCGATATCCCGTGTAATTCAAAACTGATGGGAGCACCAGTGCTGAAGAGGAGTTGCATTGAACTCAAATCGTTAACTCTGGTTCTCTCTCCACAGATGCTGAGTTTAACCAGAACTTCCAGATTTCTTTTCCGATTTCCAGCATCTGCAATTCTTCACTTTTACCATTTATCACACACCTGGACAACCCTAAAGCTGAAGAGCCCCAACGAACACAAACACATTCAATTGTTCTTTTGTTGTCTCAGAATTAAGCACACACTCTCATTGTAATATATGTTATTCTGATCCTTGACGCATATCTCAAATTAACATCCTGATTTCTAAATAAAGCAACAGGTTAAATATTTACATATTTTATGGCAATGAGCAGTCCTAACACAAACTATCCATTGTACATCAAAGCCCCGACTCCAATTCAATATCCTACCTTATTGTACAATTTATTTTGTTCCTCGCTGTTGCCAGGTAAACAGGCACATTGGCCATTTGCGTCATCCTGTGATCATTTTTCACAACTGAAAGATTCAATTACAAATTGACTCAAGAGGAACATTATATGTAAGAGCTCCCATCACAACATACCTGTCAGTCATTCTCAAATTGTCCATGTCCTTTGAGAACCATGGGAGTAAAGTAGTGTACTGCTGAAGGCAGTTTGCCTCCCACCTGCACAGGTAGATGTCCCCATAAATGGATGTATCACTGAGATCGAACACTAACCCAAATTATTTTAAATTTAAGTGCCGGATCAAATCCTAATGTCATCAACACTATTGCCACTTGCTAATGCCTCTCTTCTGATATTCCTCCATTGGCAAAACTGTCAAACAGCTCAATAGATACGTAGTGACAAAACATTCATTTTATTTCTATTTGTTTGTGGGACGGGACGTCACTGACAAGACCAGCATTTATTGCTTCTACTTAATAACCCTCGTGAAGGTGGCGGTGAGCGTCCTTCTTGAACATGTACCTGTACCCACAATGCCATTGGGGGGATCCAGAATTTCCCAGTCACGGCGAATGAATGACAAGACATTTCCAATCTGGATGGTGCATGATTTGTAAAGGAATTTATAGGTGGAGGTGTTCTCATGCATCCATTGCCGTTGTCCTTCTGTTAGGCAGAGTTCATTGGTGGGGAGTCTCTGAGGAGCATTCTGAAAAAACTCAGTTCAGTCACCATAACCGAGGAGAGGACTGCAGAGGACCTAGTGCTCATCCGGAGGAAGTGCCGTCAACACACGCCAGTTCAGAAAGTGACATGGGACCAACCAAAGCAGCTAATTGGTGAGTAAGTCCCGATGAGTATTTTCAATGAACTAATTCATTGCTTAATACTAAGGTAGGGACTACAAAAAGAGTATAGAATAGTACTGTGCAATTATGGTACGTGTTCCTAGCTAACGTAAATAAGGTCCATAGCTAATGTAATTTTTTTAATGGCGTAACAAGCTTAATCGAAAGGGATTTCATGGCAGGAGACCTCAGAACTGTGCTGTGCTCCTCCTGCACAATGTGGGAAATGAGGGACGCTGGTGTGTGCAGAAGGTGTCCAAATGCAGGTGGGGTGGGGGTGGCCTCTCAGGGGAAAGCAACAACAGCTACTTTCATGACACCGTAGGTGGCTCTGCCGCTCAGAGGGGCAGGCGGAAAATGAGTGGCAGGACTATAATGATAGGGGGATTCAATAGATAGTGGCACAGACAGGCGCTTCTGTGGCTGCGAACTTGAATCAAGGATGGAATGTTGCCTCCCTGCTGCCAGGGTCTGGGATGTCATGGAATGGCTACAGGACATTCGGGGGGGAAAGTGAACAGTCAGTGGTCGTGTTACGCGTCCGTACCAATGGCATAAGTAAACTAAGGGCTGAGGACCTGCAAGCTGATTACAGGAAGTTAGAGGTAAATTAAAATGCAGACCCTCAAATGTAGTAATTACAGACTTACTCCCTGTTCCACGCGCTAGCAAGAGCAGGAATAAGAGGATAGACTAAATAGACATGTGGCTGGAGAGATGGTGTAGCTAGGAGGGATTTCTGAGGCACTGGGACCAGTTCTGGGGAAGGTGGAGCTTGTACAAGCCGAACGGGTTGCACCCGGGCAGAGCTGGAACCAATATCCTTGCGGGGGCTTTTGCTAGTTTTGTTGAGGTGTATTTACACTGGTGTAGCAGGGGGATTGGACCCCAGGAGTAGGATCTGATAGGTCAGATTCAGATATGGACAATGGAGGTAGAACATTAGCTAGTGATGTAGTGATGGACTTGGAATTACAGGGGAAGCAAAGTCTAAAGAATGTCCAGCAATGGAAATTGACAAGGTTAAACTGTTTATACTGCAATGCAAGGAATATTACAAAAAAGGTAGATGGGTTAAGGGCACAAGTATACACATGACAGAAGGATACCATTGCTGTAACGGAAACCTGGGGAGGTGGTGGCATAGTGGTATTGTCACTGGATTAGTAATCCAGAGACCCACAATACTGCTCAGGGGTCCGAGGTTCAGATCCCACCGCTGCAGATGGTGAAATGTGAATTCAACAAAAATCATGAAGCCATTGTCAATTGTTGTAAAAACCCATCTGGTTCACTAATGTCCTTTAGGGAAGGAAATCTGCCGTCCTTACCTGGTCTGGCCTACATGTGACTCCAGACCTACAGCAATGTGGATGACTCTTAACTGCCTCTCAAGGGCAGTTAGGAATGGGGAATAAATGCTGGTGTAGCCTGCGATCCATGCCCCATGAACGAATTTCAAAACAAAGAGGGGCAAAATTGACACTCAACACTCCTGATTATAGAGTCCTCAGACACAATCGACTGGGAGGTTTTTAAAAAGGAGGGGCAGTAGCCCTAATGGTTAAAGAATCAATTCCAGTTTTGAGAAGGGATGATATACTAAACGGATCAACAAACAAGGCTTGACGTGTTGAGCTTAGAAATAAAACGTGACAGTCACACTACCGGGAATGTACTACAGACCCCCAAATAGTGAGAGGGAGGCAGAAGATCAAATATGTAGGCACATTTCTGCCTGTAAGGGCAAGAGGGAAATAATAATAATTATCAACTGGGATTCAAACACCAACAGGGGCACTGAGGGAGAAAAAAATCATGCAGTGCGTCCAAGAAATACTTTTCAACCAATTATGAGAAACTCAATGAGAGGAGATGCCTAGACTTAGTCTTGGGCAACGAAGAAGAGCAAGTGGGTGAAGTGATAGTTGGCAACCATATCGGGGATAGTGATCACAATTCAGTTAGATTGAGCATTACCATGGAAAAGGTCAGGGATAAAGCAGGAGTAAAAATTTTCAATTGAGGGGAGGCAGATTTTTGCAGAAATGAGAAGGGACCTGGCTGAGGTGGACTGGTCAGTACTGCTAAAGGATAAATCAGTGGAAAACCAGTGGAAAGCACTAAAAGGAGGGATCCTAAATGTACAAAGTAGACATGTCCCTGCTGTTGCCAAATCTAGACTGCCTGGTTGCCTGGAGAAATATAGGGGAAGGTCAAGCAAAAAAAGAAAGTGTACAATAGGCACACAGAACTAAGCACTGCAGCTAGCCTAGACAAGTATAGGAATTGCACGGACAAAGCAAAAAGGAAGCAAGGGAATCAAAAAGATGGTATGAAATAAGATTTAGCAAGTTAAAGAAAACACAAAGATGTTTACCAATATTTTAACGGTAAAAGGTTAGTTAAGGAAAAAGTGGACCTATCAGAGATGAAGAAGGGAAATTGTGTGTATATGCAAAGGATATCGAAAGGGTTTTAAATGAATATTTTGTCTCCGTGTTTGCAAAGGAAAGGGATGATGCAGATATAGTAATCCAGAGGAACACAGTGAGATATTGGATGGCATAATCATAAAGGGAGAGGAAGTACTCCAAGGGTTGGAATCCTTGAAAGTTGATAAGTTACCAGGGCCAGATGGATTGTTTCCGGGCTGCTGAAGAAGGTCAGGGAGGAGATAGCAGATGGTCGAAGGATAGATTTTACATCGGTGATGGGCAAATTAGCAGATTCAATCCTGAGAGATAGGATTAACTGTCAGGTAGAAAAGTATGGACTAGTTAGGGGTAGTCAGTATGGATTTGGTAAACCTTGCCTCACAAATTTGATTTAATTAATTGAGGAAATAACAAGAGGGTTGATGAAGGTAGTGCTGTGGATATTGTGTACATGGATTTTAGCAAGGTATTTAACAAGGTCCCACATGGCAGGTCAAAAAAGTAAAAGCCCATTGGATACAGGGCAGGATACAGTATCAAACTGGATACAAAGTTGGCTTACTAACAGGAAACAAAGGGTATTGGTCGATGGATGTCCTTGCAAATGGAAAGTTGTTTCAAGTGGTGTTCCACAGGGTTCAGTGTTGGGACCCTTACTGTTTGTGTTTATATTAATGATTAGGACGTGAACCTAGGGGGCATGATTAGGAAATTTGTAGACGACACAAAGATTGGTTGAGTAGTGGACAGTGTAGATGATAGGTATAAGCTCAAAAATGATACAGAAGGGTTGGTGGAGTGGGCGGTAAAGTGACAGATGGATTTTAACACAGGGAAATGTGAGGTCATGCATTTAGGGAGGTGAAACAGGTGAGGTCAATGGGAATTCCCATTAAAGCCACCCCACGCTGCCGGGAAACTGACAGGCAGGGGTGCGTTGCCAGGGAGAATAGACAATCCCAACAGCTGGAGAATTCCAGCCATCATTTCTACAAATTCTTATAATATATTACATCCTGTTTAAAGGATGATTAGATCAATCCAGGGTTTTCTGATGAAATAAGGTGAACTGGTGTTCGGGGGGGGGATTAAATTTCTACAGTTTGTCCTCGATGGATTTAGCTTGGATGATAGTCAATGGTCCGTAAACTATCACAAATTGACCTTCCTCATTGCAAGAAACCACAGCAATCAAATGTCCAGTTATCAGAATCTCCATGGTCTCTATCAGTCACTGGTCCATTGCTTCACCAATTTGTACTTTACTGACACATACAGGAAAAAAAACGCAAGAGCATCTAATTCATGGCTGGTGAAATGTTTCAGCACAACCTCAATGTCCTTTGCACCGAATGAATTCTTTCTGTCACTCTATACAGATGAAAATACGAACATACAAATTAGGAGTAGGCCGACCGGTCCTTTGAGCTTGCACTGTCGTTTGATAAGGTCATAGCTGATCCGATTGTGGCTCCACTTCGACTTTCTGATCCACCACCTTTGGCTCGCTTGTCCATCAAATATTGCAAATATTCACTGACCCGGCCTCTCCTGCTCTCTGGGGAAGAGAGAAATCAATTCCCCTTGCATCAGTCCTGAGTGGGAGACCCCTTATTTTAAAACTCTGCCCTCTATTCTGGGCTATCCCTCAAGGGGAAACATCCTCTCAGCATCCACCCTCTCATGTCCACACAGAATCCTCTCTGTCTCAATATGGCCGCCTCACATTCGTCTAAACTCGAATGAATATAGGCCTAAACTCTCCAACCTTTCCTCATAAAAAAATCCACTCATTCCATGAAAGAGTCAAATGAACGTTCTCCGAATATCTTCTAATCCAAATATAATCCTTCTGAAGTGGATCTGAAACTGTACACAATGGCCGGGATTCTCTGCCCGTTCACTGGCGGTGGCATTCGCTGTTCCTGTTGGCAGCACACCCCCTCCTGTGGGGTTCCTGGCGGCGTGGGGTGGCTTCAATGGGAAACTCCATTGAGAGTGGTGGGAGCAGAGAGTCTCGCCACTAGCAAACGGCACACTGCATCCCGCCGCCGGGATACACGCGGCTGGGAAGCCAGAGAATCCCGCCCAATACTTCAGATGCGGTCTCAAAGAACAAAGAAAAATACAGCACAAGAACAGGCCCTTCAGCCCTCCAAGCCCGTGCCAACAATGCTGCCCGTCGTAACTAAAATCTTCTACACTTCCTGGGTCCGTATCCCTCTATTCCCATCCTATTCATGTATTTGTCAAGATGCCCCTTAAATGTCACTATCGTCCCTGCTTCCACCACCTCCTCCGGCAGCGAGTTCCAGGTACCCACTACCCTCTGTGTAAAAATCTTGCCTCGTACATCTCCTCTAAACCTTGCCCCTCGCACCTTAAACCTATGCCCCCTAGTAATTGACCCCTCTACCTCGGGGAAAAGCCTCTGACTATCCACTCTGTCTATGCCCCTCATAATTTTGTAGACCTCTATCAGGTCACCCCTCAACCTCCGTCATTCCAGTGAGAACAAACCGAGTTTATTCAACCGCTCCTCATAGCTAATGCCCTCCATACCAGGCAACATCCTGGTAAATCTCTTCTGCACCCTCTCTAAAGCCTCCACATCCTTCTGGTAGTGTGGCGACCAGAATTGAACTCTATACTCCAAGTGTGGCCTAACTAAGGTTCTATACAGCTGCAACATGACTTGCCAATTCTTATACTCAATGCCCCGGCCAATGAAGGCAAGAATGCCGTATGCCTTCTTGACTACCTTCTTCACCTGTGTTGCCCCTTTCAGTGACCTGTGGACTTGTACACCTAGATCTCTCTGACTTTCAATACTCTTGAGGGTTCTACCATTCACTGTTTATTCCCTACCTGCATTAGACCTTCCAAAATGCATTACCTCACATTTGTCCGGAATAAACTCCATCTGGCATCTCTCCGCCCAAGTCTCCAAATGATCTAAATCCTGCTGTATCCTCTGACAGTCCTCATCACTATCCGCAATTCCACCAACCTTTGTGTCGTCTGCAAACTTACTAAGCAGACCAGTTACATTTTCCTACAAATCATTTATATATACTACAAACAGCAAAGGGCCCAGCACTGATCCTTGCGGAACACCACTAGTCACAGCCCCCCAATTAGAAAAGTACCCTTCCATTGCTACTCTCTGCCTTCTATGACTTAGCCAGTTCTGTATCCACCTTGCCAGCTCACCCCTGATCCCGTGTGACTTCACCTTTTGTACCAGTCTACCATGAGGGACCTTGTCAATGGCCTTACTGAAGTCCATGTAGACAACATCCATTGCCCTACCTGCATCAGTCATCTTTGTGACCTCTTCGAAAAACTCTATCAAGTTAGTGAGACACGACCTCCCCTTCACAAAACCATGCTGCCTCTCACTAATACGTCCATTTGCTTCCAAATGGGAGTAGATCCTGTCTCAAAGAATTCTCTCCAGTAATTTCCCTACTACTGACGTAAGGCTCACCGGCCTGTAGTTCCCTGAATTATCCTTGCTACCCTTCTTAAACAAAGGAACAACATTGGCTATTCTCCAGTCCTCGGGACATCACCTGAAGACAGTGAGGATCCAAAGATTTCTGTCAAGGCCTCAGCAATTTCCTCTCCAGCCTCCTTCAGTATTCTGGGGTAGATCCCATCTGGCCCTGGGGACTTATCTACCTTAATATTTTTCAAGACGCCCAACACCTCGTCATTTTGGATCTCAATGTGACCCAGGCTATCTACACACCCTTCTCCAGATTCAATATCCAGCAATTCCTTCTCTTTGGTGAATACTAATGCAAAGTATTCATTTAGTACCTCGCCCATTTCCTCTGGCTCCACACATAGATTCCCTTGCCTATCCTTCAGTGGGCCAACCCTGACCCTGGCTACCTTCTTGCTTTTTATGTATGTGTAAAAAGCCTTGGGATTTTCCTTGAACCTATTTGCCAATGACTTTTCGTGACCTCTTCTAGCCCTCCTGACTCCTTGCTTAAGTTACTTCCTACTTTCCTTATATTCCACACAGGCTTTGTCTGTTCCCAGCCTTCTAGCCCTGACAAATGCCTCCTTTTTATTTTTGACGAGGCCTACAATATCTCTCGTTATCCAAGATTCCCGAAATTTGTCGTATTTATCCTTCTTCCACACAGGAACATGCCGGTCCTGAATTCCTTTCAACTGACATTTGAAAGCCTCCCACATGTCAGCTGTTGATTTGCTCTCAAACATCCACCCCCAATCTAGGTTATTCAGTTCCTGCCTAATATTGTTATAATTAGCCTTCCCCCAATTTAGTACATTCACCCTAGGACCACTCTTATCCTTGTCCACCAGCACTTCAAAACTTACTGAATCGTGGTCACTGTTCCCGAAATGCTCCGCTACTGAAACTTCTACCACCTGGCCGGGCTCATTCCCCAATACCAGGTCCAGTACAGCCCCTTCCCTCGTTGGACTGTCTACATATTGTTTTAAGAAGCCCTCCTGGATGCTCCTTACAGACTCTGCCCCGACCAGGGCCCTAGCACTAAGTGAGTCCCAGTCAATATTGGTGAAGTTGAAGTCTCTCATCACAACAACCATGTTATTTTTTACTCGTTTCCAAAATCTGTCTACCTATCTGCTCCGCTATCACCCGCTGGCTGTTGGGAGGCCTGTAGTAAACCCCCAACATTGTGACTGCACCCTTCTTATTCCTGATCTCTACCCATATAGCCTCGCTGCCCTCTGAGGTGTCCTCCCGTAGTCCAGCTGTGATATTCTCCCGAACCAGTAGCACAACTCCGCCACCCCTTTTACATCCCCCTCTATCCCGCCTGAAACATCTAAATCCTGGAACGTTTAGCTGCCAATCCTGTCCTTCTCTCAACCAGGTCTCTGTAATGGCAATAACATCATAGTTCCAAGTACTAATCCAAGCTCTAAGTTCATCTGCCTTACCCGTAATACTTCTTGCATTAAAACATATGCACTTCAGGTCACCAGACCCGCTGTTTTCAGCAACATCTCCCTGTCTGCTCTTCCTCAGAGCCATACTGGCCCTATTCCCTAGTTCTCCCTCAATGCTTTCACCTTCTGACCTATTGCTCCAGTACCCACCCCCCTGCCATACTCGTTTGAACCCTCCCATGTGACACTAGCAAACCTCCTGGCCAGGATATTTATGCCTCTCCAGTTTAGATGCAACCCGTCCTTCTTATACAGGTCACACCTGCCCCGGAAGAGCTCCCAGTGGTCCAGATAACGGAAACCCTCCCTCCTACACCACTGTTTGCCACGTGTCTAGCTGCTCTATCTTCCTATTTCTAGCCTCACTGGCACGTGGCACAGGGAGTAATCCTGAGATTACAACCCTTGAGGTCCTGTCTTTTAACTTTCTGCCTAGCTCCCTGAACTCCTGCTGCAGGACCTCATGCCCCTTCCTGCCTATGTCGTTAGTACCAATATGTACAATGACCTCTGCCTGTTTGCCCTCCCCCTTCAGGATGCCCGCTACCCGTTCGGAGACATCCTGGACCCTGGCAATAGGGAGGCAACATACCATCCTGGTGTCTCTTTCATGTCCACAGAAGCGCCTATCTGTGCCCCTGACTATTGAGTCCCCTATGACTATTGACAAAGGCCTTGCACATCTGTAGCATAACTTCCCTTGTTTTATATTTCGTTCCCCGTGCAATGAACAGCAGCATTCCATTTGTCTTCCTAAACACATGCTGTAAGCGCACTAACATTTTGTGATTACGTTCCAGATCCCTGTGAACTGAAGAGTTCTGTAATCTCTCCCCATTTAAATAATGTACTGCCTTTCTATTCTTCCTGCCAAAGTTGACAAGTTCACACATTACAGTCCGTTTGCCAAATTTTCACCAACTCACTTAACCTGACTATATCCTTTTGCAGACTCCTTGGGCGGGATTCTCCGCCCCACCGTGCCACATTTCTGCCCCGACCGGCCGGCGGTATTCTCCGTTACGCCAACCGGTCAAAGGGGTTTCCCATTGTGGGGCAGCCTCACGCTGTCGGGAAACCCCTGGGCGCCGGCATGAGGGAGAATCACCCCGGTGGAGTTGTCTTCTTCACAACTTACTCTCCTACCTCTCTTTGTGTGATCAGCACCCATACATTCGGTCCCTTCATCCAAATAATCAATGTAGATTGTAAATAGTTGAGGCTCCAGCACTAATCCCTGTGGCACTCCTCTAGTGCTAACCCAAAAACGATCCATTTATTGCTACTCCCCCTGCTTCCTGTTTGCTAACAAATCCTCGAGCCATGCTAATATGTTACCCCCTACACCTGAAGCCTTATTTTGTGCAGTAACCTTTAATGTGACACCACAGCTGATCAAATGTCTTATGGAGGGAGAACTATTTTGAAGACTAGACATAGAAAAAATATTTTTGTTATAACCCCCACGAGAATGAACCGATTCATCTCCCGGTGACCCTCGTGGAATAGAAGCTGCCCCGCTGAGGTGCAGAAACCCATCAGCAGGATATTGGACTTGGGACATAAAAACTAGCCCAGGTAGGAGCCGAGCTGTTGTGTGCAGTCCCGTCTGGGGCTTGAATTGTGCTTGTACATAGTTTACTTTGACAAGGGAGCCCAGGAATGCCAGGCAATGTCTGGAATGGAGGTGAAGAGTGTGCCAGCCATTCTGACATCTAGCACCCGCTACGGCTGGGGTCCCTGGGTCCGCAGCCTGGCCCGAGCACTGGCAAGACCAGGCCCATTGGTCGAGCACCGTAATGGCCAGAGGACAGCCTCTCCGGTTTCAGTGGGGGATGAACCGAGACAGTGTGGCACTTGCAGCCGGAGCAACTAGTAGGAGAAAGGACCACAGCTCAGCCAGCAGCCTTGCCGCCCTACCCGCAGGAGACACCAACCCAGAGCCCAGACCATCCACCTGGACCAGCCCAATGGTGAGGAATGCATGCAGTTGATCTGCATCAATGCACCATGAGTTTCCCCCATTCGAATTACCATCCAGGTGAACAGCCAGCCATTGGATATGGAGTTGGACATGGGAACCACAGGTTCAGTCATTGGAAGCAGACGTTTAAGAAGATTCGGACGGGGATACAGCGATTGAGTCTGCGGGACACCAAAGTAAGACTCACTACCCATACAGGGTAAATGGCAGGTACAATGACCCCAGTGACGCAAGGGCAACAGTCCGTTAGACTTCCACTGATCATAGTGAAGGTCCCCGGACCAAGTCAACTGGGCTGCGACTGGCTGCAATGCCCCGTCTGGACAGATCTTCCGGATGGGCACTAGAGGTCTTTATGAGGAATTGGGAAAATACCCTGAGGTTTTTCAAAAAGGCCTGGGTAGGATAAAGGGAGCCATGGCCAAAGTACATGTGGACCCTGAGGTAAGCGACAGTCTACTTTGACGACATCCTGGTCACGGGAGACATGTAAAGTGAACATCTGCGTAACCTGGACTAGGTCCTCCGCTGGTTTTCCGAGTCAGGTGTCCACCTCAACACCGGGAAGTATGTGTTCCATGCCAAGGAGGTTACCTTCTTGGAGTATTATGTGGGCCGGGATGTATTGCACCTGGTGGAGGAGAAGGTGCAAACTATTCGACAAGCCCCAACTCTGGGAAATGTGATGGTTTTGCGGTCATTTCTCAGTCCGGTAAATTATGGGAAATTCATTCCTGGCATAGCGACCATACTCGCCCCTCTGCCCGCCTTGCCGAAGAAGCACCAAGAATGGGCATGGGGGATGCCTCAGGAGGAAACTTTATGTGAGGTAAAAAATCAGCTAACATCGTCCAGTTTGCTGACGCAAGCCTCTGTTGATAACATGTGATACCTCACCGTACAGCATCAGAGCGATATTGTCCCACCACATAGCTGACGGATGAGAACAACTAATCGCATTCACGTCCAGGACCTTGGCCAAGGTGGAGCGGAATTATCTTCAGATCGCATAAGAGGATTTGGTTGTTGTGTTCACGGTGAATATGTTTCACCGGTACATATATGGGTGTCGGTTTACTATCGTGATGGACCACAAGTCATTGTTGGGGCTCTTTATTTTATTTATTTTTTAAAATTTAGAGCACCCAATTAAGGGGCAATTTAGCATGGCCAATTCACCTAACCTGCACGTTTGGGTTGTGGGGGTGAACCCCACGCAGACACGGGGTGAATGTGCAAACTCCACATAGACAGTGACCTCAGCGCTGTAGGCAGCAGTGCTAACCACTGTGCCACCATGCCACCTCCCCCCCCCCCCCCCTCCCCCCCCACTGGGGCTCTTTAAAGAGGATAAGGCAATCCCACTGATAGCATCTGCCAGGATTCAGAGATGGGCCCTGTTGCTAACAGTGACGAATACTCCTTCAAGTATCACACAGGCACACAAATTGTAAATGCAGGTGCGTTGAGCAGGCTCCCGCTACTGACGCAGCCGCCGCGTCTCCCTCGAGACAACAAAGTCATCTCCATGCTAGATTTTATAGATACCTTGCCAGTCACTGCTGCACAGATACGTGATTAGATGCAATAAGACCCCATATTGGCAGAGCTCCGCCCCATTGTCTCGTATGGGGGGCCAGCACAGGAGGTTGCCCGAAAACTGTGCGTCTTTGTGACCAAACTGTTGGAACTCAGCATGGAGGACGGCATTCGTTTGGGGGGAGGCTCACATTGTGGTACCACACCAGGGCAGAGACCTCATACAACGGGGCCTGCACAATAGTCACCCGGGGGTATCAAAGATGCATATGATAGCCCGTGGCCTGACCTGGATGGCAAAATAAAAAGAGTGGCCAACAGTGCGTTGCCTGCCGAGAACAGCTAAATATCCAGCCTGCAGCGTTGTTACATCCATGGGAATGGCCAAGCCAGCCAGGGGTGCGTTTCCACGCTGATTTCAGGGGGCCTTTCCAGGGCTCCATGTTTCTGCTCACAGTGACGCCCATTCCAAGTGGCTGGAAGTCCACCGAATATCATCCACCACATCGAGGGCGACGGTCAAATAGCTCCGGCTCTCCATTGGTACTCATGGCATTCCGGAGGTGCTGGAATAGATAATGGCACCCCCTTCACCAGTGAAGAGTTCGAACAATTGATGAAAGCCAGCAGAGTGCGATATATCTGCACAGGCCCATACCAACCTTTCTCGAAAGGGCTGGATGAGCGGCTGGTGCAAACCTTCAGAAAGGGCCTGATGAAGCAGATTATGGGATCCATGGAAACAAAACTGGCTCAATTTTTAAAAAAAAATTTATTGCACCACACCACTTGGCGTGACTGGCGTAGCACCGGTGGACCCGTTAACGGGCCGACTCAGGACCTGACTCAGCCTCGCGATCCCTGATACTGTCAGGAAAGTACAACAGAGCCAGGAACAGCATGGGCAGATGAACGCATATCAGGAAGCTCCAACCAGGCGATGCGGTTCACACCTGTAACTTTGGGGATGGAACCAAGTGGGTTCCTGAACAGTGGTCTAACAGACAGGGCCAGTCGCGTACCAAGTACGGACACAAAGCAGACAATGCAGAAACACCTGGACCACCTTCGAGGCAGGGGACGGGCATTGCTCCTTGTCCCTCTGGAAGAAGCAACTTCCAGTCGCATTACTTCGATCCATGGGGGCTCTAGGGTGTCGCCCTCTGAGAGTCCCGATACCAAGATATGGGAGATCATCGATTCGGACTTGGACATGGAGACACAGGCATCACGGCGATCTGGTTGAGGATCAGCCGCCAGTGGTAGTGCCCCGCAGGGAGTCGTCCAGAAAATAGCATTACCTGACACGCTATATACCCCTGCAGCTGCAGGGAAGTCCACTAGCCAGCTAATCAGTACCACTTGCCAACCAATCACATTCTCTTCTCATCCAGTATAAATTGTTTTCACCCATGTTCGATCCCGCCCCGGGTCACTGTCCATGTGGAGTTTGCACATTCTCCCCGTGTCGGCATGGGTCTCACCCCCACAACCCAAAGATGTGCAGGGCAGGTGGATTGGCCACCTTAAATTGCCTCTTAATAAAAAAATAAAATAAATTGTTGTTTTCTCCTTCCAATGGTATCCTTGCAAAATGTCCTGATGAGTGCAAGATGGAAAGTTTGAGTGTCCTGTAGTATTTGAACCTGTTAGTGAGGGGTATTTTAATGACTATTTCAGCCACTTCATAAATGCCAGCGTTGGACTGGGGTGGGCACAGTAAGAAGTCTTACAACACCAGGTTAAAGTCCAACAGGTTTGGTTTGAATCACTAGCTTTCGGAGCGCTGCTCCTTCCTCAGGTGTGTTAAAGCACCAAGTTCCCGCTTTGCTGTCATTCAGTTCAAAATCGCTGGGTTGCTTTTTAAAATTGCAAATCATGGCGTTAAGTGATCACGAGCAGGATGTATGTCCAATGGCTCTGAATTGGTTGATAACGCATCGTGTCTCGTTTCATAAGGCTGAAGAACGCAAGAGTGTACAATTGTTCTCAGACACATCGTCCTTCTTTCTGTTTTGCAATGGTGCCCTGCCAAGCGTTACCGTGAACTCGCAGAGGCAGCTGCTCGCAACATCCACAAGGTGGCTCCATGCTCTGTGTGAAATGGGACAAGGTGCAGGGCTGAGACCCACACACATACACATGGAGATAATACGGACTAATTTCTGTTTGGAAAAAAAGGACTTTCTATTCTTCAGCGAATGAAAGTCAAAATGATGCCCCCATGAATGAAACTTCCCTCGGTAGGGCCAGTTGCGAATTATGCTGCAAGATGCCCGGAACCATTGTCTTTTGCGCAATCTGACCCTTAAAACCCGTGTTCTAAATACATTTTCGATGAAGCTGCTTATAACATCTGGAAGAATGATTTGAAGGGAGGTGGGGTGGGGAGGAGAGGATTGGGGGAGGGGGGGGGGAGCAGGAATGAAAGCAGAACATGTCATATATTTTTAATTCTTTAGGAAACATTTTGCAGTGGCGGCAGATGCAAGCGTCCTTTCTGAGGTTTGGCATTTGTTCTCCAGTGATAGGGGGAATCCCGTGGAGTGGGTCTGCTACCCAGCAGTATCACCAGGAGACCCCTTTTATGTTTCAAAAAAAAAACATAAGGACAGCAGCACTGACCCTATATCGTGTGCGGTAAATTCAAAGACTTGGCAGGATTCGGGTCGAAATAAATAGGTTTCCAGTCCGGGAACACAATAACTGGAGCAGTGACCATGGGGGCACTAGAGTGGGCTCCCCCCTTTTTACTGGGATCACTCGGACAGCCAGTTCATAAATGTGACCAAACCCCGCACAGAAAGCAATTTAAAGGCGCGGGGGTGGGGGGGAACACAATTTAAGAATAAGAATAATTAGGATGAAAGTGAACTGCTGATTTGGCTCAGGTTACAAAGCATTCACCTTGCGGTTATTGGACACTTGAGAATGACAAAGGCGACAAAGATACAAATCAGCACACGAAACTCTCCTGTCTGAGCTGCTTTCAAGCCAATTACAGAGAAGGGCTCTTCAACAATGGTTGAAGGATACAGGAGGAATGCAAGTTAAAATCAGAGAAGTACTCCAGAGAATAGCAGAACTAGTGCACCGTTTACCATTGCAAGAATTCGCACCAAAAAAAAAACTCGAGGCCCGGGTCACTCCTTAGGATTTTATTTTGCCTTGTTGTTGATGGCTTGAAGGCAAAATGTTACAAGTTTGAAAGAAGTGAAAAACAAAATGAGTGTGCCAGATATTAGTTGGCCACAGAGATAGATAGGGCTTGGTCAGAAAGCTGAAATATCTTGAGGTGAGGTGAGAGTGACTGACCCTGACACCAAGACAGCATTTGATTGAGTATGGCATCACGGAGTCCGAGTAAAACTGGTGTCAATGGGAATTAGAGGGAAAACTCTCCACTGGTTAGAATCATACCTGGCACAAAGGTTGTTGAAGGTCAATTATCTCTGTTCCAGGACATCACTGCAGAGGTTCCTCAGGGTAGTGTCCTCAAGCCCTGCCATCTTCAACTATTTCATCCCTTCATCTTAAGGTTAGAAAGGGCGATGTTCACTGATGATTGCACAATGTTCCGCACCATTCATGACTCCTCAAATGCTGAAGCACTCCATGTCCATATGCAGCAGCACCTGGACAACATTTAGTCTCAGGCTGATTAGTGGCAAGTAACATTGGCACCACACTAGGACCAGGCAATGACTATTTCCAATAAAAGAGAATCTAACTATATCTCCTTGACATTCAATGGCATTACCATCACTGAATTCCCCACTACCAACATCCTGGGGCTTACTATTGACCAGAAGCTGAACTGAGCCAACCATTTAAATATTGTGGCTACAAGTGTAGGTCAGAGGCAGGGAATTCTGTGGCGAGTAACTCGCCTCCTGTCTCGGTAAAGCTTTTCCACCATCTAAAAGTACAAGTCAGGAGTGTGATGGAATACTCGTCTGGATGAGTGCAGCTCCAACACTCAGGAAGCTCGGCACCATTCAGGACAAAGCAGAACGCTTGAGTGGCACATCATTCATCACTTCCAAAATCTACTCCCTCCACCACCGACGCACAGTGGCAGCAGTGTGTACCATCTACAAGCTGCACTCAACAACCCACCAAGGCTCCTTCAACAGACCCTTCCAAACTCATGACATCTACCACCTAGGACAAGGGCAGAAGATACATGGGAACACCACCACTTGCAAGTTCTCCTCCAAGCCTCTCACCATCCTGAATTGGAACTATTTCACTGTTCCTTCACTGAGGCTGGGTGAAAATCCTGGAACTCCCTTCCTAACAGCACTATGGGTGTACCTACACCACATGGACTGCAGTGGCTAACCGCTACCTTCTCAAGGGCAATTAGAGATAGGCAATAAAAATGCTGGTCTAGGCAGCAATACCCACATCCCATTTAAATATCTGGACATTACACGTAAAGATATAATTATACATGCACACGTAATCATGCATTACACATATGCACAAGCAAAGGAGTATTATTTCAGAATTAAACCTGAAAACAATTAACCCAGAGAGGTCCATTTTGACTACATTAGATTTCAAAGTGCTTTACAATAAAAACTGATGTAGCCATGCAGAGGGATGATACACCCTGCTGTTCATTCATGCAGTCACATTCCTGTGTCTATCACAAGCTGCAGACCAAAATAATGGTTATCAATCACTACTAGACCAGTGGAATGTGGGTCGTATAGGCCCATATCACTATTGAACATGGATGTGAAAGTATTGGCTAAGTTTTTGTTGGGGAGGATGGAGGATTGTGTCCCGGGGGTGGTTGCAGATGATCAAACAGGCTTCGTGAAGGGCAGGCAGCTCGCAAGTAATATAAGATGGCTGTTGAATGTGGTGATGAATCCGTCGAGAGCTCTGGTACCGGAGGTGGTGGTGTCCATGGACGCGGAGAAAGCATTTGATTGGGTGGAGTGGCGGTACTTGTTCAAAGTTTTGGGAAGGTTTGGGTTTGGGCCGAGATTTGTGGCATGGGTGCGGTTGCTGTATGTGGCGCCAAGAGCGAGGGTGAGGATGAATGAAATGCACTCACAAAGCTTTGACTTACACAGGGGTAGGAGGCAGGGGTGCCCGCTGTCGCCGCTGCTGTTTGCGCTGGCCATAGAGCCATTGGCGATGGCTCTCAGGGGGTCGGCAGAGTGGCAGGGGATAATGAGGGGACAGGGGAGCATCAGGTGTCGCTCTATGCCGATGACCTCTTGCGGTATGTTTCGGATCCGTTGGAGAGTATGGGACTGTTGGGGAGGTTTGGAGGGTTCTCGGGATACAAGCTGAATGTAGGGAAAAGCGAGGTATTCCTGGTGAATGAGCTGGCACAGCAGGCTACTTCAGGGGTGATGCCATTTACGATAGCGAGGGATAGGTTTAGATATTTGGGGATTCAGGTAGCGAGGGAATGGACGGGGCTCCATAAGTGGAACTTAACGAAGCTGATGGAGGAGGCCAGGGAGGATCTTAAGAGGTGGAATACACTGCACTTAACGTTGGCGGGGAGGGTCCAAGTGGTGAAAATGAATATTCTGCTGAGGTTCTTGTTTATCTTTCAGGCTCTCCTGATCGTTATACAAAGGGCTTTTTTTCGGAAAGTAGACACAATCATCTCTGCCTTTGTATGGGCTGGGAAGGTGCCGAGGGTGGGGAGGACCTTGCTACAAAGGCAGAGGCAGCAGGGGGGGTTGGCGTTGCCAAACTTGCTTCATTATTATTAGGCGGCGGATGTGGACAAGGTGCAGCGGTGGTGGGAAGAAGGGGTAGAGTGGGTTAGGATGGAGGAGGAATTTTGTAACGGGTCTAGTTTGAGGGCTATGGTGACGGCAGCATTGCCCCAATAGGTATTCAGGGAGCCCAGTGGTGCAGTCCAGGGTGAAGATATGGAATCAGCTGAGGCGGCATTTTAGGGTGGAAGGGATGTCGGTGCTAACGCCGCTGTGCGAGAATCATGGGTTTGAGCCGGGGGGGGGGGGGGGGGGGGGGGGGGATAGTGTATACAGGAGGTGGAAGGAAGTGGGGCTGGTCAAGGTGAGGGATTTGTATTTGGAGGAAGGGTTTGCCAGTCTGGAGGAGCTAAGGGAGAGGGTAGAGCTGCCGAGGGGTATTGAGTTCAGGTATCTACAGGTTAGGGACTTTGCACAAAAGGTCTGGAAAGGGTTCCCTAGATTGCCGGGATACACCCTGCTGGAGTGAATGCTGCTTACGGACGTGGAAGGGGAGGGAAGAATTGGGGATATATACAAGTGGCTGGGGGAGCAGTGAGGCGAGCGGGTGGTGTAGATCAAGGAGAAATGGGAAGCAGAGTTGGGAATGGAGATCAATTGGGGAGTATGGAGTGAGGCACTGCGAAGGGTAAACGGGACCTCCCTTTGTGCAAGGATGAGCCTGATACAGTTTAAGGTGGTGCACAGGGTGCATATGACTCGGGCGAGAATGAGTGGGTTCTTTCAGGGGGTAGCAGATGAGTGTCAAAGGTGTGGGCGGGGGCCAGCGAATCATGCGCACATATTTTGGGGTTGTGAAAAATTGGGAAGATTCTGGGCGGGAGTGTTCGCGGTCTTAGCCAGGATAGTGGAGGAGGGAGTGGACCCGGACCCTTTGGTGGTGATATTTGGGGTTTCAGAGAAGCCGGAGCTCATGGAGAGGAGGAAGGCCGATGTCTTGGCCTTCGCCTCTCTGATTGCACGGCGATTAATTTTGCTGGAGTGGCAGTCGGCATCGCCACCGGGGGTAGCAGCATGATTGGGTGACCTGTACAACTTTGGGCGGTTGGAGAAGATAAAGTATGAGTTAATGGCTCAGCAGGGGAGTTTGAGAAAAGGTGGGGGACGTTTGTGACCGTGTTTGAGGAGCTGTCCGTCGCAGGGGGGTGGGGAGGGAGGGGGGGGGGGGGGGGGGGAGGTGATGGGGGGGGGGGGTGAAAAAGGAGAACAATCTGTAAAAACTGTATAGTTGATTGTTGGGAAGAATGTTTCCCGGGGTGTTTATTTTCTGTAACCTACTTTGATACAAGTTTGAATAAAATGCATTTTTTTAAAAAAATCATTCACTGCTAGTTAATGCTCCAAATTATATGACTGCCTCATTGAATCATTTGCCTGGTGATTTGATCATTCTGAAAATACTCAATTCAAATCATTGTTCTCAATCTTGAACCAAAGTCCAGCGATGTTCAGATATAGATGAATCCAAAGCACTTGTCTAAGAAAAATGGATAGGAAGATCTCCTGGTGTCACAAACAACATTTCCCCATCAACTGCCATGTACAGATAAACTGATCATTTATCTCTGCTGTTCGTGGGATCTTGCTGTGCATAATATGGCTGCTCTATTTGTCTAAATAACAATAGTCTCTTAAAAGTAATTCAACCTGTGCAAAAGAACTTTGACATTTCAGAGAGCCATAATGAATCATTATAAAAATCATTAATTTTTAAACCCAGGGTTGCGACCCGCAGGTGGGTCGTGGGTGAGTATAGGGAGGGCTGTGGAGCCATCGGTAATGGTGCTCCTGATCACAGGAAGAAGTGCTCTAAGGTCGAGAACGGCTTTTAAAAATGCCGGCCGTGACTGGCTTTCAGAAAGCCGACCGCCTTGCCCATGCGTGCCCCTCAGCAGTGCGCAGGCCGAGAGCCAGCGAGGCACACCGCCTTCTCCCAGCATCAGCGCGCTGACCCAAGAGCGGATTTTTTTTGAAAATTGATGGAGCCTTCTCTCCAGAAGCAGGTCAAGCGCCCTGTACACTGACATCGCATGTTCTGAGTATGAGAGAGCTTCCTCCATTTAGTAGATGCCAGCAGTGCTGGTGTGAGCTCCAGGGCCTCTGGTGAACAACCCATTGAGAAGAAGCTGAACTCAGAACTCAGGAACAAAACAGTATAAAGAAGTTTTCTTGAGGTATGGGTGAATTAATTGTGGCAATGCAAATCAGAATGCAAAGTCGATGCATGTTACACGCAGGCAAGTTCTGGCAAATGAAAGATTAAAACCCCCAAAACCTCAAAAGTATTTGAAGACTAAGCATGGCGAGTTCCAGGACAAACTTATATCAGCTGAAGTCCTTCGCAGAAATGTAATATTGAATGACAAAGCTGTCACATTAAAGGTAAGTGAAAATAATGGGTCATGAAATTCGGGCGGCCGGCGTGGGTTGTGAAGGTCGGCCGGCTTGGGTCGCGAAGATCGGCTGGCGTGGATTCTGAAAGATGGCCGGTTGGTAAAATGGGTCCCAGGCAAAAATGTTTGTAAAACGATGATATAAATGAGAGGATTTCTTTTCATGAATGCAAAATGGGGCATTATTAACTTTTATAGTGCAGTCTAGGGGTAGATTGCACAGCAATGAGAGGGGAGCTCCATTATTAGCAGTAAAGATTCTCAAGCAACGCACATGAAATATGTTGAACTCATTGGCTGCAATCCTCCAGTCCTGCCCACAGCGGGAGTCATCGCAGGCGGGCGGAGAATTCGACAGACAAACAAAAGATCCGTTAAACACAGGCGGGAACTTTCAGTCCTCGTGCAGGCGGGACTGGAAAGCCCCGCCCATTATGTCTCTGTTAAAATTAGTGAGAGCAGAACATTTAGCGGGGTTGATCTTCCCTGAAACAAAAAGACAGGAACGCTCTACTCCTCTTTGGCAATTATTCTTCCACTGGTGGCGTTTATCACAGCTCGGTTCAAAATTATAGGATTACTGACAGAGATAAACTCGTCCCTGCTTTAGAATCCTTGCACATTTAAGCACCAGGTATCATTCAGATTACAGGGTGACTTGGTTGTAAGCAGTAAATGCCCTTTGCACAAACCCTTCAATTGTCAAATCCAGAACTAAAGAGTAGTCTGAAGCTTTCTGAAAGAGATGACTTCAATGAAGTAGCACTGATTTAACCACTCAAGGTCAGTGTGAAAATATCCCAATCTTTTCTTTTTCATTTTATTAGATATCTCAAATTAAATATGGGCATTTTATCTCAACAGGGCTGAAACGTTTCAAACACACTTAATCCCATTTAGAATCAAGAGTGGCTGCTCTAGGGCAGCACGGTGTCGCAGTGGTAGCCCTGCAGTCTCACTGCGCCGTGGTCCCAGGTTCGATCCCGGCTCTGGGTCACTGTCCGTGTGGAGTTTGCACATTCTCTCCGTGTTTGCGTGGGTTTCGCCCCCACAACCCAAAGATGTGCAAGGTAGGTGAATTGAACATGCTAAATTACCCCTTAATTGGAAAAAATGAATTGGGTACTCTAAATTTATTTTAAAAAGAAGAAAAAAAAGAGTGGCTGCTCTACACAATTTTCTAACTGCCTCTTGCCGCTGCTAATTACAGGTCTAAACTTCTACCCCAACATGGATACCTCATTGCAGCCATGTCCGGTATTTTCACAAGTTCACCCAGTATTAATAATCTTTATTGTCACAAGTAGGCTTACATTAACACTGTAATGAAGTTACTGCGAAAATCCCCTAGTCCCCACTCTCCGGCGCCTGTTCGGGTTCACAGAGGGAGAAGTCGGAATGTCCAATTCACCTAATAAGCACGTCTTTCGGGACTTGTGGGAGGAAACCCGAGCACCCGGAGGAAACCCATGCAGACATGGAGAGAATGTGCAGACTCCCCACAGACAGTGATCCATGCCGGGAATCGAACCTGAGACCCTGGCGCTGTGAAGCAACAGTGCTAACCACTGTGCTACCGTGCTACCCTATCTTGTACCTCAAGTGCTATCAATTACAGTTCAAGTTACTGGCTTCATCACTCCCTCACCAGTCAGGTAGAGTGAGCCAGGCTCAGCAAGTTAAAGCAGATGGTGGCAGAAGTACACAAGTTGCAACTGACCGCAGTTGCAACTATCCCTAATAGTAGCGTAGGCAGCAAATTTAGGAAAGGACAGAGAATATTCATATACTGGTGGGGGGGGGGGAGGAACCCCGCTCCCCAACCCCATGCACCAGAAACATCCCGCCACACGCACCCAGGCAATACCCCATCTCACACAGACATGGGGCACCACCTAGCCCCCTTCAGACAAGGAGGACCACACCCCCCCCCCCAAAGGAACTCCCCAGAGTGGAGCTGTGATAAACTGGCACCAGTGGAAGGAGAATTGCCTGAAGAGGGGCAGAGAGCTCATTTTTTGTTTCCGGGAAGATCAAGCCCTTTAAATATTCTGCTCGAACTAATTTTAACTGAAGCATAATGACGAGGTTTTCCGGTTCCTCCTGCACCTGGACTGGACAATTCCCGCTTGAGGTCAGCCAAAATTCTTCCCAGCACTGCCCACCTGGCACTGCTCCCCGGCTCTGGGGGCAGAGCCAAGGGGCACGGCCATGTCCCTCTCCCCCAGGGGAAATACTTAGCTGTGCGCCCCGGCAGGTTCTCTTTGCCAGGTTCACGTTTTTCAAAAACTGTTGTAAATCTCGTTGACATGTCACGTCAGGGGGAGGGGGGGGGGGGGGGAGTATACCGAATGTGGAATACATAGATACATAGAAGAGAGGAGCAGGAGGAGGCCTTTTGGCCCTTCGAGCCTGCTCCGCCATTCATCACGATCATGGCTGATCATCCAACTCAATAGCCTAATCATGCTTTCTCCCCATAACCTTTGATCCCATTCTCCCCAAGTGCTATATCCAGCCGCCTCTTGAATATATTCAAAGTTTTAGCATCAACTACTTCCTGTGGCAATGAATTCCACAGGCTCACCATTCTTTGTGTGAAGAAATGTCTCCTTATCTCTGTCTGAAATGGTTTACCCTGAATCCTCAGACTGCGACCCCTGGTTCTGGACACACCCATCATTGGTAACATCCTCCCTGCATCTACCCTGTCTAGTCCTGTTAGAATTTTATAAGTCTCTATGAGATTCCCCCCTCATTCTTCTGAACTGCAGCGAGAATAATCCCAATCTAGTCAATCTCTCCTCATAAAACAGTCCCGCCATCCCTGGAATCAGTCTGGTAAACCTTCGCTACACTCCCTCGAGAGCAAGAACATCCTTTCTCAGAGGAGACCAAAACTGCACACAGTACTCCAGGTGTGGCCTCACCAAGGCCCTGTACAATTGCAGCAACACATCCCTGCTTCTATACTTGAAACCTCTTGCAATGAAGGCCAACATACCATTAGCCTTCTTTACCACCTGCTGCACCTGCATGCTTACCTTCAGCGAATGGTGCACAAGGACACCCAGGTCCCGTTGCACATTCCCCTCTCCCAATTTACAACCATTCACGTAGTAATCTTTGTTCCTCTTTTTGTTTCCAAAGTGAATCACCTCACACTTTATCCAAATTATACTTCATTGGTTTGTCCACTCGCCCAACCTGTCCAAATCTTGCTGTAGGATCCCTCATGCTCGTCACAATTCACCCTCCCACCTAATTTGGTATCAGCTGCAAACTTTGAGATGTTACATTTTGTTCCCTCATCCAAATCATTAATGTATATTGTGAATAGCTGCGGTCCCAGCACCGACCCCTGTGGTACCCCACTAGTTACTGCCTGCCAATTTGAAAAGGACACATTAATCCCTACTCTTTGTTTCCTCTCTGCCAACCAGTTTTCTATCCACCCAATCCCATGCGCTTTAACTTTGCACAATAATCTCTTATGCGGGACTTTGTCAAACCCCTTTTGAAAGTTCGAATATACCACATCGACTGGCTCCCCCTTGTTGACTCTACTGATCACCTCTTCAAAGAATTCCAACAGATTTGCCAAGCATGATTTTCCCTTCATAAATCCAAGCTGACTCTGACTGATCCTGCCACTGCTTTCTAAATGTTCTGCTATAAAGTCCTTGATAATGGATTCAAGTATTTTCCCCACTACCGATGTTAGGCTTACTGGTCTATAATTCCCTGCTTTCTCTCTACCTCCCTTTTTGAATATCGGAGTGACGTGAGCTACCCTCCAATCTGCAGGGACAGTTCCAGAGTCTATAGAATCCTGGAAAATGACCACCAATGGATCCACTATTTCCAGAGCCACCTCCTTAAGCACTCTGGGATGCAGATTCTCAGGCCCTGGGGATTTATCCGCCTTCAATCCCATCAGTTTTCCCAGCACCATTTCTCTACTAATGTTGATAACCCTCAGTTCTTGCCTCTCACTAAACCTTTCATTCTCCATCATTTCTAGTATCTGATTTGTGTCCTCATTTGTGAAGACAGAACCAAAGTATGGATTCAATTGCTCAGCCATTTCTTTGTCCCTTGTTATGCATTCCCCTGTTGGGCCTACATTTCTCTTTACCAATCTCGTTCTCTTCACATATCTGTGGAAACTCTTAGTGTCAGTCTTTATGTTCCCTGCAAGCTTCCTTTCATACTGTACTTTCCCCTTCTGAATCAATCCCTTTGTCCTTCTTTGCTGAATTCTAAACTGCTCCCAACCCTCAGACCTATTATTTTTCTTGGCCAATCTGTATGCTTCTTCCTTGTATCGGATACTATTTCTAATTTCTTTTGTAAGCCATGGATTGACCCTCTTACCCCCTTTGCTTTAATGCCAGACAGAAATCAACAGTTGCTGTAGTGCCTCTATGCGTTCCTTGAATGTTTGCCAGTGTCTATCCACTGTCATCCCTTTAAGTAACTCTCCCCAATCTATCAAGACCAACTCACGCCTCAGAACCTCATAGTTCCTTTTATTAAGAGTCAGCACCCTAGTCTCCGAATCAGCTACTTCACTCTCCAGCTTGATAAAAAATTCTGGCATGTTATGGTCGCTCATCCCCAAGTGATGATTCCCTTCTCATTACACAGTACCCAGTCTAAGATGGCCTGCTCTCCAGTTGGTTCCTCCACATATTGGTCAAGAAAATTATCCCGTATACACTCCAGAAATTCCTCCTCTACAAATGAATGATACAAGAGGGAAACCCACTAATTATATTAAAACATATTCAGCAAAATTTTCCATTTGAGAGACTAAGTGCTGATTCTGGGACTGAATCATTCACAAAATATGTTCACGAAAGTGGTGCTGGTCTTTGAACAATTCAGGACTCGCTAATGTGCTAGCACTGGTGCCAAATGGAATGAATGCAATTCCAATGCATACCGGCGTGTGATACGATAGGGTCATGATCAGCACTGGAGAGCCTGACAAGCAGGAGCTGCGTATAAGCACTCGACTCCCCACACACCCTCATCCCAGCCAAGATGTTGGCACTGGTTGCTCTGGAGCATGCCCAACCCATTGATGGGGGCCAGAGGGCACATTGTGGCATGGCCTGGGGGGCACCCATTCGACCCATCATGGCGCTATGGTCACAGCGGGCAGCCAGCGGCATGCAAACCGCATGGCTACCTTGCAGCCTATGGCAATGCCGGTCGGTGCCCGACCACCCCGACCCCATAGCCCATCTGCTGGCCACACCCGCTATTGCCCATGTCCTTGGCAGGCACCAACCCCCCCCCCCCTCCCCCAAACCGGCTAGCGGCACAACTGTCAACACACTATATCAATGTTGGAGACTGTTTGCAACCCCTCTCACATCCTCAGCAGCCACGGCACCTGGGGCAGGATTCTCCCAGCCCTGGGCCAGGCCAGAGAATCCCCCCGACCGGGCCAAGCCGGTCCGCAGAGTGGAGAATCGGCACCATTGATGCCGGCGTGCTCTACGCGCCCCCCCCCCTCCCTCCCCGCGATTCTCCGGCCCAGATGGGCCGAGCGGCTGTTAAAAAAAAATGTTTCCCGCCAGCGTCGTTCTAACCTGCTCTGAGCCGGCGTTGAAGAGTCGGGTGGCGGCCTGTGGGGGGAGGGGGGGTCCGAGCCCGGGGGGGCGGGGGGTGGCCTGGCCCGCGATCGGGGCCCGATTGGGGGGCCGGCCTCTCTGGCTGGGGGCCTCCTTTCCTACGCGCCGGCCCCTGTAATCCTGTGCCATGTCCGAGTTAAAACATGGAGCGGCGAGAGCCGCTCCAGCGCCATGCTGGCCTCCTGTAAGGGCCAGAATGACTCCTCGCAGCGGCCCATTCACGCCATCGTAAAAGGCGACGGCGTTTACAACAGCGTGGACACTCTGATGCGGGATTAGAGAATCCTGCCCCCGTTACCCAATTTTAAATACCACAAACGAGCCTCGCCATCGGTAATTCCTCCTGGCAGAAGCAGAGTACCACGGGCGACCTGGGGAGTACCGGGGGTGGGCATGTTAATGACATGCCAATGGCATTACTGTCCAATTTGCATGGGTAGAATGCATTGACTGCGCTGTCGAGGGACTGGAGCATTCCATTTGGCGCCCGGATTCCGGGCATTATCCCGAGCGTTGAAACTAGCTCTCCAGCACAGGTACGCCTGGCCTGTAACAAATGGCAACAGCCAGGCCTCCTCACGCGGCTTCGGCTCTCCACCAGCTTCAGCGCACCTCGTAAAAGTGTATTTTTAGCCTTATTTAATGTCATCAAGAAATCCTTGCTTTTGGAGAACGTTAAATTGTAACTGCCATTTGGACACAGAGGAGCAGGAGGGGCTCAGCAGGTGATAAGTACTGTGAGGCAGAGCTTTGCCAGAGAGAAAGTGGAATTGGCTCGGGTCTGCTCTCTCCACACCATGGCAAAGCATGTTTTACACAGGCTGTGATCCCAGTGGCGGTACCTGTATATTTCACTGAGATTAACAGACACTGCCATTAGTTTGCACATCATTGCGCCTGTTCTCAGTCCTCCAGAGCCTACGCACCTACCCAAAGCCCCATTGCACAGGTCTATCAAGCGGAAAGGGCAACCGGTACACAGTCTCCTAAAGGTGTAAATCTCTACACGTTACACAGGCGACTCAGAGTGCAAAGTGCTGCGAGTTAAAACATGGAATTCCAAGGATCTGGCTGGGAATCAGAGCGCCTTGGATAGTCTCTGCAATACTAATCGTATCCAGGCAACCACTGTGGATTGGCTGGTGTACACTCACACACACACAAACACACACACACAGTGGACAAGGCGACAGGAAACCTCCTTTACCCAAACCCTCATTAATCTGTAAACTTCGGCTAACTAAATATCACGCGGTGAGCCCGTTCTCTCTGTTGTTCCAATCTGCTTATTCATATTATTAATCTTTTCATTTTCAGGGGTGGGGAGGGGGGGGGGGGGATTAACTGACCACCTTGAACAGGGACTCTAGTGTTGGAAAATAATTTTTAAAAAGAGCATGAAGCAGCCTTCAGTCCACCGCAGGCGTGAGGGTGAAGTTTCTCAACGGTCCACACAGACACACACAAAAAAAATTATAGATTCAAAAAAAAAAGCTCAGCTTTCAAAGGTGTTCATTGTATCGAGAACGGTGAATTTTCATCAAATAACACGGGGGGGGGGGGGGGTTGTACTCGAATCAGCAGCAATTTTCGCATGTTATGTTGCGACGCCAATTCTCTTGCACATTCCGATACAACTCTTGACTTCTGAGAAGCAAGAATTAAAAGTTGGTCTGATCTTCGGAAGTATGCCACCTACAATGCTCCATCGCTTGTTGGCGCTGCTTAAGAAACAATGCAATTTCATCCTGGGACTTGGGCCAGGGTTGGTGGGTGGTTTGCAGCACTAACATCGCCCCCAGTTCAGTTCTGCCAAACGCGGGAGGAATGAAGGTGACTCTGCAGGTCCCCGAATCGTTGTTCTTGTGTGGCATTTCACAAATAAACCTCAGCCCAGCCCCGCCATTGCTTAAACCCAGGGACCGTCAGGCTGGATGGGTTCCATTGAATTTCAGGAATTTTCTAATCAGTGTAAATTGCGCATGCACATCAAGCTGTTCCAACACGCATTTCCAGCAGTGCTCCAGGGCGCACGCTGGGAACTCACTCCATTGCTTCGCATTCAACAAGATTGGCCTGAAACACTCGCAATGAGAGCCAAACCTTTCGGTGGAAAGCTGATTAGTTTGTTGTAAAGCTGTTCCCCTGCGGTCCCGATCCTGAAGTTAAAAAAAAAAAATTTTTTATTAAAGGTTTTCATAAAATATCAATAACAAAATGAAAAAGGAACCCAACAGGGTTAAATACAAAACAGTCTAGAAAAGCAACCCTCCATAACCCCCTCCCCCCTGTACATAAATAATAAATTAACATTAACACCCCGACTTAACACAACAAGTATATACACCCCAGGCCCTCCAGTGTAAATAACAAAAATAAAGTAACCCCCCCCCCCGAGTTGCTGCTGCCGCCATTGACCAATGTCTACTGTTCTGCCAGGAAGTCTAAGAACGGTTACCACCGCCTGAAGAAACCTTGTACCGACCCTCTCAAGGCGAATTTCACCCTCTCCAACTTAATAAACCCCGCCATATCGTTGATCCAGGATTCCACGCTTGGGGGCCCGATCCTGAAGTTAAGAGACACAAGGAGAAGCATGCTTCTGTTACTGGACATCGCCACCTGAACGGCAGGCCGCAGACCTTCATTGACGCAGCAAAACTCGAGCGCAACACAGCAGTTCAAAACCGGGAATAAGGGATTTGAGAAAGTTTGCACCTAGCCTCTACAATCAAAAACAATTCCCAAAGTCTGCGCCATCTTTTGACTTTAATTAGTTTTGAATGAAAATCATAGCAGCGGGTTTTGAAGCAGGTGTAAAATAGCTCATTCAGTTTGTAGGGTTTGGGTTGATCTGTCTCTTTACTTTCTTGTCTTGGCCGCCACAGTTCGCACTATTAAGTTGGATGTTTCAAAGATGGACATTGTGCAATGTTTATCCTGCATCTTTCCTTTGGGCGGCATGGTGGCACAGTGGTTAGCACTGCTGTCTCACAACGTCAGGGACCCGGGTTCAATTCCAGCCTCGGGCGACTGTGTGGAGTTTGCACTTTCTCCCCGTGACTGTGTGGGTTTCCTCCGGGTGCTCTGGTTTCCTCCCACAGTCCTCCGGGTGCTCCGGTTTCCTCCCACAGTCCTCCGGGTGCTCCGGTTTCCTCCCACAGTCCTCCGGGTGCTCCGGTTTCCTCCCGCAGTCCTCCGGGTGCTCCGGTTTCCTCCCACAGTCCAAAGGCGTGCAGGTTAGGTGGATTGGCCATGCTAAATTGAACCTTAGCGTAAAAAAGGTTAGGTGGGGTTGCTGGGTTACGGGGATGGGGTGCAAGCGTGCAGTGCTCTTTCCATGGGCCGGTATAGAATCGATGGGCTGAATGGCCTCCTTCTGCATTGTAAATTCTATGGTTAAATCAGAGCAGGATTGAATTTAAAGTTGCTGGGACTTCGCCTCAAATGTGGTCTGGAACGTAACTGGAACACCCCAAAGTTCAACAGGAAGGGGGAAGAAGAGATGACATTTCCCAGAATCCTGTTTGGTTTAAGGACCAGGTTGTGATTGGCTGACTACCGGTTAACCCATATAACATTTTTAAAAATGTAATTTTTCCAATTAAACAGGTGGCAGAATGTGGTGACTAGGGGATTTTCACAGTAACTTCATTGCAGTGTTAATGTAAGCCTACTTGTGATAATAATAAAGATTATTATTATTTAGTGTGGCCAATCCACCTACCCTGCGCATCTTTGGGTTTTGGGGGTGAAACCCATGCAGACATGGGGAGAAGGTGCAAACTCCACACGGACAGTGACCCGGGGCCAGGATCAAACACGGGTCCTCGGCACCATAGATTTCATAGAATTTACAGTGCAGAAGGAGGCCATTCGGCCCATTGAGTCTGCACCGGCTCTTTGAAAGAGCACCCTACCCAAGCCCACACCTCCACCCAATCCCCATAACCCAGTAACCCCACCCAACACGAAGGGCAATTTTGGACACTAAGGGCAATTTAGCATGGCCAATCCACCTTACCTGCACATCTTTGGGATGTGGGAGGAAACCGGAGCACCGGGAGGAAACCCACGCACACATGGGGAGAACGTGCAGACTCCGCACAGACAGTGACCCAAGCCGGGAATCGAACCTGGCACCCTGGAGCTGTGAAACAATTGTGCTAACCACTGCACCACCGTGCCATCCCCAACCCACATAACATGACAGTTTAGTATGTCAACATTTGGCCATATACTAACTAACTGATTTTCCATGGCATTATTGATGGTTAGATCAGTCATCCAGAGTACTACTGTGAGGTCCAATTGTTAAAATGAGTTTGTAATAGTCTTCAAAGCCATTACTCAGGCACTTCCTGTGAGCATGCCGTTTAAATAGACTGATGCTTAATTATGAGTGAATTGTTCGGAGAGGTTCCTGTAGTTTGGCAGCTTCTGCAAACACTTGGTTTCTTTTCTCCGGTGAGTGGGTAGTTACAAAGATCAGGAAATCATCTTGAACTTGGATCTGAACCTAGGGTCCCTCTCATACGGGGCCGGGCTATGATTGCAATAACACATCATCAGTCAAATGCAACTAACCTGTCTCATGATAGTCTAATTCCAGCTCACATTCCCTATTAATGGGTGAGGAATTCAATGCTCAGTGAATTCAGCTTCAGAATGATGGGCAGAGGTTGACATCAAAGGATTAGAACGCAATATCGCTGAGAGGGCTTGGCTGCCACAAGCCAGTTGTCCCCGTCGCAACTTTTCTGAGGCCTCCTGCTTGAAACCCCAAAAGGCAGCGGGGCGTGAGGCGTTGATTACCGTGTTCTACATTCATACTGAAACTCAAGGTCGAGCATTCTGATTAAAATGATTGACTTCCTTTACTTTTTAATACTTTTGGCACTTTGGAAGGTGATGGACTAAACTCTTGCTTTGGCGGTGCACCCCCCCCCCCCCCCCCCACCAATCAATGCAGTATTTCAACAGTAACTAGACGAAGGAATGGGCAGCCTGTGATTTGGATGGTGCACACTAATGCCACGTTGGAGCTGTTGGAAAGTGAAAAGTGGACGATACAGCCTTTTCCCCCTGTCACCTCTCAATGAAAGTGATAGTGACTCAGTGCCTTCACATAACCAAGGCCAACTAATCAGGTTGAAAATTGAGTGTGCAACCTTAACTCAAAGAAACCATCATTGCCCAATGTTCTTAATAAATGTTCACAAACGATGCTCAGAACGACAAGCACAGGAAATATTGCCGCTAATGATAATTTTCTGCAGCTTTTGATGTTCAAAAGTGATCGCGACATTGAGTAACTGCTTTGTTCACATCGATGGACAAAATGACCAAATGGGGGTCGGGGGGAATACTGGATTATCTACTTATCAAATAACTTGGAAAACATCTGGGCCGGAATTCGCTGGCCGTTGGGATTCTCTTTTTCCCATTGGCAGCACAGCCCCACCTGTGGGCTTCCTGGCGGCGTGGGGAGATTTCAATGGGAAATTCCATTGACACGCGGCAGGAAGAGAGAATCCTGCTGCCGGGGAAAGTCGCGCAACCGGGAAACACGGATCTGCGGGATGGGAGAATCCAGCCGCTGACCTTTGAAATGTAACCACTTGGGTACTGTAAAGTGCACCCAGACATTCACCGAGACAGAGGCCAGGATTTCACTGCCGCCGTGTGACCCCCTGCGGGAGATTCAGCGGCCCAGAGAGAAGTCCATGAACTGTCGGTGGGACCAGTAAATCCAGCCCAAAGATTACAATGCAAAAAGGAAGCTTCTGCATATATTAAAACAAGACCTGAAAATGACCAAATAAAATGTACAGGGTCGGTGGATCGGCCGCGCTAAATTGCTCCTTAATTGGAAAAAAACTGTAAAAATAGAAAATGACCAAATAAAAATAAATCTATTCGTCCTAGTCTAGGATACAGATATGATCTTGGGTGAAACTTTACAACACAGTCACTGTGGTGCCTGGGCTGGAAAACAAAATAGGATTTTCAAAGTTTCATTAACTTTGACGGGACTGGAAAATCCCACCAATATGAGGGGCTGTAAAATTCCACCCTTGAATCTATTCTTATAGAGTGCAAGCTGCCTCTGTCCAAATGCAACAAACTTACATCTTGAGAACATCCCTTAATGGATAGAGCTTCAAATTCACAGGCCCCCAGTTCCAAATGCCATTGCAAGTGTCCTTGAATTAGGGCCAAGTAAGGTTATAGTAAGACTCCATACAAAAGGCCACCAAAATAGAATCAAAATACTAAATTACAAGTTCTTCTTTGTGCACAAAGATCACTTTTGCTACTTAAATGTTATGCATAATCTGCTAGAATTGAGCTCCTACAACACAAAATACCCGCACAACAGATTTATCACTCAACTCCAAGGAACATAGAACCATAGAATTCTTACAATGCAGAAAGAAGCCATTCGGCCCATCAGGTCTGCACCGACCCTCTGAAAGAGCACCGTGCCTGGGCCCATTCGCCCACCCTCTCCCCGTAACCCCACCTAACCTACACATCTTTGGCCACTAAAGGGCAATTTAGCATGGCCGATCCACATAACCACCACCATCTTTGGACTGTGGGAGGAAATTGGAGCACTCGGAGGAAACCCACGCAGACACGGGGAGAACATGCAAACTCCACACAGACAGTCACCTGAGGCTGGAAGTGAACCCGGGTCCCTGACGCTGTGAGGCAGCAGTGCTAACCACTGTGCCACCATGCCGCCCCGAGTAGCTGTCCTCAGCATTGCTTTATTACACCTCACTGATGTTATTTCAATTTTATTTCAGTTATATAAATATACTGTATGCAAACAACTGTTCCTATGATAATTTCTTTTTAAAAATTCAGGGGGAATCTCTCAGGCATAGAGTATGAGGATTAAGCTTAATAGATTCTGAATGAAGACACTTTTACATTTAAGGAGTACAGTCAATAGCACTCCTGTATAAAGGACGCGATGTCCAGAGAGCTAGGTTTTCACATCTTGAGCAGCTGTCGGGCCCATGCCTGCAAGTATTCACACTGAGCCAAGCACCTCTCCCTTTCAAACCGCGGGGATAACATTCCTTGGATTTCCAATGAGGCTTGACTGGAACTGCAATAGGAAGGAAAATAAATAACAGGGTGGCGGTGGACAAAGAGTCTGAGGGGAGGGGGGGGGCAGGGTAGTGTTAGGGAGGAGGGTTTTGGGGGGGAACCCCTTATGCTAATTTAGAAATACCTTTAAACTTTTGCCATAAAAAGTCACAAGATCACGACAACACCCCGAGGCTAGATTAGCTTCTTCACCCTGCTCGGCTCAGTAACTCCTTCAAGCTAGTGGTCAGAATGATAGTGGGCTTTAATCTCTGTGACTGAGTGACTGAATTCCACAGAAGAGCACTTAATAGCCTTGCAATGCCAAGTTTCATACCATTTCTCTAGTTGCTTTCTCTTTTGTAAATAGGAGATGTAAAAATCCTAAGACGGCAAATATACGAGGAATATTGAAGGTCTTCGTGCAGGGTTCTGTCTTGTTCCATCCTCAGAATAATAGCTCTTTCATTCATTAACTGAGTTGCTCCCATTAGTAGCTGATGATTCACTAGCAGCAGAATCCAGCCATGGAATTGTTGCAATTTGGTTCGCTCCCAAAACCTCCATAAAAGTGCATTTTACATGTATACTTTACAGGGGATTAATAACCTACTCAAGAGTCCTCTGCCAAGAGCTCTGAACCATATGCTATTCTGCAATGGATAGTGAAATTTAGTTAGTAACAAAGCACCAGGGGACCGCCATACTTCCCCCTTCCTGTGGTGCACTCTGGGTAGAGTGACAGACACAGCTGTGAATTGATTGCTTTATTCCAAGAGTTGCTGGGTCAAACATTCCTAGGAATTTAAAGGCTTCTGTTTCAAACAACAGTGATCATTCTTTCTGTTGAAAGGCAAAATATTACACGAAGATTAATCTTTGAAAATACAACTTTTTGTTTTGACAGTTTCGCTTCCTCTTGCTAAATATCAGTCTTTTCAGCATATAGTTCAACTTTTTTTGGACAATCGCCACACAATCTTTCTCTTTGACTGAGTTCTGAGACCTCTTCTCCAGTGTCAGTTGTCAATCCGTTTATGGGTCCACATTTGCAATATCGATCTGTATAATGACCTGCGAGTTCCTGATCAACTCATTTGCTGACTTTCTTAAAAGATAAGTATTGTCAGTTCACTCAAACAGTCAAGTAATAGTTACTTTGTCAGCAACTTGTGGCTAAATTGCGAATATATTACAGGCTTCATCATCTATTCTCTGGTGCGATTCATCACCAATCTGGTGTGATTCAACCAAAAGTGTCATTTTGGGTGTGTTTAGTGGGGTGTTTCCCGCCAGCTTTTTGGGTGAGGCTCAGATCTGGATTCACCCACCCGTGGTCATTTTTGGGGGGGCCTTGGAGACTGTCTCCCCAGTCTAGCCCACACTTAGAAATATGTTCAGCAGTGGGGAGCTGAACTCACTGGCGAGATGGACAGCTCAGAGATTGGGTGTCATTTGTAAAGGGTGCCACGATCTCTAAGTGAGATTCATCCCTCACAACCCCACCCACGGGTGATGCCAGCCTCTGAAAACATGGGCATTAACCACCTGCCCCCCCCCCCCAAGTGAGAACACTCCTATGGGGTCACTGAGGGTCCCCATTTTCAGACCCCCACTCCCCCCTCTTTCACCTCCCTTCCCCAACCTTTTTGAGGCCCCTTCATACCCCCATTCACCCACCCCCACTCTTCATACCCTCCTCACCTCTCCCTCATGGCAATGGCCGCCCTAAAGCCCTGGCACTTGGCAGTCCCATTTGGCACCTGGGAATTTTGGCACTGGCAGCCTAGCACCCTGGCAATGCCATCCAGGCACCTTAGCAGTGCCAGGCTATCACTGCCAGGGTGCCTGGATGGCAGTGCCCAGGTGCCAAAGGGAGTGCCATGGTGCCACCCTGCCCAATGCCCAATCTCCCGGGGGGTCCAATGGCCTGGGTGATCCCTCCAGTACCATTATGACTGGTGCACGTTTGTGGGGACTGTTTCTAAACGGTGCCCTAGCGAGGTCTTGCTGGTGCTGCTGGTGAATGCTGGATCCCAGGAGTATCCGGCAGATGCACATTTAAATACACTTAATGGTTTACTTAAATATGAATATCTCACACAGCGAGAGTGAGATCTAGTTTGCGATATCTTGCAAGATTCAAGCGTTGCAAATCCCACGAGTCGACGGCCTCGACCCAACACCAAGTCGGGAGCAAATTGGATGTTGAATCGCACCCTCTGTTTCTGCACTCACCATTTTGATAATCTTCCTACAGTCCCTGCTTGCCGGTAGTTATTCGAAAGTAATTATGCAGCAGAATTGGAAGTTATTCTCCTGATTGTTGGGGAGTCTAGGATTAGGGACACAGTCAGAATAATCAGAGTCAGGCCATTGAGGAGTGAAATTAGGAAACACCTCAAGTCAGCGTTTGGAACTCTCTTGCACAATTAGGAAATTGGGCTTGATCAATTCTAATATTAAATCTGAGATTATTAGATTTTTATTAACCAATGGTTATGAAGCAATATGGAGTAAAGGCGGGTCTATGCAGTTAGGTCACAGGTCAGCCATAACAGAATGGATCGGCAAAACAGTTCCCATTGGCGGAAGGATCAAGAACCAAAAGGACACCAAAGATGAAAGGCAAAAGAACAAAAGATGCCATGAGGAACATGGTTTTTGGCAGCAAGGAATGGGCTGCCGGACAGTGTGGTGGAGACAGATTCAATTGTGGCTATCAAAAGAGGATTGGATAATTATCTGAAGGAAAATACTTTGAGGGAAAAGATGTGAGTGCGACAAGATGAGTTTCCCTTGCAGAGAGCTGGCACAGACGTGACGGGCCGAATGTTCTGCTGCTGTACTGTAGCTAGTCGATGATTCCATCTCACTACAGAGAGATCTGGGAGTTCAGGTCCATTGTACCCTGAAGGTGGCAACGCAGGTCGATAGAGTGGTCAAGAAGGCATACGGCATGCGTGCGCCTTCATCGGACGGGGTATTGAGTACAAGAGTCGGCAGGTCATGTTACAGTTGTATAGGACGTTGGTTAGGCCACATTTGGAATACTGCGTGCAGTTCTGGTAGCCACATTATCAGAAGGATGTGGATGCTTTAGAGAGGGTGCAGAGGAGGTTCACCAGGATGTTGCCTGGTATGGAGGGTCCTAGCTATGAAGAAAGGTTGAGTAGATTAGGATTGTTTTCGTTGGAAAGACGGAGGTTGAGGGGGGACCCGATTATGTGAGGTATGGACAGGGTGGATAGCAACAAGCTTTTTCAAAGAGGGGGGTGTCAATTACAAGGGGTCACGATTTCAAGGTGAGAGGGGGAAAGTTTAAGGGAGATGTGAGTAGAAAAATTTTTACACAGAGGGTGGTGGGTGCCTGGAACGCTTTGCCAGCAGAGATGGTAGAGGTGGGCACGATAGCATAATTTAAGATGCATCTAGACAGATATATGAATGGGCAGGGAACAGAGGGAAGTAGATCCTTGGAAAATAGAAGACAGGTTTAGATAAAGGATCTGGATCAGTGCAGGCTGGGAGGGCCGAAGGGCCTGTTTCTGTGCTGTCATTTTCTTTGTTCTTTGTTCACTGACTATCAGAACAAGCTCAAGAGGTTAAACAACCTATTCCATTTCCTATCTTTCTACCCTGTGTAATATAATCCAGATTATGTAAAGTATTTCCATTTTGGGTGAGTTTGTGCTGGAATAAGTCAGGATATTCTGCCCCAAAGATCATAGCAACAAGACCATTGGGGATGAGTTGTGTATTGTAACACAATGCCATAATTCACATGTTTTACTTATTAGTTGTGAATTAAAATGACAACATGTAGACTGGCTGGTATGGCAGATGTGGAGCAGGATTTTGCATTTTGAGTCAGGACCCTATGTTGCCGTCCCAACCTTGTGCTATGTTGGAAGCAGTCACCTGAATTGGCCAATTAGTAACCAGAGGGTGAACTTGCCAGCCTATCAATGATGGGCAGGCGAGCTTTCAAAAGGGCACACAAGAGGTCTTCCAGCACAGAATGAGATGCAGCCTGCTGTTTCAGGAAAGGGGGAGAGAGATGGTAATGCCTCCATTTTGAGGCTTGTAGAATCATAGAATCATAGAATTTACAGTGCAGAAGAGACCATTCAGCCCATCAGGTCTGCACCGGCCCCTGGAAAGAGCATCCCAGCTAAGCCCACACCTCCACCCTATCCCTACAACCCAGTAACCCCACCTAACCTTTTTGCTTTATTTTAAGGGCAATTTAGCACGGCCAATCCACCTAACACGCACATCTTTGGACTGTGGGAGGAAACTGGATGCCCCCGGAGGAAACCCACGCAGACACGGGAGAACGTGCAAGCTCTGCACAGACAGTGACCCAAGCGGGTATCGAACCTGGGACCCTGGAGCCGTGAAACAACAGTGCTAACCACTTTGGTACGGTGCCACCCCTTCTCAGCACTTTTGGAATACTGGAAATAAAAAGTAGCCCCAGGTGTCAAACCACCCTTCTGGAGGGGGCGACCCCGTCCCACTCAACATGCAGCCAGCAGCCGCAATTGTGACCAAGTAGACAGTCAGGGAGGGTGGGGTGGAGGGGAGCTCAAAACCCATGCTGGGCCCATGAGGCTGCCTTCAAGCTGCTATTGTGCTCCCAATAATTTCAGTTGGCCTTTGATAATTGCCGTTAATTGACCTCTTAATCGTCAGAAGTTACTCTCCACTTAGTCTCCACTTGCGGGTAGTTAGTCGTTCCACCTCTGGTCTGGCCTCAAGCAAAATGGGATGGTGCCGACAAATTGGTACTCTGGCCAGCAGCACACAATGATGCGCCTGTCTCCATTCCCAACCACATAGAACTGTAAATCCTGCCATTGGCATCACCTGGACTGGCAGCTTGACAACCGTGTCAACTCCCGCCAGGCCTCTGCAGCTGGGCACCCCCTCAACAGAACTGTGTAGGAGCAGATCAATGAGCATTAATAGAACCTCTGCAATAGCTGGCAATTGCGCTGAGAGCCTCAAGGGGCTGGAAGGGGTTGGTCCGGGGGGGAGTGGAACATATGTGTCGGACACAGTGGGGGGGATGGAAGAAATCATGAGGATTTGGGGGGAATTTGGCCGGGGTACAAACTAAATATGGGGAAAAGCGAGATGTTTGTGATCCAGGCAAGGGGACAGAAGAGGCGATTGGGGGAACTGCCGTTTCGAGTGGTAGGAGGAGTTTTAGGCATCTGGGCATCTAGGTGGCGCGGGAATGGGGACGGTTACACAAACTTGATCTGGCCCGTCTGGTGGACCAAATGAAGGATGATTTTCGGAGGTGGGACGCGCTCCCGCTGTCACTAGCTGGGAGGGTTCAGACGGTGACGATATCGGTCCTTCCGAGATTCCTGTTTGTGTTCCAATGTCTCCCCATCTTTATTCCGCGCTCCATCTTTAAACAGGTAAACAAAGTTATCACGGGCTTTGTATGGGCGGGCAAGACCCCGCGAGTAAAAAAGGGGATGATTGAGCGGAGCCGGGGAGGGGGCTGGCTGGTGCTTCACTAACTATTATTGGGCGGCAAATATAGCCATGATCAGGAAGTGGGTGGTGGGGGTGGGTCGGCATGGGAGTGTATGGAGGCGGCTTCATATAAGGGCACCAGTTTGGAGGCGCTGATAACGGCGCCTCTGCAGTTCCCGCTGGCACGGTACTCCACCAGCCCCATGGTGGTGGCAGCCCCGAGAGTCTGGGGGCAATGGAGGATGCATGTGGGAGGGAGCATCGGTCTGGTTCCCAATCTATAATAACCACCGGTTTGCCCCGGGAAAGATGGACGGGAGGTTTCGGAGCTGGCAGAGGGCAGGAATTGAGAGGATGAGGATATGTTTATAGAAGGGAACATTCCTAGCTTGAGGGAGCTGGGAGGACAAATTTGGATTGGCGAGGGGAAACAAATTTAGGTACCTGCAGGTGCGGGACTTCCTACATAGACAGCCAACCTTCCCACTCCTACCACCAAAGAGGATTCAAGATAGGATAGTTTCCAGAGTGTGGGTGGGAGAAGGGAAGGTCTCCGACATCTAAAAGGAGCTCATGGGGTCAGAGGACATGCAGACCGAGGAGCTGACGCTCAAATGGGAGGAGCAGTTAGGAGAAGAGATAGAGGATGGTCTCTGGGCGGATGCGTTGAGTAGAATCAACGTGTCCACAGCATGAGCCAGGCTCAGCCTAATACAGCTCAAGGTCATTCACCGGGCTCACATGACAGTGGCCCGGAGAAGCAGGTTATTTGGTGTAGAAGACAGGTGTGCAAGGTGGCCCCCCCGGCCAGCGAACCATGTCCATATGTTCTGGACATGTCCAAAGCTCAGGGGATTCTGGCAGGGGTTTGCGGATGTCATGTCCACGGTGTTAAAAACAAGTGTGGCACCGAGACCGGAGGTGACGATTTTCAGTGTGTCGGAAGATCCAGGAATACAGAAGGAGAAAGAGGCAGACGTTCTGGCCTTTGCTTCCCTGGTAGCCCGGAGACGGATATTATTAGCTTGGAGGGACTCAAAGCCCCCGAAGTCGGAGACCTGGCTATCGGACATGGCTAGCTTTCCCTGTCTGGAGAAAATCAAGTTCGCCTTGAGAGGGTCAATGTTAGGGTTCACCCGGAGGTGGCAACCGTTCGTCGACTTCTTCGCGGAAAATTAATCGTCAGCAGAAGGGGGGGGGGGTTAGTTTAGTTTAGAGTAGGGTTTTTGTTAAAGGTGGGACCTGCAAGAGAGGTAGCAGGTTTTTTTTGGTGCGATGTTTATAGACTTATGTATATTGTTTATTTTGTCGTTGTTGTAAAACCAAAGAATACTTCAATAAAATGTTTATTAAAAAAAAAGAACCCCTGCAATAATCGTGAGTAGTCACTTGAGCAGGCAGGCCATGTGCACTCTAATAGGACCAGAAAATTGGCTCTGAGGATCCACACTCGCTTGTTTATGACATTTGCACAAAATGAGTAGGTGGAAGGAAGTTCAGCCTCGTCCCAACTTATTCCCATCGGATGCCATTACCCAATGCTTGCTGCTGAGAAGGAATGTGATACGAGTCCAGGTTGATTTTTCACCTTCCTAGTCTCGGTTGACTGTACTTTTCAAGCCAAATGTGGTGACACACAAGGTGGGAGCACAGCAAAGTCGCCAGGATGGAACATGTAGATTGCGCAGTGCAGCGACATAAAACATTTTAGCAGATTATATTTTAAAAGTTGCACTCATACACTGCAAATTCAAAACAAGTGTGATGCACGATCAATGACCACTAAATCGAGGTTGTAGTCCAACTGAAAGCTTTAATAAGCTAGATGTTTCCCCCAGCAGCTCAGGTACATAAAGAAGGCTGCTGGGGAGGCACGGGCTCTTTTACCTCACCTTGCAGGGCGGAGGTACCATACAGCTTGACCAATAGGAAACATACAATATCTACCAATGGTGTCCCAGCATTACCAGGTACGGTACTATCTCTACACAGACTACCACATTCACCCCCTGTTAAAAAAAGAGTCCGGCGGGGGTGGTGGCTTAACATTACAAAATGGTAACGTGGTAGAAATTATAGTTATGGAGGTGCCGTAATACCTCGGTACAGTGTTTTGTATTATTGTCGTACTATTTACAGTTTCACAATTAACTATATACACTTTAAAATGAAGCAATCAATCGATCGGGGGCCCTGGTTGTCCTCTGTGATCGTCGAAGCTCTGGTGGTGACGCCGGTGGAGGCTCGGGCGTCTGTGGCTCCGGGAGCCTGGCCTTGATCTCTGTGGCAGCTTCGACACCCCTAGACGGCGCTGGTGGGAAAAACGGTTAACCTGGGAAGGGAGCGTCTGCGGGGTGCGTCGGTGGGTGGGGGGGCCTAGACGGGGCCGGCGGAAGGACCGATTCTCCTGGGAAGGGGGCGGCTGTAAGGTGCACCAGTGGGGGGGCGGGGGACTGGTGGCTGGGGTGTGCGTGGGGATCTGGCGGGCGCCAGGTCTCGTAGGGAGACCATATCTTGCCGGCCGTCAGGGTACGTACGTAGGCGTACTGGGGGTTAGCGTGGAGAAGATGGACCCTCTCGACCAACAGGTCCGACTTGTGCGCCCGCACGTGTGTTCGGAGCAGGATGGGTCCGGGAGCTGCCAGCCAGGTCGGGAGCGAGGTCCCAGAGGAGGACTTCCTGGGGAAGAATAGGAGACGGTCATGAGGCGTTTGGTTGGTCGTGGTACAAAGCAGTGACCGGATGGAGTGGAGGGCATCCGAGAGGACTTCCTGCCAGCGGGAGACTGGGATATTCCTGGACCGTAGGGCCAGTAGGACGGTCTTCCAGACTGTTCCGTTCTCCCTCTCTACCTGTCCGTTACCCCAGGGGTTATAATTGGTCGTCCTGCTCGAGGCGATGCCCTTGCTGAGCAGGAATTGATGCAGTTCATCGCTCACAAAGGAGGACCCCCTATCACTATGTATGTAAGTGGGGAACCCGAACAGCGTAAAGATGTTCTGGAGGGCCTTGATGGCGGTGGTTGCGCTCATGTCAAGGCAGGGGATGGCGAATGGGAACCGGGAGTACTCATCAATCACGTTCAGGAAGTACATGTTGCGGTCGGTGGAGGGGACGGGGCCTTTGAAGTCCATACTGAGGCGTTCAAAGGGACGGGAAGCCTTTATCAGGTGCGCTTTCTCTGGCCTGTAGAAGTGCGGTTTGCACTCCGCGCAGATTTGGCAATTCCTGGTGGCTGTCCTGACCTCCTCGATGGAGTAGGGCAGGTTGCGGGTGTTGATAAAGTGGAAGAAGCGAGTGACCCCAGGGGGGGGCAGAGGTCCTCGTGGAGGGCTCGGAGGTGGTCCACTTGTGCGTTGGCACATGTGCCGCAGGACAGGGCATCAGGAGGCTCGTTTAGCTTCCCTGGACGATACAAGATCTCGTAGTTATAGGTGGAGAGTTTGATCCTCCACCGCAAGATCTTATCGTTCTTTATCTTGCCCCGCTGTGCATTATTGAACATGAAAGCAACCGACCGTTGGTCAGTGAGGAGAGTGAATCTCCTGCCGGCCAGGTAATGCCTCCAATGTCGCACAGCTTCTACTATGGCCTGGGCCTCCTTTTCGACTGAGGAGTGGCGGATTTCGGAAGCATGGAAGGTACGTGAGAAGAAGGCCACAGGTCTGCCCGCTTGGTTGAGGGTGGCCGCCAGAGCTACTTCAGACGTGTCGCTCTCGACCTGGAAGGGGAGGGACTCGTCGATGGCGTGCATCGTGGCCTTTGCAATGTCTGCTTTGATGCGGCTGAAGGCCTGGCGGACCTCTATCGACAGGGGAAAAATTGTGGATTGGATCAGGGGACGGGCCTTGTCCGCATAGCTGGGGACCCACTGGGCATAGTAAGAGAAAAACCCTAGGCAGCGCTTCAGGGCCTTGGAGCAGTGAGGGAGGGGGGATTCCATAAGGGGGCGCATGCGTTCAGGATCGGGGCCTATAACTCCATTTCGCACTACGTAGCCGAGGATGGCTAGGCGGTCGGTGCTAAACACGCATTTATCCTTGTTATACGTAAGGTTAAGGATCTTTGCGGTTTGGAGAAATTTTCGGAGGTTGGTGTCGTGGTCCTGCTGGTTGTGGCCGCAGATGGTGACATTTATCGAGATACAGGAACGTTGCCCGTAAACCGTGCCGGTCAACCATTCGGTCCATCTCGCTCTGGAAGACCGAGACCCCATTAGTGACGCCGAAGGGAACCCTTAAGAAGTGATAGAGCCGCCCATCTGCCTCGAAGGCAGTGTACTTGCAGTTACTAGTGCGAAGAGGTGGTAGGCAGACTTAAGATCCACCGTGGAGAAGACCTTGTAATGCGCGATCCTGTTTACCAGGTCGGATATGCGGGGGAGAGGGTACGTGTCCAGCTGCGTAAACCTGTTGATGTTCTGACTGTAGTCGATGACCATCCTATGCTCCTCCCCGGTCTTTATCACCATTACTTGAGCTCTCCAGGAACTGTTGCTAGCTTCAATGACTTCTTCCCTCAGTAGCCTTTGGACCTCTGACCTAATAAAGATCCGATCCTGGGCACTGTACCGCCTGCTCCTGGTGGCGACGGGTTTGCAATCCGGGGTGAGGTTCGCAAACAGGGAAGGTGGATCGACCTTGAGGGTCGCGAGGCTGCAGACAGTGAGAGGGGGTATAGTGCCGCCGAATTTGAAAGTTAGATTTTGGAGATTGCACTGGAAGTCTAACCCTAGGATGTGGCCGCGCAGAGGTGGGGAAGGACATAGAGCCGGTAATTTTTAAACTCCCTTCCTGGACTGTGAGGTTTGCGACACAAAACCCCTTTATCTCTACTGAGTGGGAACCGGAGGCCAGGGAGATTTTTTGATTAACGGGCTTTCCGAGGAGGGAACAGCGCCTTACCGTGTCAGGGTGTATGAAGCTCTCCGTGCTCCCAGAGTCGATTAAGCAGGATGTCTCGTGCCCGTTGATTAGTACTGTTATTGTAGCAGTTGAGAGTGTTCGAGGCCGGGACTGATCCTGGGTCACCGAGGCTAATCGCAGCAGTTGAGTGTTCTCTTCGGACGGTGTGCGGTCAGCCGAGCTGGGGTCCTGGAGTCCATCCATGATGGCGGCTCCCATTGGTCGCACATGGCTGGGGGTGCACAAAATGGCGCCCATCCATCGCACGTGGCATCCGCGGGACAAGTTGGCGGCGTCCGGGGGCCACACGTGGCCCTGGAGGAGGAAGATGGCGGCGCCCGCTGGCTGCACAAGGACCGTGGAGAGGGTTGTGGTGGCGGTCCGCATTCGCCACCGGAGACCGCAGCAACCGCACGGGCCTGGCATACCACCACGAAGTGGCCCTTTTTACCGCATCCCTTGCAGGTGGGTGTGCGGGCCGGGCAGCGTGCTGGGGTTGCTTGGCCTGCCCGCAAAAGTAGCAGCAGGGCCCCCCGGGGTTGCCAGGCCGCCTTGCAGCACAAGCTGGTGGGGGGATGGGAGATGTCTCGGTGTCGGCTGTGGAGGTGTTCCACGCTGCGCAGGGGGCTGCCACGCGGTCGGGGACGTAAGAGCGGGCATTTCGGGAGGCCACATCCAAGGAGCTTGCAAGGGCCCGTGCCTCCTTGAGGCACAGGGTGTCTTTTTCCAGCAATCGCTGGCATATTTGGGAGGACAACGTACCTGCTACGAAAGCGTCCCGGATCAAAAGTTCTGTGTGGCCGCTCGTCGAAACTTGCGGGCAGCTGCAGCTTCTCCCCAACACCAGGAGCGCACGGTAGAATTCTTCCAGTAATTCCCCAGGGATTTGTCGCCTCGTTGCTAGCAGATGTCGGGCGTAGACCTGGTTTTACCGGGTGAATATAATGTCCTTTTAGCAGCTCCATTGCTGCATCGAAGTCGTCCGCATCCTCGATGAGGGTGTAAATTTCCGGCCTCAACCTCGAGTGCAGGACTTGCAATTTCTGTTCTCCCGTGGGTGTGTTTCCGGCCGTTCCAAGTTGTCCTTTAAAACATGGCAGCCAGTGCTTGAAGATTGCCGCTGAGTTCGCCGCGTGGGGGCTGAGTTGCAGACACTCTGGCTTGATTCGGAGCTACATCCTTTTAAATCTAGTTTATTAAATTAATGCACGATCAATGACCACTAAAGCGAGGTTGTAGTCCAACTGAAGGCTTTAATAAGCTAGATGTTTCCCCCAGCAGCTCAGGTACCGAAAGAAGGCTGCTGGGGCGGCACGGGCTCTTATACCCCGCCTTGCAGGGCGGAGCTACCATACAGCTTGACCAATAGGAAACATACAATATCTACCAATGGTGTTCCAGCATTACCAGGTACCGTAATACCTCTACAGAGACTGCTTGGAGGGACTCAAAGCCCCTGAAGTCGGAGACCTGGCTATCGGACATGGCTAGCTTTCTCTGTCTGGAGAAAATCAAGTTCGCCTTGAGAGGGTCACTGTTAGGGTTCACCCGGAGGTGGCAACGGTTCGTCGACTTCTTTGCAGAAAATTAATCGTCAGCAGAAGGGGGGGGGGGGGCGGTTAGTTTAGTTTAGAGTAGGGGGTTAATAAAGGTGGGACCTGCAAGAGAGGTAGCAGGCTTTTTTGGGGGCGATGTTTATAGACTTATGTATATTGTTTATTTTGTCGTTGCAAAACCAAAAATACCTCAATAAAATGTTTATTAAAAAAAAAAAGAACCCCTGCAATAATCGTGAGTAGTCACTTGAGCAGGCAGGCCATGTGCACTCTAATAGGACCAGAAAATTGGCTCTGAGGATCCACACTCGCTTGTTTATGACATTTGCACAAAATGAGTAGGTGGAAGGAAGTTCAGCCTCGTCCCAACTTATTCCCATCGGATGCCATTACCCAATGCTTGCTGCTGAGAAGGAATGTGATATGAGTCCAGGTTGATTTTTCACCTTCCTAGTCTCGGTTGACTGTACTTTTCAAGCCAAATGTGGTGACACACAAGGTGGGAGCACAGCAAAGTCGCCAGGATGGAACATGTAGATTGCGCAGTGCAGCGACATAAAACATTTTAGCAGATTATTATTTTAAAAGTTGCACTCATACACTGCAAATTCAAAACAATGGCACATAAAATTTCCCAGATGTAAGGACATACTATCAAAGCACATTCAAACAGTATTTATAAGAAATAGACTAACACAGTTCAAGACATCAGTCATTCAAATAGCCCAGTGTGTGTTGTCTAAACTTTGCAAAACAAATGGGAACAAAACTTTAACTAACTTTTGTAAGGGCCATGAAGAATCCAGCACGAGTTTTAAGGATACAAAGTAATAACATTTATTTACTATAACATATATACATAACAGTAGCAGTAACTTCCCTTGCTACATACTCCTTCCTGCTGGTTCCTGAACTGGCCAGCTTTATTTATACTAGGAGTTTACTAGTGGTTTCTCCGCTCCCCTCATTGGGGAAGCTCATACTCCCACAGGATTGTGGGATAGTCATTAGTCCCCAGCCAATGGCTAAGTAGGCAGGTTATAACACTAACACGTACTGCGAGATCAGCTTTGTGTTACAGCTTTATGGGGACTGCAGGGTGGCACATTGGTTAGCATTGCTGCCTCACAGCAGCAGGAATCGAGTTCGATTCAGGCCTTGGGTGACTGGCTGTGTGGAGTTTGCATGTTCTCCCCGTATCTGCGTGGGTTTCCTTCAGGTGCTCCAGTTTCCTTGCACAATCTAAAGATGTGCAGATTAGTTGGAATGGCCATTGTCGATGAGCGGGGTTATGGGATATGATGGGCAGTGGGCCTAGATAGAGGCTTCTTTAAGAGGTTTGGAAAGGCCTGATGGGCCAAATGGCCTCTTCTGCACCGTAGGGATTTTCTTCTATTCTAACAAACAAATTAGGAACAGAAGTCGGCCATTCGGCCCATCAAGACTGCTCTGCCATTTGCTAGGATCATTGTTGATCCAATTGTGACATCGACTCTACTTTCCTGTACCCTTTGACTCCTTTGTCAATCAAGAATCTATCTAATATAAAAGCAAAATTCTGCGGATGCAGGATCTCTGAAACAATCACAAAAATGCTGGAAAATCTAACCGGTCTGGCAGCATCTTTGGAGAGAGAGTTTACGTTTTGAGTCTGTATATGAACCTTCTTCAGAATCTATCTCAGCCTTTGATCCAGCCATTACTGCTCCCCGGGGAAGCGAATTCCAAAGATGAACGACCCTCAGATAAATCATTTCTCCTCATCTCAGTCATAAATGAGAGCCCCCTGATTTTAGATCTAGTCTCTTTCAGAAGGGGAAACATCCTCAGCATCCACCATGTCAAGTCACCTCAGGGTCTTGTGTGTTGGAAGGTTGCCTCCCATTCTTCCCAAACTCCAATTAATCCTTTCCTCACACAATAACCCCTTCATCCCAGGAATCAGTTGCATGATCCTTCTCTGAACTGCTTCTAATGCAAATGATATAGCTTCTTAAGCAAGGAGATGAAACCCGTACATAGTAATTCTGATGCCGTCTCATGTTTTAGAAAGATCCCAGCTCTATTCAAAATGGAAAATTATATTGAACATTATACAGCTCATTCGCTTCTGCATGGATGTAAATATGCAAAATCCTTTTGAAGCAGTTTGTTAAAGTAGCAATGATGCCTTTTGATCATACCAATCACACTTTACAGCAAATCGCCAATCTTGCGTGTGGTTTTTAAAATTCATTCATGGGCTGTAGGTATCGCAGGCTGGGCCTGCATTTGTTGCCCATCCCTACTTGCCCTGAACTGTTGCTTGCTGAGCCACGTCAGAGGGCACTTAAGAGTCAATCGCATTGCTGTGGGTCTGGAGTCATACGAAGGCCAGACCAGGTACGGACGGCAGATTTCCTTCCCTAAAGGACATTAGTGAACCAGATGGGCTTTCATGATAATCGGCAATGTTATCATTGTCATTGTTATGTTTTTAATTCCAGATTTTTATTGAATTCAAATTTCAACATCTGCTGCAGTGGAATTCAAACCTGGGTCGCCAGAGCATTAGCCTAGGTTTTTGAATTGCCAGTCCAGCGACAATACAACTACAATACAACTACGCCATTGCCTCCCCTTCATACACCTTTCATTCATAGTCATAGCTACAGCAATTGCTGTAACATACCATCTATGTTATCAATGCAGTATTAACAATTGCAAGCTCTGGATATTTCTGTCTGATGCATTATTTAGACATTTAACAGACACCTTTATCCAATACGACTTCCACTAACGGGTTTGACAAAATTCAATGAAAAGTTGTCAATTTAAGGTACTAGGGATGATTTTCATGAACTGGGAACTCTTCCGGGGACATTGTCACATTTCTCACATGGAATTACCCCCAGTAAACGGGGAAGTTGAACCATCATACTCAAAGTCCAACAATGCTGAGGACTATCACAGTGGAGCTGGCACTGCCTTAGCCCAACTCACAGCATAGGCTGAGACTTTCCTGATGGCTGCGACTCACCAGCATATGACAAAGCCACACTTACTCAGCCATTCATTGGGTTTTGCAGCCATGTTGCTAGAGGGTGCATTGCTGTTTTCAGCCCAGGCTTAAATCCTTTGCCTGCTTTACACCGTCAAAATCATATAGCACTGATGTGCAACGTGGCACATGCTGGAGTAGCAAGGCATGCCTGCCAGCCAGAATGTACGTACCGCGCAGAGCTGTGCTTTTGTGGGCAGAGTTTGAGCAACTTTCTCAGAGAGGGAGGGGAGAAAAGGATTCAGCCTTGGCAGCTCTTCCAAATTCTAAGATCCTTCTTTCCAGGAGGTGTTGACAGGAGCCTGGAAGTTGGTTACCCACCTGCTCACTCTGCCGGGGAGAGTTATCTCCAATCCTAACTTGCAAAGAGAGAGAGGAAGTCTGCCCTTCACACGCTACTTAAAATCCATCCTTTCCTCCTTAAAATGATGCTGCCTTCACAAGAAATTCTCCTTCGAGTTTGTTCATTTGTTTTTGACATGTCTAGCACTGCAGAGCTGATCACTGGTATGACAGCTTCTGCCTTGGTTGATCTCCATTGAGTTCTGCAGCTGCTTCAAGTAAGAAATTCCTTTAAGGGGACAGTAAATGTACACACAAGATGTCAGAGCGGTCACCCATTGTGGCAGTGCCCACTTCCAGTTGAACACTCGCCTCACATTCAATCATTGTCTTCCAAGGGTGGCATGGTGGCGCAGTGGTTAGCACTGCTGCCTCACGGCGCTGAAGACCCGGGTTCAATCCTGGCCCCGGGTCACTGTCCGTGTGGAGTTTGCACATTCTCCCCGTGTCTGCCTGGGTCTCACCCCCACAACCCAAAGATGTGCAGGGTAGGCGAATTGGCCATGCTAAATTGCCCCTTAATTGGAAAAAAAAAATTGGTTACTCTAAATTTATTTATTTTTAATTTAAAAATTAATGTCTTCCACATCCACTCCACTCAATTAGCTGGGAATTGTGTGTGTGTGTGTGTGTATAGTTGTGTTCCCTTGTCAATTGGCACCTAGATTGTGAATATGAGTCAAGGGTCAGAACTCCCAAGTTAGTCCGTACAGCCAGAGGCTCTCACAAAGCAACCACCAGCTTGAGTCAGAGTAATGATCCTTCCTCGGGGACAATGATCAGCGGTGCAGGTGCAGCGAGTGAGCACTGTGTATGTGACTGAGAGTTTGAATCTTACGTTAAATCATTAATACAAACAGGGAGAACACTCAGACTCCCCTGGGTTAGCGCAAGTGCGAGGGCAGTTTGGGAATAAATGTTCCAGATGTGACAAATGATCTGGACTAGGAGTGAGTTGAGAAGGGCAAGTTGCAGAGAGCAGCCTCTTTGTATTGTGGAACATTAGAGCTGTAGGTTGCTGCAGGAGGCGAGCTAAATTTCATTGCATCTTGCATTGTGAAATAGCACGTTGGATAACTTCGAACCTCTAGCTCGGATTAGTCATTTCACCCTTCTCTAAAAATTGTTGTTCTAAAATGTTTGATTTTGGAATTGAAATAAGTGCAGCTTTCTTCTCCAAATTACAATATTGTATTTCACATTGCCTGTAGGTGTTCCATATCATAGATTTGATATAAGAAGGAAACTCCTTCTTTGTTCGTTGTTTGAATTGTTACCATAGAGCTGCTGTGTACAGTTGGTCTTTTGTTACCAGTTTTCCATGTGTACATTTGTCAGAGCTTCTCCAAGCCAATATAATTGTAGTTGTCTGAAATTGGGGAATGTTTTCTCTTAGTCTGGTATGGATAAAGTTTGTTTGCACCAGTACTATTGGAACCTCTGCCCCAGCACTCGGAAGATATAAAGAGTTTGTGCCAACAGAGGCCAAATGCCATTTTTGCCTCTCTTGCAGTAGCAATGTGAAGACGTCAGTCTTTGAGATTGAGACAGTGTAGCAGTCAGCAGGGTTCCAAATTGATCCAAACTTCTCAGTTCTTACCCAGCAATGGACTCCAGATGTAGCAGTAACATATTGATTGGTAGGAATGTTGCCAATTGACACCGGAGACGCCAATAATGTTGCTCTTTTAACTGGATACTGATATGACAGTTATTAATGATGATATTGCTTTTCAGAGTCTCCAGGTATCAAACGATACCACCACAAGGTTTTACCGGATATTGACCAAAGACCAATCAACCAGTTAGTTAGTTCAAGTTCAATGATAGTTTATTTACACATAAGAATTACTTCGACATGCAACATAAAACACTACAAGCTAAATTACACCTAACACTACAACAACCTGTACTTAACTTCAGGCACCCGGCTTTATGCAGAGGAACATTGGGCGCTATTCTCCGCCCCCACGCCGGGTGGGTGAATCGCCGGGATGCCGCGCGAATCGCACCACGCCGCCCCGACGCCCGCACACGATTCTCCCACTCCCTGGAAACCACCGGCGCGCGATTCGCACCGGGCCTCTCGGAGAACCGGCGAGCGGCGATTCTCCGGCCGGATGGGCCGAGCGGCCGCTATGATACGACAGGTTCCTGCCAGTGCCGTCCACCCCTGGTCGTTGCCGGCGGGAACTCTGCGGATGGGGCGGCCTGTGGGGGGGGGGGGGGGGGGAGGGGGGCTCCTTCACCAGGGTGGCCTCCGATGGGGTATGGCCCGCGATTGGGGCCCACCAATTGGCGGGCCGGCCTCTCCCCCCCCCCGGGCCTACCTCCTTCCGTGCGCGGCCCCAGAACACCAGCCCCATGTTGGTGAGGGGCCAGCCTGTGGGGGCCAGAATAGGTCGTGCCCGGGCCCTGTTTGCACCATCGTGAAACGCGACGGCGTTCACGATGGCGCGAACACTTGGCCTCCATATCAGAGAATCGCCCCCAAGGCCTTTGTTTGGATCTTGCGTGTCTGCGTCTGGAGAAGTGACTTTGTTTCTGCTGGGCTCATCCATCTGGTAGCGATCGTTGCTCTTGACCTTGTCTTCTGGTGGGACTTCCGGTTGCGGCTATGCCTAGGTAGGTCGCACGTTCGACAGCTCCTGCCAGGAACTGACTTTTGGGCTCTCCAGAGGGGCCTCAACGGCAATTGTTCGACGGCTTTTAGTGTGGGAAGGTGACAGCAAGGTCCCCCCGACATTATATGGATTGGACCAGGAGTGGAGCAGTGAAAAAAGTGATCTTGGGGCAGCGAAAAGTGCGAGGGAGGAAAAGCAAGATGGCGGCAGGTGGAGACCAAGCAGCATGGGCGCAGTGGTCGCAGGAGCAGCAGGAGTTTCTTAAACGCTGCTTTGAGGAGCTGAGGACAGAAATGCTGGCGCCAATGAATGCGGCGATTGAGAAGTTTGTGGAGACCCAGAAGGCCCAAGGGGCGGCGATCCGGGAGGTGCGGCAAAAAGCCTCGGAGAACGAGGACGAGATCTTGGGCCTGGCGGTGAAGGTGGAGGCGCACAAGGCGCTGCACAAGAGGTGGGCGGAAAAATTCGAGGACTTGGAGAATAGGTCGAGGAGGAAGAATCTTCGGATTCTGGGTCTCCCTGAAGGAGTGGAGGGACTCAATGCCGGAGCATATATGAGCACGATGCTCAATTCACTGATGGGCGCGGGAGCTTTCCCGAGGCCCCTGGAGCTGGATGGGGCTCATCGGGTCCTGACAAGGAGACCGAAAGCCAACGAGCCGCTAAGGGCTGTAGTGGTGAGGTTTTACCGCTTTATGGACAGAGAGTGTGTCCTGAGAAGGGCCAAAAAAGAGCGGAGCAGCAGGTGGGAGAACATGGAGATCCGAATTTACCAGGACTGGAATGCGGAGGTGGCTAGGAAGAGAGCTGGTTTCAATCGGGCTAAGGCGGTGCTCCATCGGAAGGGGGTGAAGTTCGGGATGCTGCAGCCAGCGCGATTGTGGGTCACGTTCCAAGATCAGCACCACTATTTTGAAACGCCTGATGAGGCATGGAACTGTATCCAGACTGAAAAGTTGGACTCAAATTGAGGGTTTGTCGTGGGGGGATGTTTACTGTGTTCCCTGTGTTTACTGCGTTTGGGGAATGTTCTTTTGGTTTGAGTGCTGGGTGGGGATGGGTGAATGGATTTGATGTGGGGGCTGTGGGAGAGTGTGGACGTCGGTGTTGGAGGGGCAGGGCCCCACGGAGGAAGAGGGGGGTGGAGGCCCGGGGATGGGGAGTTGGGGTAAGGTCGCAAAAAGGAGCTGCGCCAGAGGGGGCGGGGCCAGCTCAGGAAAGCGCGGGCTTTTTCCCGCGTTAGGGAAGGATGGGGGTGGGGCCGGGGGGGGGGGGGAAGGGCGGTGCTGGAGAGGAGCGCACACTGACTGCCAAGGGGAGGGGGGATTCTCAAACTGGGGGGTCAATGGAATGGCGGGAGAGGCCGGGGTCAGCAGGAGTCAGCTGACTTACAGGAGTGTCATGGGGGGAGCAAAATGGCTAGATGTGGATCTAGCGGGGGGAGGGGGGGAACTGGGTTGCTGCTGCATTGGCCAAAGGGGAGCTGGAAGTAGGAGAGGTAGTCGGGGCGGGGGTCCGCCACCTGGGGGACTGGAGGGTGCGGGAGGCGCGGGCACGTGGCTGGCCTAGAAAAGGAGATGGCTAGTTGGCAGGGTGAGGGGGCGAGTAGCCCCCCCAATCCGGCTGATAAATTGGAATGTGAGGGGCCTGAACCAGCCGGTCAAGAGGGCCCGGGTGTTCGCGCACTTAAAGGGACTGAAGGCAGACGTGGTTATGCTCCAGGAGACACATTTGAAGGTGGCAGATCAGGTTTGGCTGAGAAAGGGATGGGTAGGGCAGGTCTTCCATTCAGGGCTGGATGCGAAGAACAGAGGGGTTGCAATACTGGTGGGGAAGCGGGTGTCGTTTGAGGCAATGAATATTGTAGTGGATAATGGAGGTCGATATGTGATGGTGAGTGGTAGGTTGCAGGGGGTGTGGGTGGTACTGGTGAACGTATATGCCTCGAATTGGGATGATGCCGGATTTATGAAACACATGCTGTGTCGGATTCCGGATCTGGAGGTAGGAAGCTTGATAATGGGGGGGGACTTCAACACGGTGCTGGACCCAGCACTGGACCGCTCTAGGTCCAGGATGGGTAAGAGGCCGGCTACGGCCAAGGTGCTCACGGGGTTTATGGACCAGATGGAGGGAGTGGATCCATGGAGGTTAGTCAGGCCGTTGGCCAGGGAATTTTTCTTCTTTTCCCACGTCCATAGAGCCTACTCCCAGATAGATTTTTTCATTTTGAGTAGGGCGCTAATCCCGAAAGTGGAGGGAACGGAATATTTGGCCATAGCCATCTCGGACCACGCCCCGCATTGGGTGGAGCTGGAGGTAGGGGAGGAGAGGGATCAGCACCCGTTGTGGCGCCTTATTGTGGGACTATTGGCGGATGAGGAGGTGTGCAGGCGGGTGCGGGGGTGCATTGAAAGATATTTGGAGGCCAATGACAACGGGGAGGTGCAGGTGGGGGTAGTCTGGGAGGCGCTAAAGGTGGTGGTCAGGGGAGAGCTCATCTCCATTAGGGCCCACAGGGAGAAGGGAGAGGGGAGGGAGAGGTTGGGGGGGAGATTTTAAGGGTGGACAGGAGGTATGCAGAGGCCCCCGAGGAGGGGCTACTCAGGGAGCGACGGAACCTCCAGACGGAGTTCGACCTGTTGACCACAGAGCAAGCAGAGGCACAGTGGAGGAAAGCGCAGGGGGCAATGTATGAGTATGGGGAGAAGGCAAGTCGGATGCTGGCACATCAGCTTTGTAAGAGGGAAGCAGCGAGGGAGATTGGTGGAGTTAAGGATAGAGGGGGGAAGACGGTGCGGAGTGAGGTGAGAATAAATGAGGTATTTAGGGACTTCTATGGGGATTTCATAGATTTCATAGAATTTACAGTGCAGAAGGAGGCCATTCGGCCCATCGAGTCTGCACCGGCTCTTGGAAAGAGCACCCTACCCAAGGTCAACACCGCCACCCTATCCCCATAACCCAGTAACCCCACCCAACACTAAGGGCAATTTTGGACACTAAGGGCAATTTATCATGGCCAATCCACCTAACCTGCACATCTTTGGACTGTGGGAGGAAACCGGAGCACCCGGAGGAAACCCACGCACACACGGGGAGGATGTGCAGACTCCGCACAGACAGTGACCCAAGCCGGAATCGAACCTGGGACCCTGGAGCTGTGAAGCAATTGTGCTATCCACAAGGCTACCGTGCTGGATCTGTATAGGTCTGGGCCCCCAGCGGGGGAGGCGGGGATGCGATGATTCTTAGATCAGCTGAGGTTCCCGAGGGTGGAGGAGGAGGAGGTGGCTGGTTTGGGGGCGCTGATTGGGCTGGAGGAGCTGGTTAAAGGGTTGGGGAGCATGCAGGCGAGGAAGGCCCCGGGGCCGGATGGGTTCCCGGTTGAATTCTACAGGAAATACGTGGACCTGTTGGGCCCGTTGCTAGTGAGGACTTTCAATAAGGCGAGGGAGGGGGGGACCTTGCCCCCGACAATGTCTAGGGCACTGATCTCTTTGATCCTGAAGCGGGACAAGGATCTACTGCAATGTGGGTCGTATAGACCGATCTTGCTCCTCAATGTTGATGCTAAGTTGCTGGCGAAGGTGCTGGCTACGAGAATTGAGGACTGTGTCCCGGGGATGATTCATGAGGACCAGACAGGATTTGTGAAGGGTAGGCAATTAAATACGAATGTGCGGAGGCTCCTCAATGTGATTATGATGCCCCCGGTGGAGGAGGAAGCGGAGGTAGTGGCAGCTATGGATGGGGAGAAGGCCTTTGACCGGGTGGAGTGGGAGTATCTTTGGGAAATGTTGCGGAGGTTTGGGTTCGGGGAGGGGTTCATCAGTTGGGTCAGGCTCCTATATAGAGCCCCGGTGGCGAGTGTGGCTATGAATCGGCGGAGGTCGGAGTATTTTTGGCTGTACCGGGCCCCCTGTCCCCTTTGTTGTTTGCACTGGCAATTGAGCCTCTGGCCATGGCACTAAGATGTCCAGGAAATGGAGGGGACTGGTCCGGGGGGGAGAGGAACATCAGGTGTCATTGTATGCTGACGACCTGTTGCTGTATGTGGCAGATCCAGTGGAGGGGATGGCGGAGGTCATGCGGATCCTAAGGGAGTCTGGGGACTTCTCGGGGTATAAACGCAACGTAGGGAAGAGTGAGCTCTTTGTGGTGCATCAGGGGACCAGGGAAGGGGGATAGATGAGTTACCACTGAAGAGGGCGGAAAGGAGCTTTCGGTACCTAGAAATCCAAGTAGCTAGGAGTTGGGGGGCCCTGCACAAGCTCAATTTGACGCGGTTGGTGGAGCAGATAGAGGAGGATTTTTAAAGATGGGATATGCAGCCACTCTCACTAGCAGGTAGGGTGCAGTCGGTCAAAATGACGGTCCTCCCGAGGTTTCTCTTTGTGTTCCAGTGCCTTCATATTATGATTCCCAAGGCCTTTTTCAAATGGGTAAGTGGGAGCATCATGGGTTTTGTGTGGGCGAATAAGACCCCAAGGGTAAAGAGGGTGTTTATGGAGCATAGCAGGGACAGGGGAGGGCTGGCGCTGCCGAATTTGTGCGGCTATTATTGGGCAGCCAATGTGGCGATGATCCTTAAGTGGGGAATGGAGGGAGAGGGGGTGGCATGGAAGAGGTTAGAGATGCCGTCCTGTGTGGGCACGAGCCTGGTGGGCATGTGCTGGCGACGGCACATCTGCCGCTCTCGCCAACAAGGTACACCACGAGTCCGGTGGTGGCGGCGACGTTGAAGATCTGGGGGCAGTGGAGGCGACACAGGGGCGAAGTGGGAGCCTCGGTTTGGTCCCCGATTCGGGAGAATCATCAGTTCATCCCGGGAAGGATGGATGGGGCGTTTCGGAGCTGGCATCGGGCAGGGATTGAAGAATGGGGGACCTGTTCATCGATGGGACTTTTGCGAGCCTGGGGCGCTGGAGGAGAAGTTTGGGTTACCCCCGGGAAACACTTTCAGGTACATGCAAGTGACAGGGGATTCAGGACAGGGTGATTTCGGGTGTATGGGTTGGAGAAGGCAAGGTTTCGGCGATTTACCAGGAGCTGCAGGAAGAGGAGGCCTCGGTGGAGGAGTTAAAGGGCAAGTGGGAGGACGAGCTTGGGGAGGAGATAGATGAGGGTCTGTGGGCTAATGCCCTGAGTAGGGTTAATTCTTCCTCCTCTTGCGCCAGGCTCAGCCTAATACAGTTCAAAGTTACTCACAGGGCGCATATGACAGGGGCGAGGTTGAGTAGGTTCTTTGGGGTGGAGGACAGATTTGGGAGATGCTCGGGAAGCCTGGCAAATCACGTCCATATGTTCTGGTCGTGCCCGGCACTGGATGGGTTTTGGAGGGGTTTTGCGAGGACTATGTCCAAGGTGGTGAAAGCCCGGGTCAAGCCGAGCTGGGGGTTGGCATTATTTGGGGTAACGGACAAGCCGGGAGTGCAGAAGGTGAAAGAGGTCGCTATTCTGGCCTTTGCGTCCCTGGTAGCCCGGCGGAGGATTTTGCTACAATGGAAAGATGCGAAGCCCCCTAGTGTGGAAGCTTGGATCAGTGACATGGCAGGGTTCATCAAGCTGGAGAGGATAAAGTTTGCCTTGCGAGAGTCTGTGCAGGGGTTCCTCAGGCAGTGGCAACCGTTCCCAGACTATCTCGCGGAGCGTTAGGAGGAGGTCAGCAGCAGCAGCCCAGGGGTGGGGGGGGGGCTTCCCTATTGGTGCTTTTAAATGTCATATGGGGGTTTATTGTATATGGGGGAACTCCAATGTATAATTTTTGATTGTTGTGTTCTTGTTTCTGTTTTTTTCCTTTGTTGGGAGGGGGATTTTGTTGAAAATCTGTTGAAAAATTTGAATAAATATATTTTTAAAAAAGAACTTGTCTTCTGGTCGTGATGCTACACTTGGTTTTAGGCGTAGTTCGGGGCCAAGAGAGACCGAGCGCCGGGGCCAAGAGAGACTGAACACATGGCTGTGTCTCTCTTTATCCTTCTGGGGCTTTGCGCTCTTATGGGCGGTCCTTCGCTTTGGACCCAATAATTCAGCAGGCTTCGATTACGGCCAATAAAGGGGTGGGTGCCTTGATGGTGGGGCGTGTCCTGAGCAGTTATTGACCTTGGCTTTTTAGGCTCCCTGAGCAAGGGAGTGGCGCCGATGAGTCTGTTTCTGTAACTGTTACCCGAGTACAGGTCTTTTGTTCTGGGGAAATGGGCCATTAGAATGCAAAATAGCTGGACGTTTCGTTTCGATAGCGTCTAGTTCTCTGAGTTGCCAATATACATAAGCTCTGAGCGTCTGAGTCCTGGGTCAACCATATTTCCCATGGTCCTTTGCAGGTGGCCATATTTCCCGGGAACCTTTGTATGTGGCCATCCCAGATGGCTACAGGAAAAATAGTCTCAACTCCACCGGTAAGAGAGGAGTGTGATAAGTTACCTTCTATAACTCCCATAGTCAGGGTTGAGTTTTCCTCTTTGAGTCATGCGCCTGACACTGACATCAGGCTGATTTCTGGGTCATGGACCCAAACACACCTCTGGCGGGACATCAGACATGGTCTTCTCAAAGGAGGTCATTGAAGCCGCTCCAGGCATACAAACCTTTGGGGCCAATGGTCAGCCTGAGGATGTGGGAGGAAAAATCAGAGTACCTGAGGTGAAGGACAGCTGGCAAACCCATGGTAAATACCCCATGCTGCTGAATGGAAGAGAGGGCATCACAAGATAGGACCACCAGACTGCTTCAGCTGATTGGCAGTAAATTCCTCATACTCAGTGCTACCCTATGGATCAGTCTGCAGCTGAACATAAGAAACAGGAGCAGGAGTAGACCATATGACCCAGCGAGCCTGCTCCTCCGTTCAATATGATCATGGCTGATCTTGGGTTTAAACTCCATTTTCCCACCTTTTAAACTCCATTTTCTCACCTTTTCCCCATATCGTTTGATTTCCTGCAAGACCAAAAATCTGTCCATTTCAGTCTTCAATTTATTGAATGATGGAGCGTCCACAAGCCCCTGGGGAGGAGTATTCCACAGGTTCATAACCCTTTGAGTGAAGTTATTGCTCCTTCTCTCAGTCTGAAATGCATGGCCCCTTATCCTGGGACTCCACATCGTGACAAGCAAACATTTCAAAGATTCGCCCTCAGGATGTCCTGAGAATTGGCAAATTTTGGCCTTTAAAGTGACTACTGCAGGTAAATCTCGTGGCGCTCTGACTTCGCGCTCTGCTCTCGCCTCCCGTGAGTAGACAAGCTGTGACACAGCGGAGGGCTTGTGCTCCATTGGGAAGTTTGGGGAAATACCTGATGAATTAGCTCCTCAGCTATCTTAATTAGCTTCTTGCCATTCATAGAATTTATCAAGTAGCAGGAGGCCATTCGCTCCATCGAGTCAGCACCGGCCCTTGGAGAGAGCACCCTCCACCCTATCCCCGTAACCCAGTAACCTGACCTAACCTTTTGGACACTAAGGGGCAATTTAGCATGACCAATCCACATAACCTGCACATCTTTGGGCTGTGGGAGGAAACCGGAGCAACCGGAAGAAACCCACGCAAACCGGAGGAAGTGCAAACCCCGCACAGACAGTAATCCGAGGCCGGAATTAAACCCAGAGCTGTGAGGCAGCAGTGCTAATCACTGTGCCACCGTCCTGCCCAATTGTTTGATGGACTGCTATCACTGCTCCGTAGCTATCCCCAATAAAGGTATGAGGAGGCAGGAACGTACAGGAAAACTGACATTAGAACATAGAACATACAGTGCAGAAGGAGGCCATTCGGCCCATCAAGTCTGCACCGACCCACTTAAGCCCTCACTTCCACACTATCCCCAGAACCCAATAACCCCCCCTAACCTTTTTGGACACAAAGGGCAATTTAGCACCCAACGCATAATTTTGCCATTTTTCCATCTCCCCTCCCCACCTCCAAAATTCTGGGAATATTTCCCCCTCGGTTTGTTGCTTTGAACAACACAGGTGTGAGCCTGATAACCCTTGATACTGTGCTTGACATCCCTGGAGTTTGCAACAGGCTGCAAGTATTGACACTCTCAATTGAGTAAAATGCAGTTTCTTTGTACGGCACAGCCAACAGGGGCACCATAAAATTGGAATTTTGCCGACTAATGGCACAGTTAGTCATCTCTTTCCTTCCAGGGTCATTTTTGATAGATTACCTGATCCAGCTCCCTCGGGCTATGGTGTTCTCTTTCAGAGCTAATTTCAGTGATTGTCTATTGTTCACGCTTTGCAATTGTTCGGAGCTCAATCCTTGGAGCTGCACTCACCTGTTGCAGGTGCAAAGCAAATAAACATTCAGCCTCACCTCAGCCAATGGGTCACTTGCCTCTTGCCTATATTTATATCAATAGGTTAGGGTTTATTCCACGGCTTGTTTTAGGATTGGGCAGTTAATTTAACAAGTGTTGGAAAATAGTCACAAAAGGGAGCAGCATTCATTTACGCCAGTCAATATACTTTACCTCATCATACATGCTGCAGAGACTTAAACCAATGCAGTGTGTGTGTGTCTGGAGACTCACAGGTACTTGAAAACCACTTACCAGTTCAGTTTAGCTGTGTGGCCATCTCCCTTGGCAAGTGTTAAAATGTTACATCTAATTGGGGTGTGCATCCAGTTAAAGTTACTCTGTTCAATCCTTCTTTTCTCTTAAACAAAAAAGTGCCTTCTCTTCAATTAGGATTGATGTATCAAACAAATAAACACACACATGAAAACTCAAACTGGGATCATTTGATAATTCACACACTATCCTGGTGGTGATACCAGTTTGCAAACCTCATTTCAAGGAGACCAGAGGATCTTCATATGACTTCATATGGTAATTCTGAATGAAGAATATAACGAGACCTACCTACCATTGCTGTTGTCGCAAGAACAAATGAAGTCAGTGGCAATGAAATCTCTCTCACATGAGCACACATCACCGCCAGTCATTCACTTATGAAACACTGCCAGAATTCAGCGCAATTGCTCTCTTCTATATCATAGGATACACAACTTAGCAGTAAAAGAACAAAGAGAAGTCAACATGGTGACAATGGCCTGATTTTGCTGAGCTGGAATAGTTTATTTCCAAACATCAAGACGCATCCATAGAAATGCTCCTTTCGCTAATAACACCTAAATGAAGGTCAGACGTGGTGACAATAATAACTAAAAAGTTAAGTCTCACAAGCGTTATTATTGTGGACAGGTGCTTCTAAAAAAAAAAAAGAGGTTGCAAGACTGAGCAGAAAGAAAATAGAACATAATGGTCAAAAGTCAAAAGGATATTGTGGAGGGGCAGCACGGTGGCTCAGTGAGTAGCACTGCCGCCTCACGGCGCTGATAGTTGCAGGTTCAATCCCGGCTCTGGGTCACTGTCCGTGTGGAGTTTGCACATTCTTCCCGTGTCTGCGTGGGTTTCGCCCCCACAACCCAAAGATGTGCAGGGTAGGTGGATTGGTCACAATAAATTGCCCCTTAATTGGAAAAAATGAATTGGGTACTCTAAATTTATTTTAAAATAGGATATTGTGGAGGTGCTATGCCAAAGGTCCAATTTGGTTTGAGGTGAAGATACGCAACATCTTCAAAATTATTGTGGAGGGTGAGATGCTTCCACCGAAGTATCAGAAGTCTGGTGAAATAATTTCTCTACCTTTCCTTGTAAAAATAATTGGAAAAGCACTGTGCATAAATGTAACTTAGGCACTATGCCAATTACAGTATTTAATGTCTCAAAGGTTTTTGAAATAATATTGCATTACTTAACTCTGGAATTCTCTTCCTAATTCCATCGTCTTACCTATAAAAGGTTTCTGAAAACATAATTCTTTGGCCTTCGGTCACCTCCCCTGGCACTTCCCATAAATCCCATGATGAAAATGGAGCTTCAGTCTGCTCCAGAATAAATATATTTTAAAATAATCTTACTTTCATTTTCTGGATTGGTTATTCATTTTCTGGATTGGTTATTGATGCGCAATCAATTACTCTCGAGACAAGGTGAGTCATAACTAATAGGCTTTAATCTGCTAGAACTGTTCCCCAGCTGGGATGGCATCGGTTCTTATACTCCGCCTCTCAGGGCGGAGCTATGTACATCAGCCAATGGTAGACTCCTGGGTCTAGCCAATGGTCATCCACCTGTCAGGTACCGCATACCTGGTATTACCACATTCACCCCCTGTTAAAAAAAGAGCCCAGCGGTGTGATGGCCAGCGTTAATGTCGCCTTTCGCATGGTAGGACCAGGTATGGAGGTGCCGTGATGTCAAGGGTAATAGCAAAGTGTTCATGGTGCAGCAATCAGTCGATCGGGTGGCCTGGTCATCCTTCTGGAGCGTCTGGGCTTCGGCGGTGATCCTGATGGAGGTCCCGGCGGTTGCCACTCCGGGAACGTGGTGTCGTCCTCCCAGGCATCTTTGTCACCCCTAGGCGGCGCTGTTGGGGTGAAAAGTGGGCAGGGGGGGCACCTGTAGGGGGCGTCGGTGCTTGTTCGGGCCTAGGCAGGGGCGGCGGGAGTACTGACCCTCCGGTCAGGTGCTGCGGGGAGGGTGGGGGTGGGGGTGCTGGTGCGGGTGCGCGTGGGGCTCCGGCGGGCGCCAGGTCCCGAAGGGAGACCGTGTCTTGGCGGCCGTCAGGGAACGCTACATAGGCGTACTGGGGGTTGGCGTGCAGCAGGTGGACCCTCTCGACCAACGGGTCCAACTTGTGCGCCCTCGCATGTTTCCGAAGCAGGATGGGTCCGGGTATTGCTAGCCAGGTTGGGAGCGAGGTCCCGGAGGAGGACTTCCTGGGGAAAACAAGGAGACGTTCAGGAGGTGTCTGATTTGTGGTAGTACAGAGCAGCGACCGGATGGAGTGAAGGCAGCGACCGGATGGAGTGAAGGGCCACCGGGAGGACTTCCTGCTAGCGGGAGACTGGGAGATTCCTGGACCGTAGGGCCAGCAGGACGGTCTTCCAGACTGTGCCGTTCTCCCTCTCAACCTGCCCGTTTCCCCGGGGGTTGTAACTGGTCATCCTGCTCGAGGCGATGTCTTTGCTGAGCAGGAATTGACACAGTTCGTCACTCATAAAGGAGGGCCCCCTATCACTGTGAATGTATGCGGGGAAACCGAACAGTGTAAAGATACCCTAGATGACGGTGGTTGTGGTCATGTCTGGGCAGGGGATGGCGAATGGGAACCGGGAGTACTCGTCAATCACGTTCAGGAAGTACGTGTTGTGGTCGGTGGAGGGGAGGGGGCCTTTGAAGTCCATACTGAGGCGTTCAAAGGGACGGGAAGCCTTTATCAGGTGCGCCCTTTCTGGCCGGTAGAAGTGCGGTTTGCACTCCGCGCAGATTTGTCAGTCCCCGGTGGCTGTCCTGACCTCCTCGATGGAGTAGGGCAGGTTGCGGGTCTTGATAAAATGAAAGAAACGAGTGACCCCCAGGTGGCAGAGGTCCTCGTGGAGGAATCAGAGGTGGTCCACTTGTGCGGTGGCACAAGTGCCGCGGGACAGGGCATCAGGAGGCTCGTTCAGCTTCCCCGGACGGTACAAGATCTCGTAATTGTAGGTGGAGAGTTCGATCCTCCACCGCAAGATCTTGTCGTTCTTAATCTTGCCCCGCTGCGCATTATCGAACATGAAGGCAACCGACTGTTGGTCCGTGAGGAGAGTAAATCTACTGCCGGCCAGGTAATGCCTCCAGTGTCGCACAGCTTCTACTATGGCCTGGGCCTCCTTTTCGACTGAGGAGTGGCGGATTTCGGAAGCATGGAGGGTACGGGAGAAGAAAGCCACAGACCTGCCCGCTTGGTTGAGGGTGGCCGCCAGAGCTACGTCGGACGCATCGCTCTCGACCTGGAAGGGGAGGGACTCGTCGATGGCGCGTATCGTGGCTTTATCAATGTCTGCTTTGATGTGGCTGAAGGCCTGGTGGGCCTCCGTCGACAGGGGGAAGGTTGTGGACTGGATCAGGGGTCGAGCTTTGTCTGCGTAATTGGGGACCCACTGTGCATAATAGCTGAAGAAGCCGAGGCAGCGCTTTAGGGCCTTGGGGCAGTGAGGGAGTGGGAGCTCCATGAGGGGGCGCATGCGCTCAGGGTCGGGGCCTATGACTCCACTTCGCACTACGTAGCCTAGAATTGCTAGACGGTCGTTGCTAAACGCACATTTATCCTTATTGTAAGTCAGATTAAGGATTTTCGCGGTCTGGAGAAATTTTCGGAGGTTGGTGTCGTGGTCCTGCTGGTCAAGGCCGCAGATGGTGACGTTATCAAGATACGGGAACGTTGCGCGTAAGCCGTACCGGTCAACCATTCAGTCCATCTCTCGTTGGAAGACCGAGACCCCGTTCGTGACACCGAAGGGAACCCTTAAAAAGTGATAGAGCCGCCCGTCTGCTTCGAAGGCCAAGCTCCTTCAAGGTCACCATTACGGAGGGGTAGCTGGTGGTAGGCAGACTTGAGATCCACCGTGGAGAAAACCCTTGTATTGTGCAATCCTGTTCACCAGGTCGGCTATACCGGGGAGAGGGTACGCATCCAGCTGCGTAAACCTGTTGATGGTGTGGCTGCAGTCAATGACCATCCTATGTTTCTCCCCGGTCTTTACCACCACTACTTGAGCTCTCCAGGGACTGTTGCTCGCTCCGATGACCCCTTCCCTCAGCAGCCTCTGGACCTCCAACCTGATAAAGGTCCGGTCCTGGGCACTGTACCGTCTGCTCCTGATGGCGACGGGTTTGCAATCCAGGGTGAGGTTCGTAAACAGGGAAGGCGGGTCGACCTTAAGGGTCGCGAGGCCGCAGACAGTAAGGGGGGTATAGGGACGCCAAATTTAAAAGTCAGGCTTTGCAGATGGTACTGGAAATCCAGCCCAAGGAGGGTGGCTGCAGAGAGGTGCGGCAGGACGTACAGATGGAAATTGTGGAATTTCCTGCCTTGGACAGTGAGGTTCGCTAGGCAGAACCCCTTTATCTCCACCGCGTGTGACCCGGAGGCCAGGGAGATCCTTTGGTTTACGGGATGGGTGACAAGAGAACAGCGCCTTACCGTGTCGGGGTGAACAAAGCTTTCCGTGCTCCCAGAGTCGATCAAGCACAACGTCACATGGCCGTTGATGGAGATCGTCGTTGTAGCTTTCGCAAGCGTCCGGGGCCGACTCTGGTCCAGAGTCACCGAGGCCAGCTGCAGTAATGGAGAGTTCTAGTCGGGCAGCGTGTAGTCGGCTGTGCTGTGGGCCTGGGGCCCTTTCCAAGATGGCGTCAGCCATGGGTCGCACATGGAGTCCGGGGATGCAGAAGATGGCGGCGGCGAGGGGCAAAATGGCGGCACCCACCCGTCCAGCGTGGTGGCTGGGGGGCAAAATGGCCGAGCCCACGGGTCGCACATGGCCTGAGGATAGGGGGGGTGGCGGTGAGTGCTGGGCAGCCGGGGCCTGAAAGGGGGGCTGCCAATAGTCGCTGGAGACCGCGGCCACGGCGCGGGCCTGGCAGGCCCCGACATAGTGGCCCTTCTTGCCACACCGTTTGCAGGTGGCGGTGCGGGCCACGCAGCGCGGGCGGGGATGATTTGCCTGCCCGCAGAAGAAACAGCGTTGTCCGGCGGTGGTAGCGGGCTGTCTCGCCGCGCAGGCTTGCGGGGTCAGGGGAAAAGTCGGAGGGGCTGCCGCAACGGGGTGCCACGCAGCCCAGGGGGCCGCCGCGCGATTGGGAGCAAAGGCCAGCGCGTTTTTATAGGCAACGTCCATGGACCCCGCCAGGGCCCTTGCCTCAGTAAATCCCAGAGTGTCCATTTCTAGGAGCCTTCGGCGGATATCGGGGGAGGTCATACCTGCCATGAAAGCATCCCTGATCAAAAGTTCCGTGTGCTCGTTCCCCGAAACTGGCAGGCAGCCACAGTTTTGGCCCAGCACCAGCAGTGCCCGGTAGAAGTCTTCCAACGTTTCCTCGGGGCTTTGCCTCCTAGTCGCCAGCAGGTGACGAGCGTAGACCTGGTTCACAGGGCGGATATAATGTCCTTCTCGCAGCTCGATCGCTGCAGCATAATTCTCTGCCTCCTCGGTAAGAGGATAGATCCCAGGGCTGACCCGCAAGCATAGAAGGTGCATCTTTTGTCTTTCCGTGGGGGTGCCGGCGGCCGTGTCGAGGTAGCCCTTAAAGCACGCCAGCCAATGTTTGAAGATAGCAGCAGAGTTGTCCGCGTGGGGGCTGAGCTGAAGGCACTCCTGTTTGATACGGAGATCCATCCTTTCAACTGAAGTTGTCGCAGATTAAATTGATGCGCAATCAATTACTCTCGAGACAAGGTGAGTCATAACAAATAGGCTTTAATCTGCTAGAACTGTTCCCCATCAGCTTCGATACAGAAAGTGAAGGCTGCTGGGACGGCATTGGTTCTTATACTCCGCCTCTCAGGGCGGAGCTATGTACATCAGCCAATGGTAGACTCCTCTGTCTAGCCAATGGTCATCCACCTCTCAGGTACTACAATACCTGGTATTACCACAGTTATGCAATTTAATTGGACAAGCAGGTGGAGATCAGACTTCCAGACATTTCATAGAATCACAGAATCAGAATCCCCACAGTACAGGAGGCCATTCGGCCTATCGAGTCTGCACTGGCCCTTCGAAAGGCCACCCTACCTAGGCCCAATACCCCACCCTATCCCTTTAACCCGACCCAACTTTTAGACACTTTTAGAATTAGCATGGCCAATTCACCTAACCTGCACATATTAGGACTGTGGGAGGAAACCGGAGCACCTGGAGGAAACACATGCAGACACGGGGAGAAAGTGCAAACTCCACACAGACAGTAACCAGAGGTCGGAATCGAACCCGGGTCCCTGGCAATGTGAGGCAGCAGTGCTAACCACTGTACCACCATGCTGCCCTAATTTAAATTGAATGCTATTTCCCGGTTTTTGATCAAGCTTTGTACTGGTACCAGAGTCTGAAATTTGTTACATTATAACTAGGCCCACAAATGGAACGAGTACAGTATTGACACTTAAAATGTTATAAAATGGGCACCTAGGATTTCTTCAGCAGGATGCTTATGGGAATTCAACAAACTTTTTAGCCACCTTTCCTGGATCTTATCTCCCTTGGTTTATTTCTTTCATTCCAGTTTCCAATCAGTTTTAAAGAGTCTTTATCCCAAGTCTTCTGGTTCAGCCAGTTTTGGGTAGACCCATGTCACAATGCTATTCCATTGTAGACTAGTGCAGGGATCAGTCCATCTCCCTCTCTGCATTATACCATCTTTACCTATCCAACACCAAACAGCACTTGGGCTGCCATCCACAACCATCCAAACTTATTGCACCAATAACTGGGCAACAAAAATGCTTGCAACAAGCCAAATTATACCTTTAAGGCACCATTTCAAAGGTCAACAATGTTGCCTTCAAATGGTTACAGCCCTTAAAACACTTACCATTTCATGGCTGTTTACATGTGAGATTTCAACCTCTTCCTGTTCAAGGGTAGCTTTTGGGGTTGGAGAAGGTTCCGGTGTCTGGGAGGGCGAGGTTGAGAATATTAACTTTGTGACTTTAGGGGTTTGGGAGTCAGTGTAAGTCACTGAGGGCAGGAAATGAGACACTGTTTCACAGGATATGGGCAGCAGAGCTGAATTTAATGGAAGGAACAACTTGAAAAATTGGCAGCAGAGGATTGAAGTCAAATATTCTGAAGTTGACAAAACAAGGGCGAGGGTTTCAGTCGCAGAAAGGAGCAACGTTGGAGGTGATATCGAGCGGGGATACGGGGGCCAAAAACTCAGCCAAATTCAATGGGACATCAAATGATATGATCAGTCTTGTTCAGTTCAGGACAGTAGTCAGGGTGAATTGGCATCAGTCTTTATAATCTTCAGCTGGAGGAGATTGTGTTTTACATGAGACTGGATTTTGGATGAACTGTGCAATGACAGAGACAATGGAGGGGTTATATATATTTGTGTGGAACTGACCCCATGTTTGAAACTGATGTCTCCAAAGGTCAGCCTGTGGATGCAGAAGAGGAGGGGAGCCAAGGATAGATCATTGGGAAACCCAAGGAAGTAACAGTGCAACGATGGGAAGACATTGCAGCCGACGCTTTAACAATGATTGGACAGCTGAGAGTGGAGCGAGGGAAATACAATCCCACTGGAGAGCAGAGCTGAAGCACTGGAGGAGGGTGCTGTGGCCAACCCTGTCAAAGGCAGCAGAAAGAACAAGGAGGGACAATGCACCATGTTGACACTTGAGCTCTCAATGTAAGCTCCCAAAATTATGCCTGTCGTCATCTATATCTGCACAATTTGAGATTGTAGAAACAACAGCCATAAGAATCATTCCCTTAAAATCTGATTTTAAAATTGAGCAACTTCAAGAGTACTCCCTTAATTTTACCCATTCCACCCCACATCAGAACGTGAACAGGTAAATTGCTCTGCAAATCTTTTGATGCTAATCTGTGCCTAACCACTAGGAGGTGCACAAGGGCAACTCAAAATGGTGTGCCTCTTGATTTGCTATATCCCTTTCCATTGGGAAAAATTAAGTCAGTGTTCGCTGTTGCACTCAGAATGACTCAGTCTTTACATATCTTAGCACTTACTCCTGCGTGAATTCCTGGATGAGAGATTATGTCCTGCAGCATTCTGATAGAGTCACAATACAAAGGTACTAAGATACCAAGTCTTAGCTAATCAGAGCTCTTAATAATTGGTCAGCACAGGTGCAAGAGGGATTCACCACAGCCATTTTACTACAGTCTTACTGATTAGTACTGTGAAGAACTCCCTACTCAGGCTGTTAGTACATGCGAGCGCTTTTCCACTCTAAAAAGAAAGGCAGGGACGTCTCGATCAACACATTGGACAGGTGAGGCAACTCAGCTATTTTGAATTTTATTAATTCAAAACAAAATCTTCGAAACAGTAGAATAAAACAATGTTGCACCATCACAATAAATGCCCGCTTCAAAAATGGCTCCCACCATGGGCTTAATAATTATTCAGTATTTGAGTCATTTATTGTCTCATAAACTTTGCAATTCCAATGGACTTATCAGCACTCTGTGCGATCTGCAGCCGGCTTCTCTAACTTCACTTATTTTTTTAAAAATCAAAATGTTTGAAGTCAGCTCTCGTCAGTGGGAAAGGTGAAAGCGATGAGCCAGTGGACATCTCCCAGAGTGGTGGTGCCAGAGTGATCAATATTGCTCCACCAGGAGATGGATTTGAGTGCAGAGAGCCAATTCATCTAGTTATATTTGCTTCTTTCAAACAGGCCAAGAAAGAAACAAAACAGGGCAGCAGGGTGACGCAGTGGTTAGCACTGCTGCCTCACAGCACTGAGGTCCCGGGTTCGAGCCCAGCTCTGGGCAGCACGGTGACGCTGTGATTAGCACTGCTGCCTCACAGCGCTGAGGTCCCGGGTTCGATCCCGGCTCTGGGCAGCACGGTGACGCAGTGGTTAGCACTGCTGCCTCACAGCGCTGAGGTCCCGGGTTCGATCCCGGCTCTGGGCAGCACGGTGATGCAGTGGTTAGCACTGCTGCCTCACAGCGCTGAGGTCCCGGGTTCGATCCCGGCTCTGAGCAGCACGGTGACGCAGTGGTTAGCACTGCTGCCTCTCAGCGCTGAGGACCTGGGTTCGATCCCGGCTCTGGGTCATTGTCCGTGTGGAGTTTGCACATTCTCCCCATGTCTGCGTGGGTTTCGCCCCCACAACCCAAAGATGTACAGGCTAGGTGGATTGGACACGCTCAATTGCCCCTTAATTGGAAAAATGAATTGGGTACTCTAAACTTATTTTTAAAAAAGAAACAAACAAACAAAACAAAAAGTCACGCTCCAGCAAATAAGAGTGAACTCTGGGATTTGAATGTGTGCCTCTTAAAAAATAAAGAGTCCACCGCACTAGAAGCACACTTTGAAATGTTTTCGAACGTGGTACTCCCAGTAAACCTTGCTGAAAATAGCAAGGTGCTGTTTCTATATTGGCTGGTGAACTCAGGCAGTACTGCCAAATCTTCTTTTTCATCACAGAGCAAGATCAAGATATTGGCAATCGAGAAAACTAACTTTGTCCTGTTAAAGAAAAAAATGAGAAAGAGCACGCTGGACGACACTTACCAGGGCTAACACAAAGTGCCCAAATAAGGAGGAATGACCATATAAGGCCCGCAGCCACAAAGGAGGGGGAGGTGGGGAGGGGGGGGGGGGGGGGCAGAAGATACAGATAGATAGCAAGGAAGTTCCAGGCCAAAACATACATGCATGTACACTCATCTCACTCTGTTTGGGGGAGGTCTCGAACTATTCCAGAAGGAACTATGTACATATGTAAACTTTGACTTTGTCAGTGATGATGAAATGATGTACTATAAACAAAGATAATCAATAAAAACATATTTTAAAAAGGTGCGTACAGCCAGTAAGTCTGCTAAAGCTGTGATTAAGAGGTCATAAAAGTGAAATCATCAGGGCAGCACGGTCGTGCAGTGGTTAGCACTGCTGCCTCATGGCGCCGAGGTGCCAGGTACGATCCCGGCTCTGGGTCACTGTCCGTGTGGAGTTTGCACATTCTCCCCGTGTTTGAGTGTGTTTCACCCCCACAACTAAAAGATGTGTAGGCTAGGTAGATTGGCCAGGCTAAATTGCCCCTTAATTGTAAAAAACGAATTGGGTACTCTAAATTTAAAAAAATAAATAAATAAAAGTGAAATCATCCTCGATTTTGCAGCATGGGTGTTCTGCTGATAGATTTGAGAAGTGTTATTTATTTACAGATATGTGGCTAATGGAATATTGTTTTTGTTTGGATGTCCCTGGGGTATAGATAATTTTTTTTTTTTTAAATTTAGAGTACCCAATTATTATTTTTTTTCCAATGAAGGGCCAATTTAGCATGGCCAATCCAACTAACCTGCACATTTTTGGGTTGTGGGGGTGAAACCCACGCAGACACACGGAGAATGTGCAAACTCCACATGGACAGTGATCCAGGGGCCGGGATTCAAACTGGGGTCCTCCGCGCCATAGTCCCAGTACTAACCACTGTGCCACGTGTCGCCCTTGGGTGTAGAGCATTTATGAAAAATATCGGGCTGGATTCTCCGATTGCCGACGCCAAAATCGCGTTGGCTGGAGAATCCGCTTTTACATCGAAGTCGGGGGTGGTGCCGTTTTTCGGATGCTCCGCCCCTCAAAAACTGCGTAATCGCCAGGTACGTCGCACGCCGTTGGGACGGCCTCTGGACGTCACCAGAGACCCTTCCCCGATTCTCCACCCCCGATGGGCCGACTTTCAGACAGCATCGGTCGCGTGCCCGCTCAGTTTTCTGGGACCTCATGCGGCGACTGCAGGCTGTGTCCAGCGCCACCACATTCGGGGGGTGGGGGGGTGGGGGGTACGGGGGGAGGGAGGGGGAGCCATTCCGTTGGCAGAGGGGGTTTCGGCAGTGGCTGGGGGGACTGGTGGGGCTGGCCTGGGGTAGTAGGGGGGGCACTATCAAAGAATCATAAATTCACAGTGCAGAAGGAGGCCATTTCGCCCAATGGGTCTGCACCGGCCTTTGGAAATAGCACCCTACCTAAGCCCACACCTCCAGCCTATCCCCGTATCCCAGTAACCCCACCTAAACTCTTTGGACACTAAGGGACAATTTGGCATGGACAATCTACCTAACCTGCACATCTTTTGGACTGTGGGAGGAAACGGGGGCACCCGGAGGAAAGACACGGAGACACGGGGAGAACTTGCAGACTCCACACACACAGTGACCCAAGCCGGGAATCAAACCTGGGACCCTGAAGCTGTGAAGCAACTGTGTTAACCACTGTGTTGCCATGACGCCCTATCTGGCAGGCCGGGATTGTGTACGGCCGCCGCTGGTCACCACTGTGTGCATGCACGGCCACGGACCAGGCCATTCTCTGTCCGTATCTGCAGGTAAAGCCAGGGCTTTACGTGGCACGACTGCTATCCCCCACCGGGCAGCGCGTCAATGCGGGGGCGGCGCTGACGTTTTGGTCCGAAGACGAGATGCTTCCTCCAGACATAGCCGGAAAATCGGAGAATCCAGCCCATTGTATTTGGTCCTGGCTAAACCATGCCATGGGACATCTTGTGGCAGAGACAGAAGGATGTCTTATGTTTTGGGTACAGGAGCTGGGTCTGTCTGTAGATTCAGTTTGCCATATGACTTTAGTCTGCCAAGAAGTGTCTTTCAGTTTGATCCTGAAAGGTTCTCTCCAAGGGCTCTGCACAGAGGAAAGCAAGTAAACTTGAGATTGTCCACTTTATTTACAAGTGGTATTTGAACTATTTTGGAATATATATCGTGGCACGTGCAGGGGGTAAATTAACGTTGTTCCTTTTACTTAAGAATTGTTGTAACTGTTATCTACAAAGCGGTTTCTTTGTTGCTAATGTGGTTAATTCTGTGTTTAAATTAAAATTAGTTTTAACATTTAAAACAATAAAAAAAATAGTTGGGGAATGTGGTTGAAGAAACACAATGGTTGCCAATGTATAACTGAGATTATGTTTTCAGCTTTGTGGTGAAGCTTCTTGGAGCATTTTGCTTTTTCTTTCATTCATGGGATGGTGGTGTTTCTGGCTGGGCCAGCATTTATTATCCATCCCTAGTTGCTCTTGAACGGGGTGGCTTGCTAGGCCATTTCAGAGGGCACTTAAGAGTCAAAAACGTTGATGTGGATCTCGAGTCTGCAGGCCAGACCAGACCATGTAAGGACGGCCCTTCACCAAAGAATATTAGTGAACCAGATGGTGTTTTTTAACGACAATTGACAATGGTTTCACTGCCAAATGACTTTTAATTCCAGATTTTTAAAATTGAATTCAAATTTCACCATCTGCCATGGTGCGATTCAAATCCTGGTGAACAGAGCATTTCCCCACGGTCTCTCGATTACTCGTCCAGTGATAATCCCACTACGCTACCACTAAACATTGAAGGGGCATCTCAAAAACGTTTCTCACCACGACTAAACATTGAAGAGGCATCTCAAAAACATTTCTCACCACTACTAAACATTGGAGGGGCATCTCAAAAGGTTTCACAGGGACACTGGAGGTTTTAACGTTGAAGAACTGAACCAATATGTGAAAGGCAATTCTAAAAATGAAATATATTTGCAAAAAAATCATTTGTCCCATTTCAGATTTGGGGAAATTCAACAGCAAATTCCCCTGAAATGACCTGGAACATAAAATTGAGAGGTTATTTTGTTCCCCAACCAAGATGCTCAGAATGCTTCAAATTTCATTGAATTCATAGAATATATGATGTGGAGATGCCGGTGTTGGACTGGGGTGAGCACAGTACGAAGTCTTACAACACCAGGTTAAAGTCCAACAGGTTTGTTTCGATGTCACTAGCTTTCGGAGCGCTGCTCCTTCCTCGGGTTCACCCGAGGAAGGAGCAGCGCTCCGAAAGCTAGTGACATCGAAACAAACCTGTTGGACTTTAACCTGGTGTTGTAAGACTTCGTACTGTGCTCATAGAATATACAGTGCAGAAGGAGGCCATTCGGCCCATCGAGACTGCACCGGCTCTTGGAAAGAGCACCCGAGGTCAACACCTCCACCCTATCCCCATAACCCAGTAACCCCACCCAACCCTAAGGGCAATTTTGGACACTAAGGGCAATTTATCATGGCCAATCCACCTAACCTGCACATATTTGGACTGTGGGAGGAAACCTGAGCACCCGGAGGAAACCCACGCACACACGGGGAGAACGTGCAGACTCCTCACAGACAGTGACCCAAGCCGGAATTGAACCTGGGACCCTGGAGCTGTGAAGCAATTGTGCTATCCACAATGCTACCGTGCTGCCTACATGTCTACTAATTGTCTACATGAAGCACCCTTCTCCATCAGCAATATGTACCATCATTCTTCACTGAAGTGATTGCAGCTTTCCAAATCTGCTTAATCCAAAGTATGGCTTGTATCTAATTTCAGTCAACTTATTCCACTCTGTAATCACATACATGTTGTGTTTATTTTCTAGTTGTTTGCGGCTTCTGTGCCATAACGGTGAGCCAAAGGAGGAATGAAATAATTTTCTAACTGTGGGAGACTCTCACAAATTAAACTTCCCTTCCTTGAAAGGATATTTCAGAATTTCCCAGTGCGAAGAGTCTGATGCCCAGCTGCAGGGCAATTGTTTCATTCGTTAAAATTGGTGTGGTGTGGTGGGGAGTGGTGGCAGGAGAAAGGTTGAAACACAAACTGAAAATCGGCCAAGTAGTTCCTTCATGGCTTAAGAATGAACAAGCAATGAGTAATAAACTGCAGATGCACAAGCGATTTGGCAGTCTAAATGGGATAATTGCAGTTAGTGTGAGCATTTCAGGGAGCTCCCCTTCTGATCCTACCAATCAAAATGGCTACCAATCAAAATGGCTACCATGTACCCAGAAATTGTGTGCATTCAACTTATTGCACTGTAGTTCTGCGCAGCTACTACAAGGCTGGAATCAAAATTATCTGCATAAAAAGGCACGGCTGGAAGTATTTTAGAAGGCATGCCCTGTTGGAGTCACAAAGCAATTTAACATCTCAATTACACAGCAAGTTGTTGCAAGTGTTAATTGATTAATGATTGAACAGAGGATCTGAATGTCATGCCACAATGAGTACTGTCAATAGGAGCGGTGGGAATTTCCTCAGGGGTGACTCTGATCAACGGGCGTAAATTCGACGGGAGAGCAGCAGAAACTATAATAACAACAGAAAATGCTGGAAAAACACAACAGGTCTGGCAGCATCTGTGGAGAGAGAAACAGAGTTGACATTTCAAGTCTGTATGACTGATCTTCAGAGCAGACTTGAAGCATTAACTCGGTTTCTCACAGATGCTGAGTTTTCCCAGCATTTTCTGTTTTTGTTCCCGATTTCCGGCATACTTTGCTTTTATTTTAGCAGAAACAAATGGGCTTTCGGCCCATCTTCCGAAGCCACGGCGGGCAGGGAAGTTTCAGCTTCCCGACAGAGGCTGCGGCAATGGACACCCTTGGCTCAGGAACCCCCAAACTCAAATTAGATCGATACCTTTCTGGAAAGAAGGATACTTGAGCAACCACAGACCTCTGATTAGGCTACAGTCCGAAAATGTGCATTAGTTGACAGGGGTAACTCAGAAATGTCCACCTCTCATTTGGAACAATATCACCTTTACTCATACGGGCAACAATCGAATGCATGGCAACTTCATCAGAACTCATGGCATTTGCTCTGCAGAATTCCCCAGGAACAGTAGGCACTTCTTCCATCACAGAAGTAGAGCTTATTGCAGTGGAGGCCGTTTGGGAGTGGGATACAGGCAGCTCTGTTTCAGAGCTTCCAAAGTCCGAAAGCATCACTTCTGTCACTGATGGGCGGAATACACCCAGGGTCAAGTACAATGGCAACAGGTCCACCTATGTTATTGTTCACCTCTCTGAGAACAGCAGCAAATATAGGCCTCAGTCTGTCTACTCCAAGCACCATACAAGTAGGATGAAAAAGGAGATTATGCAAGCAGAAGCAAAAAAGAGAGCACGAAAGAGAGAGAGAGAGCTGGGGGTGGGAGGCGGGTGGAGGGAGAAAGGGTGTTCCATCAAATATAAAGACTCTAAAGTCCGAGATGACCACACCCTAGGCAAGGTGCAAGGTTGAGAAGGCAGGGACTCCATGAATAACCTCAGCCAGTACGGGAATTAAACCCACGCTGCTGGCCTCACTCTATCACAAACCAGCGTCCACCCAACTGAGATAAACCACTGCACTCCAATTGCCAGCCGAGAGGAGATGCTCAATTGCTGAAAATAGAGCTGGAACTCACAACTTCCTGACTCCAGCAACAATGACACCACAAGCCAAGCTCACAAATTAGAATGCAATATATTAGTTTAGAAGCATATGATTACTATTATTTTTATTATTTGATTACTGTGGTGGACCCGTGAAGCCACAACCAAGCTTTAGGTCATATCAGAATTTAATTATTTTAGGAAACTGTTCAAGGCGACTGCAGAGTTTAATTCACTTCAGACTGGAAGTCAGAACTCAAGTCTGCATTAATGTTATCATGTTAGCCCTTCCTGCCGAATTCCAAAATTCAGGATATGAAGTGCTGTTTGACTGGTGTTCAATCACCTCTGTAACCCCCAAATTTTTATTTAATACAGGGGGAAAATATTGGATAATATCCATAAATGAACGTGGAGATTGGGAGGAGTGACTAACCCAAACTTTATGTCCAGTGCTCCTTGAGAGGATAACAGTATGCAGCCAGCGCTAAACACACTTGAATGGCTGCACACCTCGACAGCGGCTCCAGGTTTGTGTGCTCCAAGCTAGCATCACGTTAACTAGCTTGCACTACTTCAAAAGGAGCTGGGCATTGACATAAAAACACAAGAACTAGAAGCAGGAGTAGGCCATTTGCTTGCCCCCCCCCCCCCTTCCTCAGGTGAATGAAGAGGTGGGTTTCTGAATCTATATAAGGGTCAATATATATGTTTCTGGAACCCACCTCTTCATTCACGCGAGGAAGGCACTTGCTCTGAAAGCAAGTGATTCAACTGGTGTTGTAAGACTTATTACTGTGCATTGGCTGAGTGAGTGTTCGCTATTCATGAAGATGCGCGCCAGTGTACCTTGTTTTTGTGGCCTTACCCTCTTTTCCCTCACTCTCCAGTATATTGTGGTGTAAACAAAAGCATCAGGTTTAATGACTAGCTGGAACCAGCTGTAATGTTGTTTTCCTGTTTTTTTTAATTTAATAATCTTTATTGTCACAAGTAGGTTTACATTAACACTGCAATGACGTTACTGTGAAAATCCCCAGTCACCACACTCCGGCGCCTGTTTGAGTACACAGAGGGAGGATTCAGAATGTCCAATTCACTTAACAGCACGCCTTTTCGGGACTTGTGGGAGGAAACCGGAGCAGCCGGAGGAAATCCACGCAGCACACGGGGAGAACGTGCAGACTCCGCACAGATAGTGCCCAAGCGGGAATCGAACCTGGGACCCTGGCACTGTGAAACAACAGTGCTAACCACTGTGCTACCGCACTTTTTCTGTATTCTTGTGTGTTGAAGCATTTATACTGTACCAATCCTGAGGATTTGTGGTGTTATTTATAAAAATGGAAAAACCTTAATAAAAAATAAATCTAACTCAGCCTTGAATATATTCAATAACTCAGCCTCCACTACTCTCTGGGGAAGAGAATTTGATAGATTAACTACACTCTTGAGACAAAAGAATTCCCCTCATCTCTGTTGTGGCTGCAGCAGGAGCCGGGAATGGCTGGGTAAGAGTGTCTGAATATGGTTCAATAGGGCAAAGCAGGACCTGGGAATGACTGGGTAAGAGTGTCTGAATATGGTTCTACAGGGCAAAGCAGGACCTGGGAATGACTGGGTAAGAGTGTCTGAATATGGTTCTACAGGGCAAAGCAGGACCTGGGAATGACTGGGTAAGAGTGTCTGAATATGGTTCTACAGGGCAAAGCAGGACCTGGGAATGACTGGGGAAGGGTGTCTGAATATGGTTCAATCAGGCAAAGCATACTCCAAAGTTCTCTGATGCAGTGCTGGAGGCCCTCCAGTCGGATAGTATGAAGGCAATAGGAGCAGATTGCCATTATTAGCATCCTAGGCCTGAGGATCTGGATACAGTGCAGCAAGAAGTTCAATGACATCACATGATTGATCAGGTCAATGTAAATTTGAATGTCATATTTGTACAAAATAAATCGGTGGCCTCGTATGCCATCACCCTTCACTCACCTATTAACGCTGAAAGATTGGGTAATAAATGCTGGCCTCGCCAGCTTGGCCCACATTCCATGAAATAATTTTTTTAAACAATCTTGATCGATCAACCACAACCCATTTTGTACCTTTGTCTCACTCTCACATATAGCATTACTGCAAGCGTCATACCCATGTCTAACACCCAACCAGCAGGCACATCATCCAAACACATTACTGCAAGCTTCATACCCATATCTCACACCCAGCCAGCAGGCACATCATCCAAACACATTGCTCCACATTTGCTGTGACACTTGTCAGGAAAGAGAGGTAGTGTATGTTATTTATATATTGTTAAATATTAGAAGTAAGGTATACATTTAAGGGGGTTTAATTTAGTGTTTTATATAAGAAGGGTAAAATTCCAGTTAGATTTATGTTAAACAAAGATGTTTGCATGTATGTGAGGTTTGGTTTCAGTTCAAACTGGACCTATTATGCTGAGAGAGTTTACAGAGGGAAAAGTAAGTGAGCTTGGAGGAGGATTGAGATGTTGTTTGACAACCATGGGCACTTTTAGGGAGAAGACCTTTCTTGAGTTTAGTTTTAACTGGAAGCCAGAATATAAGGAGCTTAGCAGGGAGAAGTGAACATCTCTCACAGCTTTGTTAGAAGAAAAGCCATACAATGGAGTAAGGACAGAAAACTAAAAAAATAGATGATTAAGAACATGAAAGGAATGAAGAGAAGTTTCCAGGAAGTCTCAGGTTAAAGGAACAAAGGAAACTGGAACTGTAATAGGGCACTATTCATTGAGGTCACAGGCAGAGGTAAGAAGGAGTTAGCTAGGTGAGAAACCAGAAAGATATCTGAAGTGCTTCTAAGGTTTGTGATATTGTACCTCAGACGGTGATGTGATTGCTGAAATAATTGTGGAGCAACAGGTGACTTGATTTCAGAGTTTGTGTAAAAGCATTCAATACAATGCACAGTAGTTAGCACAGTTGCTTCACAGCTCCAGGGTCCCAGGTTAAATTTCCGGCAGGGTCACTGTATGTGCAGAGATTGCACGTTCTCCCCGTGTCTGCGTGGGTTTCATCCATGTGCTCCGGTTTCCTCCCACAGTCCAAAGATGTGCGGGTTAGGTGGATTGACCATGCTAAATTGCCCTTAGTATCCAAAATATGTTAAGTGGGGATTACTGGGTTACGGGGATAGGATAGATACATGGGCTTCAGGGGGGTGCTCTTTGTAAGGGCCGGTGCAGACTCCATGGGCTGAATGGCCTCCTTCTGCATTGTAAATTCTATGATAATTCTATGATACTCTGAGACAAAGAAATCCTGAAAGGAGTTGGAAAACCTGGAGGAGGCCAGAACCTTGTTAAAACAGTGGGGAGGAAGCCTTGTTTGAAAGGATAGTTGGGAAACCTGGAGGCGGGCAGATCCTTGATGAAAACAGTTGAGGGAAAACATTTGTTGGAAGAAGATTTTATACCGTGTCTTTTTGAGAGTAGAATTTGGAAACACTGGCCTGACAATCATCAAGAGGGAATTTGATGAGGAATCCATGGAAGATCGATTGAGTGACATCTGCCATTTGGTTTCAGAGTGAGTTGTTATCCTTGACATCTGCGTATATTTATGAAGATAAAGGGGAGTGAAGGTATTAGTATTATAATCAAACTTATATGTTTACTAAATGGTCTTTATTTTCTTATTGTTAAAAGCTAACTGGCAGCCCTGTGGTTCTTTCCCTCAGTGTTTTCTAAAGAAACAGGTTACGATCTTCTGAGCCAGGGTTCCATTCAGGGCTCTGCCCGTCTGATCATAACACCAACCGTGATCGTAACAGGCTGTTTTGCAGGAAAATATGACACACAACCAGACATGCAACAACTCAACCGCTGAGGAATGGCCATGGATACAAATTCTCACCTGGATGAAGGAGGAGTTGATGGTCATCATTAAGGGGTGAGGACTGGGAGACTTGTCAGCACCGAGTCGGCAAACGCTTGTATATTTGTTTTTTTTTAAATTTAGGGAGTACCTAATTAATGTTTTCCAATTAAGGGACAATGTAGAAGGCCAATTCACCTACCCTGCACAGCTTGGGTTGTGGGGACGAAACCCACGAAAACATGGGGAGAATGTGCAAACTCCACACAGACAGTGACCCAGAGCTGGGATCGATCCTGGGACCTCGGCGCCGTGAGGGAACTGTGCTAATCATTGCACCACCGTACTGTCCAATGCTTGTATATTCCCAACTAACCCTCCTACTCACATCCTATTCCCTCTCACTCCACAATCTCGCTCGGTTCACAAGCTGCATACAAGCAACGCCTGCTTTCCATCCTTCCCCTCCACTTCACCCTGACCCTTGTGCCTTTCTGCTTTTAGATAGGCAAGAATTGGCAACCAGTTCAGAGTATTTCCAAGATGAACAGGAATCTGTGATGATGGAACTCGGCTTAGAGTCCAGCTCACACCCGCAGCCCCAGCTCAAGGTCCTAGCAACTTTAGATGGTGGCATAGGGGTGGAATTGGCCTCTGGTGTGTGAATGGGCACCAGTGGGCTGCAGCCAGGGCATGGGAAAGGGTAACCCATATGCCAGCTCCCCAGAGAGAGGTCGCACATGGGTTCGGCTGCTAAGGACTCAGATGAAGACCCTAATGGCCGATCGGCCGTTCATTGCTGGGTGCATCGGCAAGTCTGCTGGAAATCCTACTATTACCAGCCAGAAGCATGGAGAAGTGCAGCACCTAGCTGGAACAGAACTTGCAAACCATCCTTTTCCGTGCGGTGACCAACTCCCAAGTCACAATTGTAGACCTGACCATGATGCACCATCTGGTGAGATTTGAGGCTAGGCACACTCTCCCAGGAAAACTTTTACAACTTTGTAAGGTGCACATAACTTGGTAAGGTGCAGACTGCTGTCGTCATGGTGGCGGGTACTGGTGCCCAAAGGGGGCATCGCTTGCAAACCCACAATCTGCGCTCCAACACATTGCCAAGATTGTCCCCTCGGACGGAGTGACAATGGTATCATTGGAGGATGTGTCTGTTCTCCTCCCTCAAGATGGCAACATTCGCATTTCCCCAGCACTGCCACTCTGCTGTTGCCCTTACTGAGACCTGTGCAGGCCAGCCAGCCCAGACTGCTGCCACACTGTATAAATGCAAGTCTCTTACAGTTTATCTAGTGTGATTTTTATGTAGAATTACTTGTCTTTCTTTTAAAGAGCTCTGCCATAATGCTTAATTATTTAAATAGAAAACAGATCTTGCTGTGTCCCAAAAAATCCCGTTGATTTCTGCAGCAATACTTCAAAGAAGGCAGCCCTAGTGTAACATTAACACAACGCAGACAGAGTGGAAACGATGCTGATAGATGAAGAATATCTATCTCCGTGCGGTTTGCGCAACCTACAATTTACATTCAACATTTTTTTTTTGCCTCTTCTGCTCCCAAGCCACAAGGCTTTGCACGAGTTTACCACAACACACAAGGTTAGCAGCTCCCTAGAACACAGTATCATGACTCACCGCTGGCTTCAATAGGCCTAGACCAAGCCAGCACGTGATCAATTCCCGATGGAGCTGCATCATTATAATGCACTCATAGTTCTCATCCCAAATCCTGTGGGTATTTTTTGCATTCGGAGGCAGGCTGGTAATTGATTGCGTGAGCTGCAACCCATACATGGGACGCATTTTGAACGCGAGAGAGCAGAATTCCATTGAAGCATAATTGCCCGTTAAAACGTTCTACCCAACCGTTGGCGTTATGGGAACGCTGGAAGCACCAGCTGAGTTTATACGGTCCAAATCTATAATTGGCTTTTATGGGGACTGCAGATCCAGGACAAAAACTTACTTCAGCAAAATTCAATATCCTATTTCTAAAGGGCCAATTGATTTGATTGCAGCAAATCAAGTCGGTTAGATTCTTGGTTATATTCAGAATAATATTGAGATGGCCAATGAAGGGTTAGTGCGGTTTGTTTTTTAATATCCAAGTGCAATAACACTTGGAAATGGCACGGGTAAACAATGGTTCAAATCTGTTAGCCCTTTACATAATCAACCCTCCTCACACACCTTTACTCTTGAATTTGAAGTACTTTATAAAGTAGCCTTTAAAAAAATAATAAACCGCCAAAAATGAGGGACTGCAATGACCCATCATTCAGATAACTGGTGTTTCTGTAAGAACAGCAACTTTCAAGTCTATTCTCTCCCCTCTCCACCCGGCAACATTAGCAGCTCCGATTATATCACTAGTAGAGAGAGTCCGCCTGTGGTTACCATGGGGTATATATATATCATGGGAAATATACGGCCCGCCACTTTCAGCGGGCTTGATACACAATTGAGACCTTTCCAAACACAAAGGTTGGATTCCCAATTTCCAAACTGGACAAGGAGCCCTCCCCATTTCCAGCTGAGTACTTGAGGACGCATTGGGTTCTCCTCATTAGTGGAGTCATTGGAAACCCATAGCAACTGACGTTCTCCTTGCAGGCAACAAAATTGACGTTAAAATAAGAAAACATTGTGAAATCCGTTAAGTTGAAATGAAAATCGCTTGTCACAAGAAGTTACGGTGAAAAGCCGCTAGTCGCCACAACCCGGCGCCTGTTTGGGGAAGCTGGTACGGGAATTGAACCGTGCTCCTCGCTTGCCTTGGTCTGCTTTAAAAGCCAGCGAATAAGCCCTGTGCTAAAGTTGCTCTCTATAGAAGAGAATGAGGGGGGAGACAGGAACAAAACATGTACCCGCCCCCCCTCCCCCCTTTCCATCTCCTTCAAATGTGGTGCTGAATGCTAGAGATTTTGTGCATCTTACAACATGGCTTTCAGCTAGCAAAGAATGCATGTTCAGCCACAAAATGGTCTGGAACAGTTACAGCACGTATTACCTGCCAACACTGTGGTATTTTGCGAAGTCTCCAGTATTAAACTGCTCCTTTAGTTTGCCAGCACAACACTGCCAGGCTTTCCCATCCCATCCCATCCCTTCCCCTAGCCCCAGTCACCACTTTTTTTTTGGACGAATAAAAGGAGCAAAGATGTGTTGAATGCAGAATAACCTTTTTCAGCCCTTCTCCTCGCCGTGGGGATCAAGTGACTCTGCGGGGACGCTTGTTGAATGGGACCGATTTGAGCAATGGAGATGGCCACACCCCAGGCAGGCACATCCTCCCAGCTGACAGTGTTGGTGCGCGGGAGAAAGCAACCGGGATAGAACGGGAACAGATATCTCAGCAAAACAAAGTCAGATCTATTCCTCTCCAGTATTCTATGGGATTGATCGATGCTCCTCCAATTGCTTGCAACTTTCCCGCTCATAGAAGTATTTTAAAACCAACAACAGCCATATTTCAACACAGCAACTTCAAGTGGTGGATGCATTTTCTTTGGCAATACCGCCATAATTGTGCACATAAATACTGCAAATAAAAGAGCCAGTTCAAATGTTCACCCTGCTCCCCAGCTTCTAAATTAAATGCCCCCCGAATGACTGAACAAAGATCTTAGCGTCATTTCGCAATTCACGACAAGCAACTTCACGGCTCCATCAATTGCAACTTCAATATTTCTCAGTTTTGAATGTTGCACAGCGTGCACATCAGTACATTGTTAAAAGCTCATGCCCGAACATTTTGAAGGGATTAGCAGTCTTAAAACTCGGGTTTAATTGTGACCTGAACAAGATTCAGACAGGATTAAAGCAATCAATGTCCCGTCTTTATATCCACAACAGTGTTTCAAGATTCACAGCAAGTAATTTTGTTACACTAAACACATGGGAGTGCGTAACCAGGCATTTTAGTGGTCCAGGTGTAGCTCGGGTTAAGCACTGGAAAGGCAGCACATTTAACTATCTGTATCCTAACATGAGTTAAACTAAATGCTGGTGGGAATACGCAAGCGTTTAAATAATTAAGTGGTCAACAGATTGGTTATTTTAGCTTTCGTTGCTGTATTGATTATAGGGCAGTTAATCCTTTCAAGCAGTCGTGTCAAACGGGGTCAGATGGCTCTCTGTAGGGCAATAACGTACAGCAAGCTAGATTATTCGACATCAAATGCTATTCCGTAGCAAATAAATCATTCGTGTTTGTTAAACCGAGACAGAAAGTTACCATATGGCGGTTTTTGTTCAATTCCTAGTTCCGGACGTGCAAGTCCCAGTCTGAGTCTATTTCGGGCTTGGTTAAGAAAACAAGCGTAAACCTTTTGCGTAAACCTCGACCTCAACCCAACCTACTGACAAGGGCAGATTTAAGGACAATAGGTTGGCCAACAGTTTATTGTTTGAGCTGTTATGACTTCTGCAAACAAAAACATTGTGATTTATGAATAAAATTGGCTGGGATATCCGTATAGTTCGATATGGAACAACCTAGGTCCGGCAGAATCATTGGTCCCTTTATTCGTCTCTGCTGATTTTAACCAACTAGAATTGATAAATGGTTGACTTTCCTCAGCGAAGATCCGACCTACAGAGAGTTGATAAATAAACTGCACGGTGTGGGGGAAAGTCTGTTATTTGGTGTAGACGGAGTCAGATTATGGATTGACAGCAGGATTTGATCAAAACTATATTTCAAACAGCAGATAATGTTGGAATTGGTTCGTGGAGTAGAATGCATTATGTTTGAGAGTGGTGCATTTAATTTAATTATCGGCAGAATGACCTTTTCGAGGTTGTTTGTTTCCAGCCGATTATTATTTTTTTATTTTGAAAAAATGCTTAGCAAAACAACACTTCAATGAAAGCGCACAGAAGCAAGTACCAGGACGCTGAGTAAATCCAGATGGCAACCATGTTAACCAAAAAAAGACTATTTTGATTGGCTTGTAACCACGCGCACACACAAAAACCTCTGGCTGATGGGTGAGGTTCAACAGTGGAGCTTGTCCTTCTTGCTTTATGGAAATATAATCCCTCTGAGCATTATTCCCCACAGAAAGGCAAAATGAGGCCAGGGAGGAGATAGAAGATGCTCTGAGGGTGATTTTCCAATCCTCACTCGACACAGGGGAGGTACTGCAGGGCTGGCGAAGTGCAAATGTGCTTCCATTGTTTAAAAAGGGATCAAAGGAAATGATGAACAATTATAGGCCAGTTATCAGTGGTGGGCAAATTTGTAGAATCAATCCTGAGAGATGGGATCAACCACCATCACGAAGAAAGGCAAGGACCAGTCAGGGATAGTCAGCATGGATTTGTTAAAGGAAGGTCTTGCCTCACAAATTTGATTGAATATTTTGAGGAAGTGACAAAAAGGGTTGATGAGGGTAGCACAATGGATGGGGTAGACATGAATTTTGTCAAGGCGTTTGACAAGGTCCCACATGGCAGATTGGTCAAGAAAGTGAAAGCCCATGGGATACAGGGCAATGTGGCAAACTGGATAAAAAGTTGGCTTATTAACAGGAAACAAGGGCAATGGTCGATGGCTGCCCTTGCAAGTGGAAAGTTGTTTCAAGTGGTGTTCCACAGTTAGTGTTATATATTAATGATTTGGATGTGAATGTGGGGAGCATGTTTGGGAAATTTGCAAATGACACAAAGGTTGGCCAAGTGGTGTACAGTGTAGTGGATAGCTATAATCTTCAAAACAATATAGATGGATTGGTGGAATGGGCGATAAAGTGGCAGATGGAATTTAACACAAAGAAGTGTGAGGTCATGCATTTAGGGAGGTCAAACAGTTGTAGGGAATACACATAACATGGGACTATACTAAGAGGGATAGATGAAGTGAGAGATCTTGGCGTACAAGCACACATGTCCCTAAAGACAGCAGTTCAAGTAAACAAGGTTATTCAGAAAGCATATGGAATGTTCTCCTTCATTGACAGAGGGAAAGAATATAAAAGTAAGGATATAATGTTAGAATTGTATAAAACACTGATGAGGCCACAACTGGAATATTGTGCGCAGTTCTGGTCACCACATTACAGGAAGGATGTTCTTGTTCTGGAGAGAATGCAGAAGAGGTTTACAAGAATGCTGCCAGGGCTAGAAAAGTGTGGCGAAGAGGAGAGATTAGATAGGCTGGGGTTATTTCCCTTGGAACATAGAAGGCTGAGGGGTGATTTAAGTGAGATGTACAAAATTATGAAGGGAAGAGATAGGGAGGACAGGATAAAATTGTTTCCCTTGATGGAGAATCCTAGAACCAGAGGACACATATTCGAGATAAGTGGCAGAAGATGTAGAGGGGACATGAGGGAAAACCTTTTTTTTAAAATAAATATATTTAGAGTGCCCACCAATTAATTTTTTCCAATTAAGGGGCAATTTAGCGTGGCCAATCCACCTACCCTGCACATCTTTGGGTTGTGGGGGTGAAACCCACGCAAACACGGGGAGAATGTGCAAACTCCACACGGACAGTGACCCAGAGCCGGGATCGAACCTGGAACCTCGGCGCCATCCACTGCGCCACTGTGCTGCCCAGGAAAAACCTTTTTACCCGAAGGGCAGTGAGAGTCTGGAATTCACTACCTGATTTGATGGTTAAGCAGAGACCGTAAACTCTTCTAAAAATGTACTTGGATCTGCACCTTAAGTGCTCTAAGCTACAGGGCTACGGACCAGGTGTAAGAAGGTGTGATTAGAAAAGGCACCTGGATTCGACGGGCTGGCATGGACGAGGTGGGATGAATGGCCTCCTGCTGTGCTGTAACTTTTCTATGATTCTGTGAATAGGTGAAGGGGGGATTGAATGTGTCCGGAGACCAGGATATAAATTGGAGCAGCCGTGTCCTCTCCGACTGCTTGATCATGCTCTGCTACTTAATGACTGAACTTCTAACACCAACACCACTTTTTGCCCTACCACTTGATCAATCCCCTTAGTGCTCCAAAATGTATCAGTCCCAGTTTTGAAGATACTCAATGACTGAGAATGTAATACCAATAAAGAGCTGTGCTGTACCATTGGATAAAGCAAACCCAAATCTCCAGCACAGCTTTGAGTGGTAGAAAAGATACAGGCTTGGGCAAGTCGGCAGGTTCTGGGCATCCTCAACTCGGGTGGAAAGTAGGTGGGATGAACAGGAAGCCGCCAGTTTATGATCTGATAGCGTGAGACTTGGGTGTTTGAACATGATTGACAGGCTGACTATCGAATCGCTTTGGGAAATGGGTTACCTGCCTACTTGCATGCCACAATTATTTTGGCAGATCACCTGAGTTCTACTTCAAGTTCTTTGATGCCAGATTTTTCTACCAAAATGGTGCAGGGCGGGGATCCAGAAACATAATCAGAGGGCTGCCAGCACGTTTGCAGATGGCTTCCTGGAGATCCTTTTGGAGAAGGCCATGGTAAGGAGGGAGATTGTTCCTCTTGGAGCACACTCGGAGCTACTATACAGTGGGTCTGGTGGCTGGTTGCCAGGGTCAGTTTTTTAAATTATTTCATGGGATGTTGGCATTGCTGGCAAGGCCAGAATTTATTGTCCATCCCTAATCAGTCTTGAACTGATGTGCTTGCTTTCAGAGGGTAGTTAAGAGTTGCTGTGGGTCTGGATTCACATGTAGGCCAGATCAGGTAAGGGCAGCAGATTTCCTTCCTAAGGAACATTAGGGAACCAGATGAGATTTTATGATAATTAATGATAGTTTCCAGGACACCATCACTGAGCCCACCAGCTTTGGGATTTGAACCCATGTCGCCAGAGCATTAGTCCGGGTCTCTTGATGACTTGTCTAACGACATTACCACTATGTCACCATCTCCCGCCGAGTGCCAACAGGTTTATCTCCAGGACCTGGCTTCAATGTATAAAGAGGCTCAAATGATCTCATAACAAAAGTATAGAACCCATAGAAGCCCTACAGTGCAGAAGGTGGCCATTCGGCTCATCGAGTCTGCACCAACTCTCCGAAAGAGCACTCCACCAAAGCTCACATCCCTCGCCCCCGCCCCTGTACACCCCTACCCTATCTCTGTGACCCCGCGCATTGATTATGGCCAATCCACCTAACCTGCAAATCTTTGGACTGTGGGAGGAAACCGGAGCACCTGCAGTAAACACACAGTCACAGGAAGAATGTGCAAACTTCACACAGTCATGCAAGGCCAGAATCGAACCTGTGTACCTGGTTCTGTGAGGCAGTAGTACTAAGCTATGCCACCGTGCTGCCCAAAACTCTTCATCACTCTCGCCGACACCTGGCAATATCCTTTTCTCTTTGTGTTCCACCCTCAGCAATTCCTTCCCTCCAATCGATTCTGGAGCAGACAAACGACAACAGCACATGGCAACGCCTCTTCCTGATTTGCAAATAAACACTGTAAATCCTGAGTGGTGTTGGGCTGTGTGTTTGACCCCACTGACAATTGGGACAGGATCCTCACATCTACATGTGCAACGGAGCAAGGGAACGAGAACGTCAGCTCATTATTCTGCACTGGATGCAAACCTTGATTGAATGCATCAGCAATCTTTCAATATCTCAAAACGTTCAATTTACAGTGCAGGCCACTGCCTGGAACCTTTTTTTATTTAGTGTGGATTTAACCAGACAAGGTGGCACAACCACGATTTCGACCCCTATTAGGATATGTTTGTACAGTAACTTTTGCAGTTCAAAATATTCAAATAGTTAAGTGTACATAAGAATGAGATATTCACATTAGTCAGCAATTGTTCTCAGTGTTCCTCGCATTCTGTGGAAATACTGCACTTCCATTCCTTTTGAATGAGACTTCTAAAAGTCACCATGTCACTGCCTTTTCTGATAAGCCTCAATAACTATTAGAAGTGGTTACTCTTGAAAAGAGCAGCTTAGAGAATCAGAAGGTTAGTACAACATAACAATGCAGCAGATTATGCTCGATACCCTTCGCTGGTTCTTTTGATATTGCCTCCATTCTGCCCCTCCCAAACTTCCAGGGCTCCTCGTCATGTGGTCTCCTAGGAAACCAACTCCTGCCACCTTTCATGGGGGGGGGGTTCAAAAAAAAAAACAATGGCCTCTTCCCAGTTTCCAAACATTTTCAAACCCTTCTTCCTCCACCAGCAAAGAACACACAAACAGCAAAGGAAATACGACAGTTCATCACAAATCAGTGAAGATCTGCATTTAGCTCTTTAGAAATTTGGTGACTTGGAAAGGATCCTTGAGGGTAAACGACTGAAGCAAGAATTTACCTCTTGAACAATGACAACCTGACAACTCAGAAGTGTCACTAGTAAAAGGGGACCATGACTCCCTCACTCTTTGGAGGAGGGGGGGGGGGGCAGCATGGTAGCATGCTGGTTAGCACTATGGCTTCACAGTGCCAGGGTCCCAGGTTCGATTCCCGGCTTGGGTCACTGTCTGTGTGGCGTCCGCATGTTCTCCCCGTGTCTGCGTGGGTTTCCTCCTGAGTGCCCCGGTTTCCTCCCACAGTCCCGAAAGACGTGCTGTTAGGTAATTTGGACATTCTGAATTCTCCCTCTGTGTACCCGAATAGGAGCTGGAATGTGGCGACTAGGGGCTTTTCACAGTAACTTCATTTCAGTGTTAATGTAAGCCTACTTGTGACAATAAAGATTATTATAAAAACTATAAAGTCTTTTATCTTCAATCCTGGGGAAAATGTAGGTACCATATCAGAAAATTTCATTTGGGCTACACGAAGGGGTGGGCAGGGTGACTTGATCTAATTAATTTTCTTTAATCTATCACGACAAATGTTTTTTCAGCCACCACCGAAAGATCGTATGGCCAACAAGAATGCATCATAAGTGAAAACTGGTCAGAGCGAGTTCCGGGGCTAATTATTCCCAAACCTATGCATTGTTGCAAAGTAGCTTTGTAATCTCATTGCTCCAAGTCAAACAATGGTATGAAGACAGAGTCAGTCTACCCAGGAAGCAGTGCAGTGTCACACACTTCACACCAACCTCAGTGCAAAACCAAAGCCCATTTCAAAAACCTGTAACAGGGTCCATTGGGCTGCCAGGGGGCTCTTTTAAGCCAAGTTGGAACCTTGATATTCATTCTAGAATCATCTTACATACTTATCCCAGCATTGAAAGTGAACCAAAATGTGGGAATTGCACAAAAGGAAGCCTACATCCTGCTGTTAGTGGTGAGAGAGTAACAAAAGTACAAGCAACATAAATCATAGCCGTTGGTTGGGATTTGTAAACTGTAGTTACACACTTGGTACCCCCAGTGTGCCAGGTCCCAAAGTCTTTTTGACATGGCTATATAAATAAGTAAATATTCTAATGCACGTGGCCCTGGCTCAGTTGATCAGTTAGACTCTAAAGGATGGGCAACAGGTTCCGACCTTGGAAGTGACGCCCACATCCAATAAATTAATTTTTGAAAACATAGACCTGTCATCATTGTATCCTGAAAAAGGCCTTGGAATGGCCCAATAATCTGCTCACACAAACTTTTAAGCTAGAATGAAACCAAACCTTGCAGTAGAACTTCAGGATTGCAAAGCTCTGCAAGCTCTCAAAAATCACAATATGTTTGAGAACAAGAGGGTTTTGGATTGGATTGGATTGGATTTGTTTATTGTCACGTGTACTGAGGTACAGTGAAAAGTATTTTTCTGCGAGCAGCTCAACAGATCATTAAGTACATGAGAAGAAAAGGGAATAAAAGAAAATACATAATAGGACAACACAACATATACAATGTAACTACAAAAGCACTGGCATCGGATGAAGCATACAGGATGTAGTGTTAATGAAATCAGTCCATAAGAGGTTTAGGAGTCTGGTGACAGTGGGGAAGAAGCTGTTTTTGAGTCTGTTCGTGCGTGTTCTCAGACTTCTGTATCTCCTGCCTGATGGAAGAAGGTGGAAGAGTGAGTAAGCTGGGTGGGAGGGATCTTTGATTATACTGCCCGCTTTCCCCAGGCAGCGGGAGGTGTAGATGGAGTCAATGGATGGGAGGCAGATTTGTGTGATGGACTGGGCGGTGTTCACGACTCTCTGAAGTTTCTTGCGGTCCTGGGCCGAGCAGTTGTCATACCAGGCTGTGATGCAGCCTGATAGGATGCTTTCTATGGTGCAACTGTAAAAGTTGGTAAGAGTCAATGTGGACATGCCGAATTTCCTTAGTTTCCTGAGGACCCTCAATGATCTCCCTGGATTTTAACAGCCAGCAAGCAACCCACATGGAAGAGCATTACAAAAATAATTCATTTGTTGTAAAAAATATCAGACATGGGCATCAAATAAAGGCTCAACAGGCAAGCATTCTCCAATTGGTAATGAGTCTATTCACTTTCCAAATTGTATCAGAAGGTGATCTGCCAATTGTGACATGCTGAGCGACTAACGGTAGTAGTGTTAGGGTGGATGGAGGACAGACATCATGGGTGGGATCTTGTGCTCTCATTGGTGACGAGCTTGGAGGCACCAAGGGCAGGGTGATGGCGTGCTGGAAACTGCCTTACCATATATGTCAGAAAAAAAGTTCTGGGCAAGAAGTCCCATTATTGAGGCCCTTACGTGGCAAATTACTGACCACTAAAGGGCCTCATCGCAACCAACAATGGGATTAACCCAGTGGGGGGCAGACTTGGCAACATGTAGCATGAAAAGCAAGAAAAAATGTACGTCCAGCTTATCATCTCCAGGGACAGCTGGGGTTTGAGTCTTGGAGTCATAGCCTTTTACAGAACAAAAACAAAAGAGGCCCTTTGGCCTCATGTCTGTGCCGGACATCAAGCACCTATCTAATCTAATCCCCTTTTCGAGCACTTAGCCCATAACCGTGTATGCTATGGTGTTTCAGTTGCTCATATAAATGCTTCTTAAATATTGCGAGTGTTCCTGCCTCTACCACCCTTTTAGGCAGTTAATTCCAGATTCCCACCACCCTCTGGGTGAAAAAGATTTTCCTCAAATTCCCTCTAAATCTCCTGCCCCTTACCTTAAATCTATGTCCCTGGTTATTCACCGCTTTACTAAGGGGAAAAGTTCCTTCCTATCTACCCCTCTATGTCCTTCATTTGAAGCTTGCTGGGGTAAGGGGAGGGGAGGGAGTGAATCAGTGCTTGATTGAAGGACTTAACATCGGGAAAGGCACGGGGAGAGACACTGGGAGCCATCCTCCTGCCCCTTGCAGCCGATACCCCTGCATCCCTCTTCCCATTCTCCCATCCTGTAAATCCCACCATCACCCCACGCATTAGTTACCTATGGACTGGATCATTCTGCGATCTTGGGACTCAAGTGCATATCCTTCCGGTAGCAGCCACAGCCTCCCCAGTGGAACTGCTGAGTACCGGAGCTGCCGCCCTCCCAGGGGCTTGATCCCAGGGGAAGGCCTGCTGGTGGCCTCGACAGTGCCCGATTGATTTGTGGGTTGGCAGGCCTCCCCGAAAAGAGGCAGTGCAGGTCTCTTGCTGACTCTCCAGCTGGCAGGCGAGGCCTCTGCAGTTTGAGCAAGATTCCACTCCATATAATGACCCCTCAAGTCAATTGGAAATCCCATCACACAACTCCATTCAAATCTTGACTCCTGGGTCTGAAATGAAATTAGTTTCAAACCGGGACTGGATAGCTCATATTATGGTTTTAGACCCAGAGTGAAACATGATGTAAAATAGGAAGTAACATGGTCACAGCTAAAGAGACCTTGCTGTGAAATTATATATGAACAGGGGAGGAATGCAATTAATGTGGATTATCTAAAGCATCTTCAGGGTGATAATCAGTACAAACAAACATGCCATAATTATAACATTTTCCTGCCAGGATTAGAAAAAAGACCAGTCAGTAATTTGAGCAGATTAGAAGATCAACTGGATTTACCAGCAGAAAGAAAAATTATTGCTTGTGTCTTCTGTTTAAAAATTATTTTTTAAAAAGGAAAATTATTCCATTTCGTCAGTTCAGTCAGCTTCAAATAAACCAAATAATTTGAGCTAGGAGCTCCTCGTCAGGTCTTTCTGTGCTTTGGCAATTGGGATAAAATCCAATTGATTGCCCGTGGGTTTAAATGAAGACAATGGGGCCGGTTTTTGTTTATGGTGTACATGGAATGGCTGGCGGTCAGAGCAGTTAGTCCACGGACTCCAGCAAGGCCTAAACCATTTTCACAATCCGGCCTCATTTTAGAATCCTACACGAAGGAAGGAGGATATTCATGCAGTCGTTCTGGAGTTGGATTTCTGAAAGAGCTATCCAATTTACCTCATCTCATGGCTCTTGCCACATAGCCCGGCCAATCTTCCCTTTTCACTTTCGTAACCAACTCCGTTTTGAAAGCCGCTATTGAACCTATTGCTGCCACCGTTACAGGCAGCGCATTCTTGATCGTCACTCAAATGAGAAATTTATTTTCTCCTCATCTCCCCTCCGGCTCCTTTGCCAATTATCTCAAACCTGTGTCCTCTGGTTTATTGATCCTCCTGCCAATGGAAACAGTTTCTCCCCTCTATACTCTTGTCATAAACCCTTTACAATTTGCAACATCACGATTAAATCTCCCCTTATCCTGTTTCCACTCCAAAGAGCACGAACAGGAAACAGATTGAGTGAACAGTCAGCTGCTCACACTCAATGAATGCTGACAAACGGATTGCAAAATGGTTGAGTGGGGGGAGAGCACGGGGAGGTGGGAAACTATTTACTTCAGTTGAAGAAGCGGGAGGACCAGCAGATGGTCAGATGCTCCATTTGCAACCTGATGCATGATCAATTACACAAAGACGAGAGTAGGATGTAATCGAGGTTTTATTACACTGAGATGTGTGGCCTCCTACAACAGCTGATGAAATGGCTGCTGTACTGGGAGCCCACATATTTATACTCAGCCTACTGGGCGGAACCAGCAGGCAGGGATCTACCCCAGTACCTGGAGTACATGGGCCTTACCGTAAAGCACCTATATCAACATCCTATATATACAATATATACATCAGTGGTGATTACCACATTCACACCCTGTTAAAAAAATGAGTCTGGCGGGGATGGTGGAGAACTATATACAGAAAGTTGCGTTTTAAAAGTACAGATAATATAAATTCAGGCGGCCCGGAGCCTTGATCTGTCGTTGAGAGCGCCGCAGTGCTGGTGGCGACTCCGGTGGCGGCTTGGTCTTCGTTGACTCCGGGAGCGTGTCAAAATCCTCTTCATCTCCAGGTGTGAGCAAGGGGAGGACGGATTGTCCCGGAGCGGGGGCTGTGGTGGGGTGCGCTGGCGGGAGGGGGTGGGGGGGGGGGTGGCGCCGGGTCGGAGGGGGATGTGTGTGTGGAACCAGCTGGTGCCAGGTCCCTGAGGGAGACTGTGTCTTGGCGGCTGTCGGGGTACACGATGTAGGCATACTGCAGGTTAGCGTGAAGTAGCTGTACCCTCTCAACCAACGGGGCCGCCTTGTGGAGTCGAACGTGTCTACGGAGGAGAACGGGACGTAGGCAGGGAAGCCGAACAGAGCGAAGATGGTGTTGAGGGCTTTGATGACGGTGGCAGACGTCATGTCGGGGCATGGGACAGCGAAGGGGAATCGGGAATATTCATCAACCACACTGAGAAAGTACGTGTTGCGGTCGGTGGACGGCAGGGCCCCTTTGAAGTCCACGCTGAGGCATTCAAAGGGGCGGGAGGCCTTCACCAGGCGCGCACAGTCTGGCCGGTAGAAGTGCGGTTTACACTCCGCACAGACCTGGCAGTCTCTGGTGATCGCCCTGACTTCCTCGATGGAGTAGGGCAGGTTGCGGGCCTTGATGAAATGGTAAAAACGTGTGACTCCTGGGTGACAGAGATCATCGTGCAGGGTCCGGAGTCGGTCCACTTGTGCGCTGGCACATGTACCTCGGGATAGGGCATCGGGGGGCTCGTTGAGCTGACCGGGGCAATACAAAATCTCATAATTGTAGGTGGAGAGCTCGATCCTCCACCTCAAGATTTTATCATTTTTGATCTTCCCCTGCTGGGTGTTATTAAACATGAAGGCAACCGACCGTTGGTCAGTGAGGAGAGTGAATCTCCTGCCGGCCAGGTAATGCCTCCAATGCCGCACAGCTTCAGCGATGGCTTGGGCCTCTTTTTCGAAGGAGGAGTGCTGAATTTCGGAGGCATGGAGGGTGCGGGAATAGAATGCCACGGGCCTGCCTGCCTGGTTGAGGGTGGCGGCCAGAGCGACGTCTGATGCATCGCTCTCGACTTGGAAGGAGACCGCGTGCATCGCGGCCTTGGCGATGTTGGCCTTGATACGGTTAAAGGCCTGGTGAGCCTCGGCCATCAGAGGAAAAACAGTGGATTGAATGAGTGGGCAGGCCTTGTCCGCATAGTTAGGGACCCACTGAGCGTAATACGAAAAGAACCCCAGGCAACGTTTGAGGGCTTTGGGGCAGTGGGGGAGGGGGAGTTCCATGAGGGGGCGCATGTGATCGGGGCCGGGCCCAGAACTCCGTTCTGGACCACATAGCCGAGGATGGCTAAGCGGTTCGTGCTGAACACGCACTTCTCCTTGTTGTACTTGAGGTTGAGGAGAGTGGCAGTGTGGAGAAATTTGGCAAGGTTGGAGCCATGATCCTGCTGATCGTGGCCGCAGATGGTGACATTGTCCAGGTACGGGAGAGTGGCCCGTACCGGTCAACCATTCAGTCCATCTCCCGTTGGAAGACCGAGACCCCATTGGTGACGCCGAAGGGAACCCTAAGAAAGTGGTAAAGGCGGCCGTCTGCCTCGAACGCAGTGTATGGGCGGTCCGCCTTGCGGATGGGGGAGGCAGAATTCAGGTCCACTGTCGAGAAGACCCGGTACTGTGCAATCTGATTGACCATATCAGATATGCGTGGGAGGGGGTATGCGTCGAGCTGTGTGTACCGATTGATGGTCTGACTGTAGTCAATGACCATCCTGTTTCTCTCCCCGGTTTTGACCATTACCACTTGGGCTCTCCAGGGGCTGTTGCTGGCCTCGATGATGCCGTCCCTAAGCAGCCGCTGGACCTCAGACCTGATGTTCTGTCCTGGGCACTGTACCATCTGCTCCTGGTGGCGACGGGTTTGCAATCCGGGTTAGGTTTGCAAAAAGGGAAGGTGGGTCGACCTTAAGGGTCGCGATACCGCACACAGTAAGGGGTGGTAGAACATAGAACATAGAACATACAGCACAGAACAGGCCCTTCGGCCCACGATGTTGTGCCGAACCTTTGTCCTAGATTAATCATAGATTATCATTGAATCTACAGTGCAGAAGGAGGCCATTCGGCCCCACTGAGTCTGCACCAGCTCTTGAAAAGAGCACCCTACCCAAACTCAACACCTCCACCCAACACCAAGGGCAATTTGGACATTAAGGGCAATTTATCATTGGCCAATTCACCTAACCCACACATCTTTGGACTGTGGGAGGAAACCGGAGCACCCGGAGGAAACCCACGCAGACACGGGGAGGACGTGCAGACTCCGCACAGACAATGACCCAAGCCGAAATCGAACCTGGGACCATGGATCTGTGAAGCAATTGTGCTATCCACAATGCTACCGTGCTGCCCTTAAGAACAAATAAATCTACACTATATAATTTTCCCGTAATCCATGTACCTATCCAACAGCTGCTTGAAGGTCACTAATGTTTCCGACAAACATTAGGGGCCCACGAATTTCAGGGTTAGGTTCTGGAGGTTGCACTGGAAGTCCAGGCCGAGTAGCAAGGCAGCGCAGAGCTTGGGGAGGATGTAGAGGCTGAAGCTGCTGAACTCCATGCACTGGAAAGTGAGAGCGGCGATGCAATACCCCCGGATCACCACGGAGTCGCGTGGTTGTGTGGTCGAGACTGGTCAATCATGACCGAGGTGAGACGCGGCTGGTCATTGGCGGTTGCAGGCGATGGGCGGCCGGATGAGGTGCCCGACTGGCATGGGTCCTGAGTCGGGCAAGATGGCGGCGCCCACGGGCCGCACGTGTTGCAAGTCGAGCAAGATGGCGGCGTCCACTGGCCGCACGTGGTCCTAGGAGGGGAAGATGGCGGTGCCCACTGGCTGCACGTGGGGGGTGCCAGGACAATAGCGGCGATTGAGTGGGGCTGGCACACTGCAGCGAAATGTCCCTTCTTGCCACAGGCCTTGCAGAGGGCGCTCCGCGCCGGGCAGCGCTGTCGGGGGTGTTTTGCCCACAGAAGTAGCATTTGGGCCCCCCGGGTTGGTTGGCTGCCGCGCAGCACTGGTGTGGGATTGGCTGAGGGCGGTCGCTGACGGGGTCTACAATGGGGCGACCGTCTGCGGAGTGCACGATGCACGGGGGGGGGGGGGCGTGCGGCCGGGGGCATAGGCCTGAATGTTGCGTGATGCGACCGTAAGTGAAAACGCTTGTTTTTTGGTCGCCCCCTCTAAGAGGCGCTGCCGGACGTAGTCAGACCCTATGTCCGTAACAAATGCATCTCTCATTCGCAAATTCGAGTGTTCCGTGGCTGAAACGGCCTGACAGTCACAGTCTCTACCTAGGGGGAGCAGGGCGCGCCAGAAATCTTCCACCGACTCACCGGGCAGTTGACATCACGTGGAGAGGAGGTGCCTGGCATAGAGTGTGTTAGTCCGCTGAGCGTAGTTTTCCTTCAGTAGTGCCATGGCCTCTGCGTAGGTCAGCGCGTCCTGGACAAGTGGAAAGACGTTGGAGCTCAGCCGCGTGTGAAGGATCTGGAGCTTCTGTGCTTCCGGGATTTTGTCTGGTGCAGACCCGATGTACGCTTCAAAACAGGCTAGCCAATGTTCAAAGTCTTTTTTGGCGTCGTCTGCTTGCGGGTGCTGCTGCAGGCAATCCGGCTTGATGCGGTGGTCCATCGTCTGAAAAACTCAGTGTAATAAATTGATGCACGATCAAATTACACAAAGACAAGAGTAGGATGTAATCGAGGCTTTATTACACTGAGATGTGTGGCCTCCTACAGCAGCTGACAAAATGGCTGCTGTACTGTGAGCACACATATTTATACTCCGCCTAGTGGGCGGAGACAGCAGGCAGAGATCTACCCCCGTACCTGTAGTACAGGGGCCTTACCGTAAAGCACCTATATCAACAACCTATATATACAATATATACATAAGTGGTGACTACCACACAACCTTATCGATAACATTTCAGGAGCAGAGAGTGGCCTTCGGTATTCCGTAGAGGTTGGTCAACTCTCTTGGCTGGATGGCTGGTTTTGTGATGTGGAGCGACGCCAACAGCATGGGTTCAATTCCTGTACTGGCTTAGGTTATTCATGAAGGCCCCGCCTTCTCAATCCTTCCCCTTGCCCGAGGTGCGGAGATTCTCAGGTTAAATCACAACCAGTTACGGCGGCACGGTGGTTAGCCCTGGGACTACGGCCCCGAGGACCCAGGTTCGATCTCGTCCCTGGGTCACTGTCCATGTGGAGTTTGCACATTCTCCCCGTGTCTGCGTGGGTTTCGCCCCCACAACCCAAAGATGCGCAGGTTATGTGGATTGGCCACGCTGAATTGCTCCTTAATTGGAAAAAAATAATTGGGTACTCTAAATTTATTAAAAAATAAGAGAATAAATCACGACCAGTCAGCCCTCTCTCAAAGGGGAGAGCAACCCATGGCACTGTGGTGACATTGACATTTCTTTTCAGCGTTTCCTCCCAGGGCTTTTATTTGGCCTGGTCCACAACCAGTTCCAAATGGGAGGATTATTAATACCTCCACAATTTGTTGAAAAGGAGTCCTGCAGCTGACCTACAGCGCTGTTTCAAATATTTTAATAAAGCTCCTTTCTTTCTGCGTGTGTCCAGTTGGACATTCATTTTGAGACCCCTTTGAACAATTGAGTCAAATGGCCAGTATGAGATAGGTTTGGGCTTCAGTGCCAGTAAAACCTGAATCAACTACAGCATTTAAAAAGAAAATGTTCCCGTGTCTGTCAGAACTCAACAATCTTTGCATATTGAAAAAAAATGTCTTTATTCTGAGCGTAGATTTGAGAGTGATTTACGGAAGACACCTTTGGGGAAATACATTTTTTTTTGGCTCGTGAATGTGTGTGTGAGAACAGGATGGTGAATTGTCTCTAATATATTCTTTATCCATCTCAACCGCACTGATCAGACCCTTATATTTTAATACGCAAAATTAAATTAGAAAATGCCTGACATAATTTAAGGCTTTGGACTACTGGGATTAACATGGTATAAACATTAATATAAGAACATTACAGAGTTTCTCACTTTTCCCCCCAAATCTGACCTGCACAGAATGTGGATTTTTCTTTCAAAAAAATTAAAGTTAGCAGCTTAGAAATGATCTTGATCAGTTTTGGGGAGCACAAATCCAGCATTATTTTTCCTTAAAGGCAGCTTCTGTAAATTGGTCTTGAATATCTATATCGAGACATTTCTTCAATACACAAATATTGGTTTAAGTTCAAATTGAAATGAAATGAAAATGAAAATCGCTTATTGTCACAAGTAAGCTTCAAATTAAGTTACTGTGAAAAGCCCCTAGTCGCCACATTCCGGCGCCTGTTCGGGGAGGCTGGTACGGGAATTGAACCGTGCTGCTGGCCTGCCTTGGTCTACTTTCAAAGCCAGCGATTTAGCCCTGTGCTAATCAGCATTCAAGTGATGGTGATTTTAAAAAAACAAACAAGGGCTGTGATTCTCCGTCCTGCCGCAGCAATTTTCTGGTGTGTAGCACCATCGATCACACACAAGGCGAGACGTAGAGAACTTCAATCGAGGCTTTATTGTTCAGACTTGTTCCCCAGCAGCTCAGTCACAGAATGCAGCTGCGAGGAGTAAGCCGGGAGGCGGCAGGTCCAATCGGGACCCAGCATCTGTCCTCCAATAGCTCCTCGGCATTCATGGTGTACCGTATTACCCCTAATACATACCACCACATTCTCCCCTTGTTAAAAAGGAACCCGGCGGGGTCGTGGTTGGTATGGTGGTACGGGTTTACAGGGTCGGTGCCTTAACCATTGAACTATATACAACCGCTGTATACAACATACAATATGCCGCTTTTACTGGGCCACTGAATTATTCACATTTTACCCGATTAGCAGCGTTAACTATTTACAACAATGCCGCTTTACTGGGCCACTGAATTATATACATCTTACGTCGACTCGATGAGTCGAGATGGTGCTCTGGTCGCCCTCTCCGATCGTCTCAGCCCGGGTGGTGGTGGTGCTGGCTCAGATCCAGTCGACTCTGGGAGCATCGCGCTGTCCCTCTCTGTTTCCTTACTCCTGGGCGGGCCTGGGAGGAGAACCGATCCCCCCGGGAAGGGGGTGGCTGTGGGGTGCACCGGCGGGAGTGAGGGGGTGGTGATTGATGTTGGGAGGGTGTGGGGAGCTCCGGCGGGCGCCAGGTCCCGCAGAGAGTCCGTGTCCTGTCGGCCGTCTGGGAACGCCACGTAGGCGTACTGCGGGTTGGTGTGGAGTAGATGTACCTTTTCCACCAGTGGGTCTGATTTGTGCGCCCGCACATGTTTCCGGAGCAGGATGGGTCCCGGGGCTGCCAGCCAGGTCGGAAGTGACGTTCCAGAAGCGGACTTCCTAGGGAAGACAAGGAGGCGCTCGTGGGGCATTTGGTTCGTGGTGGTGCACAGCAGGGACCGGATAGAATGAAGGGCATCCGGGAGGACATCCTGCCAGCGGGAAGTTGGGAGATTCCTAGACCGTTCCGTTCTCCCTCTCTACCTGCCCGTTCCCCCGGGGGTTGTAGCTGGTTGTCCTGCTCGAGGCTATGCCCTTGCTGAGCAGGAATTGACGCAGCTCGTCACTCATGAAGGAGGACCCCCTATCGCTATGGATGTAGGCGGGGAAATCGAACAGGGTAAAGTTGATGCAGAGGGCTTTAATGACCGTGGCCGCGATCATGTCGGGGCAGGGGATGGCGAAGGGGAAATGGGAGTATTCGTCAACGACGTTAAGAAAGTACGTGTTGCGATTGGTGGAGGGGAGGGGGCCTTTGAAATCCAGACTGAGGCGTTCAAAGGGACGGGAAGCCTTTATCAGGTGCGCTCTATCTGGCCTGAAAAAATGCGGTTTGCATTCTGCGCAGATTTGGCAGTTCCTGGTGACTGTTCGGACCTCCTCGACAGAGTACGGGAGGTTGCGGGCCTTTATAAAGTGGTAGAAGTGAGTGACCCCCGGGTGGCATTGGTCCTCGTGGAGGGCTTGGAGCCGGTCCACTTGTGCGTTGGCACATGTGCCGCGAGATAGGGCATCGGACGGCTCTTTCAGCTTTCCGGGACGGTACAAGTTCTCATAGTTGTAGGTGGGGAGTTCGATCCTCCACCGCAGGATCTTGTCGTTCTTTATCTTGCCCCGCTGTGCATTATCGAACATGAAGGCTACCGACCGTTGGTCAGTGAGGAGTGTGAATCTCCTACCGGCCAGGTAATGCCTCCAATGTCGCACAACGTCCACTATGGCTTGGGCCTCCTCTTCTACTGAGGAGTGGCGAATGCCTGAAGCATGGAGGGTCCGGGAGAAAAAGGCCACGGGTCTGCCCGCTTGGTTGAAAGTGGCCGCCAGAGCTACGTTGGATGCGTCGCTCTCGACTTGGAAGGGGAGGGACTCGTCGATGGCGCGCATCGTGGCCTTTGCAATATCCGCTTTGATGCGGCTGAAGGCCTGGCGGGCCTCTGTCGACAGGGGAAAAGTAGTGGACTGGATTAGTGGGCGGGCCTTGTCTGCGTACTGGGGGATCCACTGGGCGTAATAATAAAAGAAGCCCAGGCAGCGTTTCTGTGCTTTGGCACAGTGGGGGAGAGGGAACTCCATGAGGGGGTGCATGCGTTCAGGGTCAGGGCCTATCACTCCATTACGCACTACGTAGCCCAAGATGGCTAGACGGTCGGTGCTAAACACGCATGTTTCCTCGTTGTGCGTGAGGTTGAGGGCGTTAGTGGTCTGGAGGAATTTGCGGAGGTTGGCGTCGTGGTCCTGCTGGTCGTGGCCGCAGATGGTGACGTTGTCGAGGTACGGGAACGTGGCCCGTAAACCGTGCTGGTCAACCATTCGGTCCATCTCCCGTTGGAAGACCGAGACTCCGTTCGTGACGCCGAATTGAACCCTTAAGAAGTGGTATAGCCACCCGTCTGCTTCAAAGGCTGTGTACTTGCGGTCACCGGGGCGAATGGGGAGCTGGTGGTAGGTGGACTTAAGGTCCACGGTGGAGAAGACCTTGTACTGTGCAATCCGATTGACCATGTCGGATATGCGGGGAAGAGGGTACGCATCTAGCTGCGTGTACCTGTTGATGGCCTGACTGTAGTCTATGACCATCCTCTGCTTCTCCCCTGTCTTCACTACTACCACCTGAGCTCTCCAAGGACTATTGCTGGCCTGGATTATGCCTTCCTTCAGCAGCTTCTGGACTTCGGACCTGATAAACGTCCAGTCCTGGGTGCTGTACCGTCTGCTCCTAGTGGCGACGGGTTTGCAATCCGGGGTGAGGTTTGCAAACAAGGAGGGCGGTTCGACCTTGAGTGTCGCGAGGCCGCAAATAGTCAGTGGGGGTATAGGGCCGCCAAATTTGAATGTTAAGCTCTGGAGGTTGCATTGGAAGTCCAACCCCAGGAGAGTGGGAGCGCAGAGATGGGGGAGGACATACAGCCGGTAATTTTTGAACTCTCGCTCCGGCACCGTTAGGTTTGCGATGCAGAACCCTTTGATTGCTATGGAGTGGGACCCCGCCGCCAGGAAAATTTTTTGGGTGCTTGGCCGAATTACAAGGGAACAGCATCTTATCGTGTCCGGATGAATAAAACTCTCCGTGCTCCCTGATTCGATCAAACACGGCGTCTCGTGCCCGCTCACCAGCACCTTTGTCGTTGTCGTCTGGAGCGCCCGGGGCCGCGACTGGTCGAGGGTCACCGATGCCAAACGTGATTGGTGCATCAGATCGTTTGTCTTCAGGCAGTGTGGAGCTGTCCACGCTGGGGTCCTTGCCTGTCAGCCAAGATGGCGGCGTCCATGGATTGCACGCTGCCGGGGGTGGACAAAATGGCCGCTCCCATGGGTCGCACGCGGCCGGGGTGGACAAAATGGCCGCTCCCATGGATCGCACGCGGCCCGTGGGTAGTAAGATGGCGGTGCCCGTCCCCCCCCCGTGGTGTCCGGGGTCCAAAATGGCGGCGCCCGTTGGCCGCCCGTGGGTCGCTGGGGGGGTTGAGCCCGTGGTCCCGTTTGTTCCCCGGTGATAGCAGCGACCCCACAGGACTGGCACACCGCTGCGTAGTGCCCCTTTTTGCCGCAGCTTTTACAGGTGGCCGAGCGGGCCGGGCAGCGCTGGCGGGGGTGTTTCGGCTGCCCGCAAAAGTAGCAGCGGGCCCCCCCCGGGTGGTCTGGGATTCTGGCCGCGCACGCTTGCGGAGGGGTGGGGGGTGCTGGTGGGTCGGTCGCGGCGGGGGTCCATGGAGCCCAAGGGGCTGTAGTGCGGTCGGGGGCATAGGCGCGGGCGTTTTGGGAGGCCATGTCGAGGGAGGCTGCAAGGGCCAGTGCCTCTGTGAGTCCGAGAGAGTCTTTCTCTAAAAGTCTCTGGCGAATTTGCGACGATGCCAAACCTGCTACGTAAGCGTCTCTGATCAGGAGGTCCATATGTTCATTCACTGTTACCGCTGGGCAGTCGCAGTTTCTTCCCAGGATCGTCAGCGCATTGAAGAATTCGTCCAGCGATTCCCCGGGGATTTGTCGTCTCGTCGCGAGCTGGTAGCGTGCGTAGACCTGGTTGACGGGTCTGTTTCAGCAAGTTGATCGCCGCTGGGAATTCTTCCGCGTCCTCAATGAGAGCGTAGATTTCGGGACTCACTCCGGAATGCAGGACCTGCATCTTCTGGTCTTCCGTTAGCTGCTTGGGGGCCGATTCGCAGGCACTCCGGGGCGATCCGGAGCTCCATATTCCTTTTTAAGCCTGCTCAATAAATTGTAGCACCATCGATCACACACGAGGCAAAACGTAGAGAACTTCAATCGAGGCTTTATTGTTCAGACTTGTTCCCCAGCAGCTCAGTCACAGAATGCATCGATTCCAATGAGAATATACCCCGCCTATCTGGGTGGAGCCCAGTAGGCGGCAGATCCAATCGGGATCCAGCATCTGTCCTCCAATAGCTACTCGGCATTCATGGTGTACCGTATTACCCCTAATACATACCACCACATGGTGCAACGTGCCTCTGGCGGCAGTGGCTTTCTCCATCCCGCTAGCTGGCCAATGGGGTTTTCAATTGTCGGCAGCCCCACGCCGTCGGGAAATCCCCTTGCGCTGCCGGTGCAACGGAGAATCCCGCCAGTGGATAATCCAGCCTAAGATGTACCAGTTCATTCAGATTTATAAACCTCAAAGACCAGGCACTACTTCTGAGAAAAATACCTAAAGGGGGAAAAAAAAACCCGAGACCGGATAAAAGGCAATTCTTATGTAACTGACCACCAAGTAGAAGTAACAAGAGCTTTGGAAGTTCATCACAATTGAATTCCTCTGGTTAAAAAGAGAGTGGGCGGGATTCTCCGTTGGCTGAAGCCGGAATCAAGAAACGGGATTGGGCAGAGAATCGTTTTGACGCCGAAATAGTGGCGGACGCCAGTTTCACGCCAAATCGCAATTCTCCGGTGTCTCGACAGTGGCGTCAATGCGTTCCACTCCGCCCGCACAGTAAACACCCTTGGCATGTCATTAGCGGGCCTGACCCTGTATCTCTGGGGCCTCCACGATTCTCCGCCAGTCGAGATTTCTGACGGCGGGATCATTGTGCTTTTAAAAATCAAAGAACAGGCGCCGTGGTGCTGAGGGTGAGAGAGGGGGTACGAAATTGCCATTGTTTACCGACAGTCGTGCTGCTGGCCGGTGGTCTTTTGCCAGGGCCGGGGGCAGTAGCGGGGGTAACCAGGAGGCGGCCTGTGAGGTCAGGGTGGACAGGCACAGAACAACCATTGTTGCGACCTGCAAGGCAGCTATGCATCTGTGCATGCCACTGACTGCCTATTATAGATTTCGGGCCACAGGTCGGATGGGTGTCCCTCCAGGGCACCGACCCCTAGGTGCGCTCTAGTTCACCCATCAGCAGGAGGGGTGTGCTCCAGCACAACCAGTGGTATCTTGTTGGCTGGGATGGTGTGTGTGGGGAGTGAAGTGTGTCTATGCGGCTGCAGTTTGTGAGCCTCCTGAGTGTCAATCACGGACCTGGCGAATCCCACACCATTTCTCATTGGAATCGATTGTGTTCCATGTGGTGCCCGTGCTAGCCCCTTAACAGTCGCTGAATCAGTCTAGGTGTGGTGCCAGTTTTGCTGTCATGGAAGTCCATGAATCCTGTCCTGGCATGTCTCAGGAACAGAGAATTCCGCCGAGTGTCTTTCAATGTTCGTAGTTTCTAATAATTTTTAATATTCACCACAGGAAACCAATGCCAGGATTCTCCGAAATCCGGCTAAGTGTTGACACCGGCGTAAACACCAGAGAATCCCGGCCCATACCTTTTGTGCTATTTTCCTACAGAAATACCATTCGTGAACTTTGTTACGGCGAAAATTTGCTCAGCATTTCCATTTTATTTCAGAGAAACACAATAGCATTCGTGGAAGAGAATCATTAACACAATAAGCGATCTAGTTTGTAAATATGAATCCAGTTTGTAAATATCAATCTAAGTCAGTTCTACAAGGTTTTGAGAGCGAACATCTAGAAAACAATTGATCGGGAGAGATTCGGTATAATGTTTCTCGCAGCTGAGTTAGAAAAATCTATGGCTGCTACCATACTCCAGAGAATCCCGGCCAAGCTGCAGGAGCAGCCTCTCATCTTCCAGTTGGACACATTGCAACCTCAGGACTGAGTTCGGTAACTTTAGATTGTGACCTTTCTCTGCCATTTTAAACACCCTGTTAAAAATATATCCCATACATGTATTGCCTCAATGCAAACCCTACCCCTCGCCCCGCACACAAAGCCATCTGTCTTTTTTCTTAAAGTTGCTTCATTTTGTTGCGACCTCTCAGCTACACTTTAAAATCCAACACATTCTCCCTCTTTTGAGTTGTGACAAAGAGCCAAAAGAACTCAAAAGGTCAACTCTGCTTTCTTGGGGGAGAACCGTGATGGTGTGGTTAGCACTGCTGCCTACGACGCCGAGGACCCGGTTCGATCCCAGCCCCGGGGTCACTGTCCGTGTGGAGTTTGCACATTCTCCCCGGGTCCACATGTATTTCAGCCCCACAACCCAAAGATGTGCAGGTTAGGTGGATGGGCCACACTAAATTGCCCCTTAATTGAAAAAATATAATTGGGTACTCGGAATTTATTTTTTTAAACTCAGCTTTTTCTCCTTACAGATCCTGCCAGACCTGTTGAGTTTATGAGTTTTTCCAGCACCCTCTGTTCTTGTTTCAGATTCCAGTATCCACAGTATTTTGCTTATCTTAGAAATATTCTATTTTTCACTGCGCCGAGGTCCCAGGTTCGATCCCGGCTCTGGGTCACTGTTCGTGTGGAGTTTGCACATTCTCCCCATGTCTGCGTGGGTCTCACCCCCCACAACCCAAAGATGTGTAGGGTAGGTGGATTGGCCACGCTAAATTGCCCCTTCATTGGAAAAAATGAATTGGGTACTTTAACTTGCAATAAAAGAAAGATTCTATTTTATCACAAAAGGTGCATATGCTTTCTAAGGCACAAAATATTGTCAGGGTCACTGATTTATGGTGACGTTTTTATCAATGTTTTGGGATCAAATTCCACAACTGCACCTTTTTGTATGAGCATCATAAATGAATGGCCTTAATAATTATACGCTTGTTTAATTTTTCTGTGGCCTTTTTCCAAAAGCTCAGGATTCAAAAGAGGGGAGATAATAAGCAACAAAATGAATGTAGGATTTGGCAGCTTTGGGAAGGAGCTGGGAGGAGTGCTGCACTATGGTAACAAGAGATGCCTGGGGTAATGGAACTCCCAGAAATTGGCAGAACATACACATATGTATATTTTATATACTTTTAATACATAATAGAACTTATACACATTATCGCAAGGAATTTTAATAGAAAAGTTATGTAACAGGACAAATATTTAATTGCATATTTAATGGCTTGTTTATACAACTAGATCACATAAATGCATCGATTTATTACCTATTAACTGTGGGAATTAAAAGGGTCATCAAATTCATTTAGTTACCCGTAGGGTTTGAGAAAACTCTTTTCTGTACTCTGCTTACTTTATATATTTTTTCTGCTGCAGCAGGTTTATGGAAATTGTCTTTCTTTCCAGTTGACCACATCTCACACACGCATGTTCTTAGAGCCTAATTTCCATCAAGCCTGCAGTCAGCAAATGATTCAATTTTCCCAAATCCAACCCCTACCAAACGGAGCAGCTTCCTAATTGAAGGGATAGAACCCAACCTGCACAATCACCACTATTTTCAACGTCAACAATGTAACATTTTCTAAGTCTACCCAGAGCGATCTGCATCTAACCCAAGTTATTAGGTAGTCCTCCCAAGATACTGATCAGCCAAACAACTCCAGGCAAAAATGGTGAATGGCATATATGGTTTTTCGTAACCATTAATATTTAAATCTAATTTATAAAGCAGACGACTGCCAGAATTCATGCTTCAGACTAGGGGCTGGTTTAGCACAGTGGGCTATACAGCTGGCTTGTGATGCAGAATAATGCCAGCAGCGCGGGTTCAATTCCTGTACCAGCCTCTCCGAACAGGCGCCAGAATGTGGTGACTAGGGGCTTTTCACAGTAACTTCATTGAAGCCTACTTGTGACAATAAGCGATTGTTATTATTATAACAGCAGCAAGTGGGATTTCAGAGCAAGCTTTCATTGAGCCTCCTAACTTTGAAAGATTTCTGCTGGTGATTTAGAAAGGCTATCATTCTTCTTTCTTCAGGTTTGTTTGGCATGTGCTATTGCTATTTAACAAAACAAAGCTCTAAGCAGGATCTTACTCTCACTATTCCCAGAATTTCGATTGCATGTGGCCCATGAATAGACAGTTGTTTCCAAATTATCCCTCCTATTCACCTTGCTCCATATCATACCCTTGGGAGTCACAATGTGCACTGCCTCTTAAAAGATTTCACAACACCACTCCTTCCTCCCCATGATCTTCACTGACACACACGCACGCACATGCACGCACACACACACACCATCTCCAAATCCCCCATATTTAAACTTATTCACACCAGAAAAAAATGTAATGCTTTAATGAGGTCTTTAGGTTTTCTCCTTGTAATTCAGTCTCAGGAAGTAAGTATGCATTTCTCTACCCACTTCCCATAGACTCAGGGTATGCATGCTTCAAAATACCAGCTAGGTTTAGGATGAACAACTTATCCTCAAATATTGACTATTTAAAAAATATATAGAAAGTAGAAACTAACAGTTCTGAACAAGTACGAAGAATTTTCATTTTTAAACTTCACAATCAATATTTGCTTTTGAAGTGTTGTCACCGTCATTTCATAAAATGAAAAGACAGCCAATGTGCCCAACCTCAGGCCCACAGACAATAAAGTAAAGTGTCTTGGTAGCTGTTGCTCAAGCAATGAATGTTGGCCAAGACCCATGGAGAACTGGCCTGCCCTTCTTTGAATAGAGCCGTTGGAAGTTTGATGCTGACCCAAATACAGACGGGCTTGGTGTGGCTTAACATTACATCCAAAAGAGAACATCACTGACAACATAGCACTCCCTCAGCACTGCACTGAAATGTCAATCTAAGTCATGTGCTCGGGTCACTGGAGTAGGACTTTGAACCATGAACTATCTGCTTAAAAAGGCGCTGAACCAGGCTTACAGTGGGTGAACTGAATTTATTATTTTATTAACAATTTAGACCTACAAAAGAAAAAAAAGTTTTTTATTTTGACCTAACTGAAGAATAGTCTGGGTGGGGTAAAGAGAGAAATCAAATAGGCTTTACACAGTTGTTACTAATGGGACACTGATAGATGGTGTAACTGAAAGCTTTCCTTAATTGTAGCTCAATCACTTGTGGTATTATTTTGTAAAGAAATGAAGCCAGATTTATTGCTCACATCCCCTCTGGTGTTATTTAAACAATAGCCGCTTCTCTAGTCATCAAGCATCTTGTCATAATTCTACTTTGAAGAAAATAGAATCCCTGAAATTATATATTTGATGTTATACTTCTCTGCTGTGATCATAACTGCAAACATTACATTTTTATACAAATTTATTTTTAAATGCTTGAAAATTTAGTACGGAGATTAGCTGACCCATCATGCCTTTTGGTTTCAGATACAATGCCAATGCTGTGCCTTGCCACTAGATAGAGAAATAGATATATAGACATAGACTAAAACAGGTTTCCCCCCTCACCTTCTCAAAGACAGAACTTTCTTTTTCTGTTCAAGTTACGATTTGATTGTCAGTGGTTTTGGCATTCATGACTCCTGGAATGTCTCATTCTGTAGGAGACAGTCTTGAAAGCGATCCCAGCAATAGCAGACACAGGTGCAGAGGCAATGACCAAGTATTCATTGCTGGCAAAGCTGAAAGGTGTTTCCACATTTGCGAACAACCCTCAGCTCGTTTGAACGAATTAGATGCGATGTGAAGAAAACAACAAAAGAAAAAGGTGGGGGTGGGGGGAACTAGTAACTCACAAATATGCCTATGTAAGCCCTCAAGTGAGAACCCCATTCCCCAATCAACTTGAAGATCATACTGCTTGCCCAATAAAAATAGGTGGCAACAGGAAAGTCCAGGAAATGTTAATAAATGGTGATGTTTGGCTCAGTTCGCATCACTCAACCAAGTCAGAAGGCTGTTGCTTCAGGTTTTCCACTGAGACTTAAAGTAGGTAATGTAGTTTGTGTTGTGTAGAGGACTGATACTTCATAGGAATTACCTTCTGGATAAAATATTCGGGTATTTTTTTCCTGAGTCTTTGCATTAATAAATTGCAATCCCAATGCTCAAGATGTGGATAAGTACCTCACAAGAGGTGAGGATTCAGGAATCTATCCCTATGGACCAAAGCACTTGCTGCGCCTTCCTGTGGTTCCGCTATATGTTAAAAATCCCATAATACTAGGGCAGCACGGTGATGCAGTGGGTAGCATTGCAGCCTCACGCCGCCGAGGTCCCAGGTTCGATCCCGGCTCTGCGTCACTATCCATGTGGAGTTTGCACATTCTCCCCGTGTCTGCATGGGTTTTGCCCCCACAATCCAAAGATGTACAGGGCAGGTGGATTGGCCAGGCTAAATTGTCCCTTAATTGGAAAAATTAATTGGATACCCTAATTTTTTTTTTTTAATCCCATAATACTAACTGAAAAATTGGAATTCCTACCGTTCTTGTCTCACCCAATAAATTAACTGGTTGTTGGCCTGTGGTCATTCTGAGATCTTGCTAGGTGTAAAAATGACTGCCAGAGTTCCCTACACAACAGTGGCCAGACCTCAATGCATTTCATCATACATGAAGTCCTTTGGAAGGTGTGGTAAGATCCTACATGAATACAACTTGAATTTACTCGATTTTCCAGTATCAGAAGAGATGAATATTAACCAGAACGGAGAGAACCAAGTTGATCCAAGTCTCCCATTTTATCCCAGTTGGAGGTAAGCCTCTAAATCAGTCTGGATTCCTACACAGGGACTTTCATACTAGAGCATTTTCTAGATTATGGGAGGCAGTACAAGCATCATATCAGAACTTGACCAGTCCGTCCCATTGTTATGGTCAACACTGGCAGAAGAAATGCCATCAGTGCCTTTAAAACTGCGCCCCATCATAATCCTAAATAGGGAGCATAAGGGGAAAACATTGGGAAAGGAAAAATGGTTGTGATCCCTTCCTGCGAGATGAGGGGTAATGAGTCCTATTGTCTCCCAGTGGCCAGCTACATTGGAGGCAGTCCTGGGAACAGGAATATTCTCTTCACCAGAAAGTAATGTGACCAAAATAAGGGGATTAAAAAGCTGAGAATAAAGAAAGAAACACACCAAATACAAAAGAGGCGATGAGAGATTAAAAAAACGTAACACCACTGTTACACTCAAATGTCAGCAGCAACCAAGTATCATTATCAGCATCAAATTCTTCACTCTACAAATTGTTGCAATGCAACTTTTTCAAATGGTCAACCCATGGCAAAAAAAATAAAGTGTATCCGTAAAACCTAAAGTGGAGGATAGCACAGAAATGCGGCAAACTAAATTCTCAATGCAAAATGAATAAAATGCATTGTTTTTTTTCCATTTGAGGGCATGGTGCATAGGCATTGCTCAGTGTAATTCCACTTTGAGTCAGTTGGGAATTCTAAAAACAAGGCTAACATTATGGGAGTTGAAATAAGAGAAGCAGAGCTGCTCTGTAATTATCGGATCTGTGTCACTGTGTATTTTACAGATAGATACTTGACGATGATCTTAAGAGTCACTAAAGCTTTCTGAATTTGCATGCTTCTGTTCTGCATAACCCAGTATTACAGTATCTATCAGTTGGTAGATAAACCATTAATCAAAATCTTTCACTGTTTAACTTTGAAACCATTGTTTTGAAGATCCGTTCAACAGTGCCCAGTTGTCAGTTTTACTTCTGTGTAACTGATAGTTCATGGCTTCTATATAGTTTCTCAGCAACATTTGGTCACCTTTGTGTACGGTTTTTTAGCAACATAATAATGGAGACAGTCTGTCAACAGTGAACTGGTCAACAGCTAAAAGGAACATTCCAGAAGCATGAGTATTGGTTTGAGAAACTGAGACTGCCTTACATCATTATTGCGCCTCAAGGTAAAATCTTATCTGCGAATGCATAAGAAGCCTCTGTGCAATTGGAGACATCTGTTTTGATTTCCATTTCTTAGTGTTATAATTGCTTATTGGTACACGGCTTAGGAATGTACACCAATCCTTTTGAGATTGGCAATGGCACAATGTGATGAGCACTCCTCTAAAGTCAATGTCCACTTAACCAAGGATTTCACAACTTCCACTGCCCTTTTATACAATTCCTCAGTTAAGAGCTGTCAGCAGATAGGTGGAGTAATGACATCTTTTAAACTCGTGTTTGTTGTTCTTTAGTCTGTTTAAAAGACCTAGTCCTTTTTTCAAAAATACATTTTTTTACCCAACTCTTCTTTTTCCAATTAAGGTGCAATTTAGCGTGGCCAATCCACCTACTCTGCACATCTTTGGGATATGGGGGTGAGACCCACGCAGACACGGGGAGAATGTGCAAACTTCACATGGACAGTGATTCAGGGTCAGAATCAAACCTGGATCCTCAGCACTGTGAGGCAGCAGTGCTAACCACTGCACCACTGTGCCGCCCCAAAAGGCCTATTCCAAAGCTTATTGGGAACACCATTTTCTCAGCCTCCCCACGAAGTTCAAGGCACTGCTGTATGTGTGCTATTTGCTATTAAACAGGAAATTAAGTTTCATGCAAAACGTGATGCAAAAATTGCATTTCGCAATTGCAATGACCCTTTCATTGATTTGCAATCCTAAATTGCCATTCACCATCACCAGCCAACAGAAAGAGAGCTATTGAAATTGCAGTCTCAGTCCTGAAGGCAGTAAATTGTTCCTGGAGACTTATAAAATTTAATTTTTTTTTTCTTATTTCTCCTTTCATCGACTGACACAGGAGACCATTCAGCCCAACATGTGCTGTCTCTTTGATGGGGCTACTGCATTAGCCCCGATAACCTTTCCCCATAGCCCTAATAATATTTTCCTTTCACGTGTTTGTCCAGTTCTCTGCTGCAAGTGACTACTGACTCTGCTTCCACCCATTCTGTCCTTTCAGAAACTGCATTTCAAATCACGACAACTCGCTGAGTTTTCAAATAAATTCCTTCCTCGCGTCGCCTGTTCTTCTGCTAAATACCTTATGAACTCGACTTACCAACTCTTCTGCAATTGGAAACAGTTTCTCTTTATTTATTCGAGTAAAACGGTACCTCTAACTGTCCTTACTAAACTACACTCACTCAAATATTCAATCATACTAACTTCCTTAATGATACAAACAAAATCATAGCAGCATTATTCACATTTTTCCTGGCTTGGCAGTCAAGCTCAGGATTGTACAATCGCTCATGAAACACATTTCTTTATTCATAAAAAGAACGCAAACGAATGTCCTTTATTATAGATCGCGGGGGTCGGGGGTCTGGTCATAACTGAAAATAGGGGATCTTATCCTATATACCGGGGTGCGAGCGCGGTAGGCTCTCCTTCGCCATTTCCTCATGCGAATAGTCTGCACGATGCAGCAGAGTATCGCCAATACTAGTAGGGATTCTATTAAGTAGGACAGGGAGTACCAGGTTATAAACCTGTCACACCAAGATGGTGTGGTGTCACTTCTGACTGGGCTCTGGGTGCTATGGGGAAGTGAATCATTAACGGCTGGGGGGGGGGGGGGGGGTTGGGGGGGGGGTTGGGGTCGGGGGGGGGTTCGCGTTCGCGCGCAACCAAATGTTCATTAGGGTGATGAGCAACACGGAGGATGTCCTCATGGTTCTTTTTCTTCTCTTCTCTTCGTTCCGTCTCTTTTCCTGGAGCTTCTGGAGTTCTGTGGGATCAAGCATAGTGTCTGTTACTATCTTGGTTTAATATTTTGTCTATTAGTATGTCTGTCCTTCAGTGCCAATTCTCCCTTTACAATTTGTCACCGTGTGTGACTCCCTCATTTTTGTTTTTAAAAACCGAATATTCCAGACAAGACACACTTAAAAATACTGAAACAGTGCGAGCCGTCTCGCAGGCTGTGCGGTTGACCATCCAAATGTTTGAGGATGTAAATAGCATAGGGATGGCAACCTAAGGGTCGCCTGAAAACAAAACAAAACTTTTTGAACCAAAAAGTGCCGAAATGAGGGTGCGTATGGGCCGCGACGGGTAAGATTTGGATGGAATCCCCTGGTAGGACGGTGATCAATGCCGTATGTGCTCTACCCGAGCGCAGCTGACCAGAGGGGGGTCCTCAGGCAGGGGGGAGACCAATGCCGTTTTGCCACTGCCTGAGCAACCGGCAAGAACGGGTAAGAATGTGGTCGTCGTGGGGGCTGCCTCTCGTGATTACCGTCAAATCAGGAGAGTAGTTATGATTGTTGTCTGCCGACAGACTAGTTCCTCTGAACTGTTGTCTGGAACAAATCTGTACCTTTAACCATTTTCTGTCGACAGACTAGTAGCTCTGAACTGTTGTCTGGGACAAACTTGTTCCATTCAAACAACACGTAACGTTAAGACTAACAAACAAACATCAAACGAAAATGGTGCACGTTCCATCAGAAAGGACACCGTTTCTCCCAAGCGGTTCCTTTAAAACATAATCTGGACACCTCAGTTATCAGTTGCGAACAGGGTCGCAAAGGGGTCCTCGTTTTGGGAGTCAGACTCAAAGTCATCATCTTCTCCCGGGTGCCATACTCTGGAATGGATGAGGGTTGATAAAGCTGCATGGTGTGACTTAGGGTCCATCTCGTCGTTTCGGACGAGCCTGTATGAATTTTCACGGGGACAAAAAGTTGTATCTAATTCTGTGGAGATGGAGTCGGGGTCGTCATCGTAGGGCGGTGGTCTTTGGTGAGGTTTGTCAAGGAATGTGATCAGGAAGGGATCACTCGAATCATGTTCAGATTCGCTGGGTGTGGCCTGTTGCCTGGGAATAGTGGGGAAGTGTGCTGTGGCTATCGTCTGTGTCACAATCGCTGTCGCTGCTGCTGCTGTCTGTGGGCGTTCCGGGGCGGAGTTTAGAGTGCGGGGGTGGAATAGAGGTTGAATCTGTGGATGGGGTGGGTGTGTTGGGGGAGGGTAGGGATACGTTGGCTGTGGGTGGGGCGTGGTCTGCTGTGTCCAGCATGACGTGGTGTGCGTGGTTAGACTGCGAGCCTTATGCCTTGAGCTGGTTAATATGGAACCACGCGGTCTTCCCGTTGGGGTACTTAATTTTATACACGGAGGGGCTTACTTTGTCCACAACCGAGTACGGGCACGAATACTTAGGTGACAGGAACGTGCTGGGGTTGTAAATGTAGAGCATGACCTGCTGTCCTACTTCAAACTCAATCGCATGCACTGTCTTGTCGAAACAGGCCTTGCTCTGTTTCTTCCTGGTGCCTAATTTTACTGCGGTTGCTAGCTGAGCCGTTTTTACATTCTCAACTAGTTGTTTCACTGCGTTCTCGTGTGCGAGGGCCGTCACTTCGGGGCTGGTCAAGTCAAGTCCTAATACAAATTCTGTGCCTTTCATGGGGCGTCCGGTCATGAGAGTGTGTGGGGTGTATCCTGTGGATGTCGAAACAGTGTTAACATTAGTGCAAAAGGGAGGACTGAATCCCAAGTGGTGCTGTTTTGTTGGACCATTTTCCTGAGGGTTGCTTTTAGGGGCCGATTCATTCACTCCACGATACCACTTGACTGGGGTGGTATGCTATGTGGAATTTGTGGGTGATGCCAAATATCGCGAGGATGTTCTTCATGACATGTCCCATAAAATGGGAACCTTGGTCGGATTCAATGCTGCGGGGGAGTCCCCATCTCGTAAAGATGTGGTGGGTTAAAATCTTTGCGGTAGTCTTTGCCGTGTTAGTTCTGGATGGGAATGCTTCCACCCATTTTGTAAACGTGTCTATGACAACTAACACGTACTTGTGACCATTCCTGCAAGGGGGCAATGGTCCTATAAAATCAATCTGGAGGTTAGTCCAGGGGCCATTAACGGGGCGGGTGTGGCTAAGCTGAGCTTTCTTCACATATCTGTCCGGATTGTTCTGGGCACAGATAAGGCAATTTTCAACATAGTGCGTGACGTCTTCCTTTAAATTCGGCCACCAACAGAGCTGCCTGAGGTGGTCTGTAGGGGGGTCAATTCCCTGATGCCCATGACTATCATGGAACAAACAAATGAGCTGATTCCTGTCCTGTTCAGGAACCACATAAAGGGTGTCTTTTAGAACCACACCGTCATGTGTGGTCAGTGCATTTTTAAACCTATCGTATGGGGCTGGAAATTTTATTTTTAAAATCTCCCTGAGATTACTATCTTGCTTCTGGGCCTGCAGTAAATCTTCGACATTTGTCTGCGAGACCTGAACTGCATTCACTGGGGCGCTTTCGGCGGGGTTCCAAAAATATCCATGTCTTGAACCTGCTTTAGCCAATGCGTTGGCTTTTACATTTCCAGGTGGGGAAGAACGGTGGTGACTTTGGACTTTAATGATACCAAATATCCTGTCCTGTGCTTTGTCCAAAATGTCCCGGAGCAATGGGGCTGAAGGGAGGGGTTTTCCGTCCGCGGAAACAAATCCTCTTGCTTTCCACAGGGGTAGGAATTCTGTGAGGCTGTCCGAGTATATGTCTGCTGGGCTGGGGAAGGAATCTGGGTGATCAACAATGTATGCAATGGCTGCTAGTTCTGCCGCCTGCGCGCCTAAGTGTCCTGGTAGTTTTAACAAGATTTCTTCCAGGGCGCGTCCCTGCGTGTCCTCAACATAGATGCCGCATCCTGTAATGCGCTTCCCGTTTAATATAGTGGAAGAACCATCCACATATATTCTTAAGGGTGCACACGTGTCTGTGTGCTGGGGGCTCTGGGGTGAACTACCTATCTTTTTAGGGGGTGTCTTCGCGCTAAAGGAGCCTGTGTTGTGGTGCAGTGAGATGATTTCACATTAGTTGGGGGGTGCCTGCGTACGGAAGGTTGTCGGCTAGGAAAGTGGGGGTCTTGGTCCTTTTAACAGTGATGTCCCGTCCCTGCAAGAGAAGGGTCCCTCTGGCTGCTCTGATCTGGCTTACTGTACCGTCCATAAGTCGTCCGTCTCGTAAAAGTTGGGTGGGGGTGTGTTCCGTGAGGATTGTGATGGGGTTTAGTCCAGTGATGTATGAAAAATATTGAACTGCCCAGAAAACTGCGAACAGGTGCCTTTCACAGGCCGAAAATCCCGACTCCACAGGATCTAAAACTCTGGAGGCGTAAGCCACGGGTCTTAACTGTTCATGCCTTTCCTGGAGGAGCACGGCCGAAAAGGGTCGATCTGTGCTAGCTATCTCTATAGCATAGGGGGAAACCGGGTCTGGAACTTGTAGTGCGGGGGCTGCAATGAGTGCGCGCTTTAAAACATCTGCAGCATCCATGTGCTGCGGAAGCCATTCCCAAGGGGCTCCTTTCTTTAGGAATTCCGAGAGGGGTGCTGCTTTGGTGGCAAAACCTTCAATATGGTTTCGGCAGTGGCCAACCAGTCCTAAAAGCGACCGGAGGGCTGAAACATTCTGGGGAAGGGCAATTTGACAATCGAGTCAATTCTTTTATGCACGATCTCACGTTTACCATGATTGATAATCGTTCCCAAATATACCACTTTGTTTTCCAAAAGTTAGGCCTTCTTGGGGTTCATTTTACATCCAATCTGCTGTAGGAGTTCCAGGAGTTCGGCCAGAAGTGCGATGTGCTCGGCCTTGGTGTCTGTCTGCAGTAATAGGTCGTCTACATACTGGACCAGACATTCGGGGCGAGAAAATGTTGATAAACCATTAGCCAGCTGTTGGTGGAAAATGGAGGGGAGTTGTGTAATCCTTGAGGAAGGCATGTCCACGTGTACTGCTGACCTTTAAAAGTGAAGGCAAATTTGTACTGGCACGCTTTTGCCAATGGAATGGACCAGAATCCGTTACTGATGTCCAAAAACGTAAAATATCGTGAATTGAGTCCCTGTTTGAGCATGGTCTCGGGACTTGTGGCTACCGTGGGGGCTGCTGCGGGGGTGACTTTGTTGAGTTAAACAAAAAGAACAAAGAAATGTACAGCACAGGAACAGGCCCTTCGGCCCTCCAAGCCCGTGCCGACCATACTGCCCGACTAAACTACAATCTTCTACACTTCCTGGGTCCGTATCCTTCTATTCCCATCCTATTCATATATTTGTCAAGATGCCCCTTAAATGTCCCTATCGTCCCTGCTTCCACTACCTCCTCTGGTAGTGAGTTCCAGGCACCCACTACCCTCTGCGTAAAAAACTTGCCTCGTACATCTACTCTAAACCTTGCCCCTCTCACCTTAAACCTATGCCCCCTAATAATTGACCCCTCTACCCTGGGGAAAAGCCTCTGACTATCCACTCTGTCTATGCCCCTCATAATTTTGTATACCTCTATCAGGTCGCCCCTCAACCTCCTTCGTTCCAGTGAGAACAAACCGAGTTTATTCAACCTCTCCTCATAGCTAATGCCCTCCATACCAGGCAACATTCTGGTAAATCTCTTCTGCACCCTCTCTAAAGCCTCCACATCCTTCTGGTAGTGTGGCGACCAGAATTGAACACTATACTCCAAGTGTGGCCTAACTAAGGTTCTATACAGCTGCAACATGACTTGCCAATTCTTATACTCAATGCCCCGGCCAATGAAGGCAAGCATGCCGTATGCCTTCTTGACTACCTTCTCCACCTGTGTTGCCCCTTTCAATGACCTGTGGACCTGTACTCCTAGATCTCTTTGACTTTCAATACTCTTGAGGGTTCTACCATTCACTGTATATTCCCTACCTGCATTAGCCCTTCCAAAATGCATTACCTCACATTTGTCCAGATTAAACTCCATCTGCCATCTCTCCGCCCAAGTCTCCAGGCAATCTAAATCCTGCTGTATCCTCAGACAGTCCTCATCGCTATCCGCAATTCCACCAACCTTTGTGTCGTCTGCAAACTTACTAATCAGACCAGTTACATTTTCCTCCAAATCATTTATATATACTACAAAGAGCAAAGGTCCCAGCACTGATCCCTGTGGAACACCACTGGTCACAGCCCTCCAATTAGAAAAGCATCCCTCCATTGCTACCCTCTGCCTTCTATGGCCTAGCCAGTTCTGTATCCACCTTGCCAGTTCACCCCTGATCCCGTGTGACTTCACCTTTTGTACTAGTCTACCATGAGGGACCTGGTCAAAGGCCTTACTGAAGTCCATATAGACAACATCTACTGCCCTACCTGCATCAATCATCTTAGTGACCTCCTCAAAAAACTCTATCAAGTTAGTGAGACATGACCTCCCCTTCACAAAACCGTGCTGCCTCTCACTAATACGTCCATTTGCTTCCAAATGGGAGTAGATCCTGTCTCGAAGAATTCTCTCCAGTAATTTCCCTACCACTGAAGTAAGGCTCACCGGCCTGTAGTTCCCGGGATTATCCTTGCTACCCTTGTTAAACAGAGGAACAACATTGGCTATTCTCCAGTCCTCCGGGACATCCCCTGAAGACAGCGAGGATCCAAATATTTGTGTCAAGGCCTCAGCAATTTCCTCTCCAGCCTCCTTCAGTATTCTGGGGTAGATCCCATCAGGCCCTGGGGACTTATCTACCTTAATATTTTTTAAGACACCCAACACCTCGTCTTTTTGGATCACAATGTGACCCAGGCTATCTACACCCCCTTCTCCAGACTCAACATCTACCAATTCCTTCTCTTTGGTGAATACTGATGCAAAGTATTCATTTAGTACCTCGCCCATTTCATCTGGCTCCACACATAGATTCCCTTGCCTATCCTTCAGTGGGCCAACCCTTTCCCTGGCTACCCTCTTGCTTTTTATGTACGTGTAAAAAGCCTTGGGATTTTCCTTAACCCTATTTGCCAATGACTTTTCATGACCCCTTCTAGCCCTCCTGACTCCTTGCTTAAGTTCCTTCCTACTTTCCTTATATGCCACACAGGCTTTGTCTGTTCCCAGCCTTTTAGCCCTGACAAATGCCTCCTTTTTCTTTTTGACGAGGCCTACAATATCACTCGTCATCCAAGGTTCCCGAAAATTGCCGTATTTATCTTTCTTCCTCACAGGAACATGCCTGTCCTGTATTCCTTTCAACTGACACTTGAAAGCCTCCCACATGTCAGATGTTGATTTGCCCTCAAACATCCGCCCCCAATCTATGTTCTTCAGTTCCCGCCTAATATTGTTATAATTAGCCTTCCCCCAATTTAGCACATTCATCCTCGGACCACTCTTATCCTTGTCCACCAGTACTTTAAAACTTACTGAATTGTGGTCACTGTTACCGAAATGCTCCCCTACTGAAACATCTACCACCTGGCCGGGCTCATTCCCCAATACCAGGTCCAGTACCGCCCCTTCCCTAGTTGGACTGTTTACATATTGTTTTAAGAAGCCCTCCTGGATGCTCCTTACAAACTCCGCCCCGTCTAAGCCCCTGGCACTAAGTGAGTCCCAGTCAATATTGGGGAAGTTGAAGTCTCCCATCACCACAACCCTGTTGTTTTTACTCTTTTCCAAAATCTGTCTACCTATCTGCTCCTCTATCTCCCGCTGGCTGTTGGGAGGCCTGTAGTATACCCCCAACATTGTGACTGCACCCTTCTTATTCCTGATCTCTACCCATATAGCCTCACTGCCCTCTGAGGTGTCCTCTCGCAGTATAGCTGTGATATTCTCCCGAACAAGTAGCGCAACTCCGCCTCCCCTTTTACATCCCCCTCTATCCCGCCTGAAACATCTAAATCCTGGAACGTTTAGCTGCCAATCCTGCCCTTCCCTCAACCAGGTCTCTGTAATGGCAACAACATCATAGTTCCAAGTAGTAATCCAAGCTCTAAGTTCATCTGCCTTACCCGTAATGCTCCTTGCATTAAAACATATGCACTTCAGGCCACCAGACCCGCTGTGTTCAGCAACTTCTCCCCGTCTGCTCTGCCTCAGAGCCACACTGTCCCTATTCCCTAGTTCTCCCTCAATGCTCTCACCTTCTGACCTATTGCTCCCGTGCCCACCCCCCTGCCATACTAGTATCCCTCCCGTGTGACACTAGCAAACCTCGCGGCCAGGATATTTATACCTCTCCGGTTTAGATGCAACCCGTCCATCTTATACAGGTCACACCTGCCCCGGAAGAGCTCCCAGTGGTCCAGATAACGGAAACCCTCCCTCCTACACCAGCTGTTTAGCCTCGTGTTTGTCTGCTCTATCTGCCTATTTCTAGCCTCACTGGCACGTGGCACAGGGAGTAATCCCGAGATTACAACCCTAGAGGTCCTGTCTTTTAACTTTCTGCCTAGCTCCCTGAACTCCTGCTGCAGGACCTCATGCCCCTTCCTGCCTATGTCGTTAGTACCAATATGTACAACGACCTCTGCCTGTTTGCCCTCCCCCTTCAGGATTTCCTCTACCCGTTCGGAGACATCCTGGACCTTGGCACAGGGAGGCAACATACCATCCTGGAGTCTCTTTCACGTCCACAGAAGCGCCTATCTGTGCCCCTGACTATAGAGTCCCCTATTACTATTACTCTACTACGCTTTGACCCTCCCTTCTGAACATCAGAGCCAGCCGTGGTGCCACTGCTCTGGCTGCTGCTGTTTTCCCCTGATAGGCTATCCCCCCCGACAGTATCCAAAGGGGTATATCTGTTCGAGAGGGGGACAACCACAGGGGATTCCTGCACTGACTGACTGCCCTTTCTGGTGGTCACCCATTTCTCTGCCTGCACCTTGGGTGTGACCACATTTACATAACTTAGATCTATGACGCTTTCCGCCACCTGCATGCTCCTAAGTGCATCCAATTGCTGCTCCAACCGAACCATGCGGTCTGTGAGGAGCTGCAGTTGGGTGCACTTTCTGCAGATGCAGCCATCCGGGACGCTGGAAGCCTCCCGGACCTGCCACATCTCACAGTCAGAGCACAGCACCTCTCTAACTGACATTGCGTCAATTAATTAAAATTTGTCTTTTTTTTAAATACTTTTTTTAAAATTGCAAAGTTACTGTCAACTATCTGTTTCCTAGCACTAGATTTCTAATAGAAATGCGATAGCTAACTATAATACTCTCCGATCTCTGGCTTAGATATCCTCTAAATTATAATTAAGTTATTATGTTTAATTAGTTCCCAAATACTCAAATTTTTTTTAAAATTTAGGTTAGAATCCCAACCAGCCACTCTGGCCACAGCTTTTCTGTGATGTCACTTCAGTTTCCCCCCGACACACACAATTTGAAAAAAGGTATAAAAGTAAAAATCACTTACTTACCTTCTTACCTTCTGAGTGTCTGAGATGTTCTCAGGAATCTCGCTGACAGAGACTGCTCCTCCACCTCCGATCCTTGACCTGCACAATGCTAATAATATAATAATAATATAATATGGCACTTACCTTACACCAATGGGTCTTATTATTAGGTTAGAGGAGGAGGGCGGGTGGGAGACACTACACGTGTAGTGTCTCGGGTTTCCTCTCCACCAGAATTTATTGGTTGGGGGGGGGGGGGGCTTTCCAGAGGTCGAACTTCCGGTTCCCGCCTTATATAAAAACAAATAAGACAGAAAAGAAGAACAGACACGGGACCAGGCAAGGCTTTTTAAATTCACTACTCACCTCCAAGAAGGCCCCTGCGCACCGCTGCCGCCGAAATCCAAAGGGCTGCTCCTGTAAAGGTAAGGCTTTTTAAATACACTACTCACCTCCCAGAAGGCCCCTGCGCACCGCTGCCGCCGAAATCCAAAGGGCTGCTCCTGTAAAGGTAAGGCTTTTTAAATACACTACTCACCTCCCAGAAGGCCCCTGCGCACCGCTGCCGCCGAAATCCAAAGGGCTGCTCCTGTAAAGGTAAGGCTTTTTAAATACACTACTCACCTCCCAGAAGGCCCCTGCGCACCGCTGCCGCCGAAATCCAAAGGGCTGCTCCTGTAAAGGTAAGGCTTTTTAAATTCACTACTCACCTCCAAGAAGGCCCCTGCGCACCGCTGCCGCCGAATTCCAAAGGGCTGCTCCTGTAAAGGTAAGGCTTTTTAAATACACTACTCACCTCCCAGAGGGCCCCTGCGCACCGCTGCCGCCGAAATCCAAAGGGCTGCTCCTGTAAAGGTAAGGCTTTTTAAATTCACTACTCACCTCCCAGAGGGCACCTGCGCACCGCTGCCGCCGAAATCCAAAGGGCTGCTCCTGTAAAGGTAAGGCTTTTTAAATACACTACTCACCTCCCAGAAGGCCCCTGCGCACCGCTGCCGCCGAAATCCAAAGGGCTGCTCCTGTAAAGGTAAGGCTTTTTAAATTCACTACTCACCTCCAAGAAGGCCCCTGCGCACCGCTGCCGCCGAAATCCAAAGGGCTGCTCCTGTAAAGGTAAGGCTTTTTAAATTCACTACTCACCTCCAAGAAGGCCCCTGCGCACCGCTGCCGCCGAAATCCAAAGGGCTGCTCCTGTAAAGGTAAGGCTTTTTAAATACACTACTCACCTCCCAGAAGGCCCCTGCGCACCGCTGCCGCCGAAATCCAAAGGGCTGCTCCTGTAAAGGTAAGGCTTTTTAAATACACTACTCACCTCCCAGAAAGCCCCTGCGCACCACTGCCGCCGAAATCCAAAGGGCTGCTCCTGTAAAGGTAAGGCTTTTTAAATTCACTACTCACCTCCCAGAGGGCCCCTGCGCACCGCTGCCGCCGAAATCCAAAGGGCTGCTCCTGTAAAGGTAAGGCTTTTTAAATACACTACTCACCTCCCAGAAGGCCCCTGCGCACCGCTGCCGCCGAAATCCAAAGGGCTGCTCCTGTAAAGGTAAGGCTTTTTAAATTCACTACTCACCTCCAAGAAGGCCCCTGCGCACCGCTGCCGCCGAAATCCAAAGGGCTGCTCCTGTAAAGGTAAGGCTTTTTAAATTCACTACTCACCTCCAAGAAGGCCCCTGCGCACCGCTGCCGCCGAAATCCAAAGGGCTGCTCCTGTAAAGGTAAGGCTTTTTAAATACACTACTCACCTCCCAGAAGGCCCCTGCGCACCGCTGCCGCCGAAATCCAAAGGGCTGCTCCTGTAAAGGTAAGGCTTTTTAAATACACTACTCACCTCCCAGAAAGCCCCTGCGCACCACTGCCGCCGAAATCCAAAGGGCTGCTCCTGTAAAGGTAAGGCTTTTTAAATTCACTACTCACCTCCCAGAGGGCCCCTGCGCACCGCTGCCGCCGAAATCCAAAGGGCTGCTCCTGTAAAGGTAAGGCTTTTTAAATACACTACTCACCTCCCAGAAGGCCCCTGCGCACCGCTGCCGCCGAAATCCAAAGGGCTGCTCCTGTAAAGGTAAGGCTTTTTAAATTCACTACTCACCTCCAAGAAGGCCCCTGCGCACCGCTGCCGCCGAAATCCAAAGGGCTGCTCCTGTAAAGGTAAGGCTTTTTAAATTCACTACTCACCTCCAAGAATGCCCCTGCGCACCGCTGCCGCCGAAATCCAAAGTTCCCGGTAATCGAAGGTCAGTCGCCATGATCCATCGGGTTTTCTCACTGGCCAAATCAGGGCATTATTAGTAGAGGCTACTGATCTAAGTACGCCTTGTTCTAATAGACTATCAATTACTTTTGAGATTTCTCCCTCTGCCTCTTGGGGAAATCCATATTGCTTCTGGGGTCTAGGGTCAGGTCCTATTATTTGAACCGAGCCAACCATCCTGCCACAGTCATGTTTATGACTTGCAAATGCAGTCCTGTTTTTCTGATGAACTGCCCTAACCTGTTTGTCTGTGCTAATCATGGTCAGGTCAAACCAAAAATCGCTGACTGCGCTAATCTTATTAGCATACTCACCTACTGTGAGCGTTGCGGGGGCTCTTGCTGACTTTGTCATTTTCCAGACATATTGATTTAGAGGGTCAAATGATAGGTTGTGGGAGTTCATGAAATCGACGCCCAAAATGTGTTCTGCTGTATGGAGCAGATCGACCAAAACTACGGGGTGTTTTGTTGTAATGTTGCCAATTTGAATGGGTACAGGGGCTGTGATGTGTCCCTGTTGTGAGTGGCCTGTGAAGCCGCTGAGGGTGATTGTGGCTGTAGTGGGCCACATGTCTTTTTGGAACATGGTGGAGGAATTAATTGTGATGCGGGACCCTCCTGTGTCCCAGAGAAATTCGATGGGCTGTCTCCGTATTTTCGCTGCAACGACTGGTCGGCCGGACCCTATCCCCCAGCTGGGGGAGCCCGAACACAGTCAGTCAGTTCCGTTCATGTCTGTCTGGTCTGAACGGGTGCCTACACTATGTATGGTCTTTGTCCTGTTATTATTCAGAGTGCCTGCCTGCTGGGCTCTCTGTGGCTTTCATGGGGCATTGCACTCTCGTGCAAAGTGACATAATTGTCCACAGTTGTAACACTCCTGTGGTTTCTGTGGGGGGCTGTTCCTGCCTTCATTCACCCATGTGGGGTTCTGGTGCGCTTTAACTGCTTGTATATCTGCCTCTGCCTGTTCTTCGGGTTTCCTAATCGTGGGTTTGTTGTGGACAGATTGCTCACAGGTGCGGGACAACCTTTTAAAAACCCACTTTTCGTTGTGCGTTTCTTCCGAGGGGTCATAGTTAGTACAAGCCTTTTCTCCTGCCTCTATGGCATGGGAGATAAGGGTGTGGGTCCATTTGGCCATTTGTCTGGGGACAAATGGGCGCGGTCTAGGTTTTCAAAAACGGCTGTAAAATGGATCCACAGGCATCCAGCAAACGCTGTGGGGTGTTCTGTCTTCTTCTGCCTGCACTTATTCAGGCCTTCTACTGGGTCACGTCTGTTATAACCGATCGCGTCTAGGATCGCCGTGTGCATCTCTGCAAGAGTGCCTCCTCCTGCATTCTGTGGGTCGGGAAGGGCTGCTACAACAGAAGGGTCTAAGCTTAAAACTGTGAGCTTCACTTGCTCACGCTCATCCAGGCCATACATGGTCGCCTGCTGCTTCACTCTAGCAAAGAAGTGGTGGGAGGTCTGAGGTGGGGAGGAACGGTGCGATCTTTTCGCACGCGTCCCATAATGGGGTCAAGGTCAAGGGGGTGGTGTAAAGGAATTCCGCGTCTCTGTCCGATGTGACTGTGCAGTGGGTAGTTACTGGTGGGGACGCTCCCGCGCATGCGCCGCCCGGAGATGTCATTTCCGCGTCAGCTGGCGGGGCACCAAAGGCCTTTTCCGCCATCTGGCAGGGCGGAAATTCGTCCGGCGTGGGCCTAGCCCCTTAAGGTTGCGGCTCGGCCCCCAAAGATGCGGAGCATTCCGCACCTTTGGGGCGGCGCGATGCGCGACTGATTTGCGCCGTTTTGGGCGCCAGTCGGCGGACATCGCGCCGTTTCCGGAGAATTTTGCCCCTGGTTCCTCATTGTCACAGAATTCACTCCAAAGGGGGGAATCATCCTTTCCCTTTGAGATATTTTCTGATCTCTTCTTCTCAAACGGGACACTGTCCTACTCTGCTGCTAGTCGCTGCGACCTCAAATTCCTGGGGGTTCATAAGGCGTTCTATTGCCTTCATTGCCATCTTTCCTATCTGAATGCTGTTTTAAAATTTGGAACGAGGGGTACTAAGGGGGTGCTGTAAACATGGGTACGGCGTTCGCTATTTTCCGGAATACAAACTCCCGACAGATTTTGTTGCGAAAAACTATCAGTTTTACCTTATAGCCCTGTTAGTTACGCATGCATTAACACGCTTCCGAATTATGAGGATTGATCAGAACTGCTTGAACACTTGTGAATGTTTCTGTTCCCAATTGGATTCTAATTCAAATTTTGGGTTCTCCCGGAGTGGTTAGGCCACTTCTAAGTCGGGTCCCGTCAGAGTTCGCCAGTAAATGTTGCTAACTTTTGGTTGGCTCTTAAATGTTGCTTGTTGTGTCTTTACTTAATTTGCTCTGTTTCTATAACCTTTGCTCTAGAGTCGCCAGGTATCTTTATGATACCATCACGAGGTTCAAGTTCAAGTGCTGATCAATAACTCAATACACCAGTTAGTAAGTTTCAAATCAAAACACATTTATTATACACAGTCAATCATTACTCATGCATAAAACTCTACTTTCTAGACTATCTCTATCACTAAAAGGCCTATACTTAGCTTTGGAACTGGCCCACCAGGTCAGGGGAACAAATGGCCTTTCGTTCGATTCTGAGTCTGCAGGATTCAAAGCTGGTATAGACTGGTAGCTAGGAGCGCCTATCTCGTAGCGTGCGTTGACTGGAGACTTACTTGATTGATGCAGCGGCTATGCAGGTCACTGTCAAGGGTTGTTTCGAGCTTCTGAGTGACCCTGCCAAGAAGAACGAATTGAACTTGGGGACTCTACTTCATAGTCCCCAGGGGCTTCGCACCGTTCGGGGCGGACCCCGTATCTGGTTCCAAGTGATTGGACTACATTCCGATCACTTGGATCGATTTCCCCAATACTGGAGCTGTTCCCTGGTCGCTGGGCGGTTCCTGAGTGTCCATTGGCTTTCCTTTGTCTTGGCTCCTGCTGGCGCCGAGCAGTCTGGCTTGGCCTTATTCACCTTAAATGTTTCCAATTGTTCCCGGGGATTGCTCATTAATATGTGGATGGTTGCTAGTTTCAGTGCTGTCTGGGTTACTGCAAGTTCTAATACACAGGAAACTTTGCACCTGCTAGTTTTTCCTGGCTTGACTGAATTTCCCTGCATTCTTTGCGGATCTCCATTTTAAGTCGGGAAGTGGCCAACCCAGGTGGCTACAGTATGAAGCATGGTCGGAATTTGATAAGTTCCGTAAAATGGAGGAATTCTCCATGGAAGACGATATAATGGAATTTGGCAGACTATATAAAAGGCTGCAGAAACACAACCTGGAATTTCCACAGTCTGTGTTGGCCTTTAAATTACTTGACTGTGCTAGAGTGAGCAACATGGATAGGCTCCTGGTTTTGACAGGTGTTCAGTTTACGGATGAGGACACCTTATTCGATCGGATGACATAAGCTGTAAAGAAGTTTCTGGGGAAACATTCGATTCCGATGGCTCTGATTACTCAAAAAGGTCAGTCTGCTATAAAGCAGAACATGGAAGATACACTACTAACAGGATGGCAAAATCGTATGGCTACGAACAGGGCCCAAGACTATAGAAGGAGATAGAGACAAGGAAATTATGAAGACAGAAACCCAGTTAGAACTTACAGTAGGAAGATGAACCCCAGAAATGCACAGGGCGTGATAAATCGATATTTTTGATGTGACTCTCAATACCATTATGTCTTCAACAGTCCAGACGTTATGATAGAGTGTTTGAAGCGACACATGACACGGAAGAGTCAGAAGAGGAAAAAGATAGTGTTCAGAGAGAAGACATTGTCCGATTAACGAGCAGTTTTACGCTGGAAATGAGGGTGTTGGTTGCAGAATCCTTCAATCGTGCTGTATTGGACAATGGCTGCACATCTATGGTGTGTGGAATTGACTGGTTAAAATGTTACCTGGACTCCTTGAATGCTGAAAGTCGTAACAAGGTTAAGGAATTTGAAAGTTCCACAAGTTTCAGGTTTGGGGATGATAATACTCTGAAGTCGCTGAAAAGAGTGGTGATCCCTTGCAATATTGCCAGAGTGAATCATTTCATTAGCACGGATGTTGTATCAAGTGCTTCTGAGCAGACCGTCGATGAAGAAAGCACACATGAAACTGGATATGGAACAGGATAAGGCAACAGTTTTTGGAAAGACGGTGGACTTACAATTTACACAGTCGGGACACTATTGTTATTCCATTACTGAAAAATAATATTTCAAGTAGAGTGGTTAAGGATGTGTTAATGGTAGTTAAAAATGGGACTTTCGCTGATAAAAAGCTTGTTGTATTAAAACTGCATAGGCAATTTGCACATCCGTCTCCTCGGAGGCTGAAAAATTTATTAAAGGATGCAGGGGTAAGGGATGAAGACTATAGTAAACTGATAGAACAGGTTAGTGATTGCTGTGAAGTTTGTAGGAAGCACAGAAGTACAGCAGCACGACCGATAGTAACCCTACCTTTGGCCAGGGATTTTAACAACATTGTGGCTGTGGACCTTAAGATCTGGGATAAGGCCATTTTTCTGAAAGGACAACTACCAAAAGTTGGTACAAAGGTGACATACTTGCCTGAAGGGTCTAGTCAATGGAAGGATGCAACTGTTATTAGAGCAGGGAAGGCCACTGGAAAGTATAAACATTGGTTGAATGTACAGCATTCAGGGGAGGGATTTAAGACAATGGATTGGGAACACGAAGTTCAAAAATGGAGGTCGCAGAAACACAGTGCCAGTTCACATAGTACATCGTGAACAGGTCCGCAGGAAAAGGTCGCGAATTTTGAAAGGACATCCCACAGCAGATAGGAAAGATCAAGCAGTAGCAGTATAGAACAAGTTACCAGGCAGGAGAGGGGACTTAGTTTATCAAGGTCTCGGAACATGAGTAAGACTACGAATACTAATAGGAGTAGAAGCCCACATGCACGTGAGATTTTGGTAGCTTCCAATAAATTATATGAAAAGTTATCAAAGATGCTAAACAGCAAGAACTGCATAGTTGGAGTGAATTTGGGGTATACACGGAAGTACCGGATTATCATAGAATTCACAGTGCAGAAGGAGGCCATTCGGCCCATCGAGTCTGCACCGGCTCTTGGAAAGAGCACCCTACCCAAGGTCAACACCTCCACCCTATCCCCATAACCCAGTAACCCCACCCAACACTAAGGGCAATTTTGGACACTAAGGGCAATTTATCACGGCCAATCCACCTAACCTGCACATCTTTGGATAGGGGACAAAGAGCTCTATCCCACAGATGGATTTGCATGGAAAAGGTTCTTCCGGATGGAACTTATAAGGCAAAGGCCAGGCTTGAGGCAAGGGGATTTGAAGAAAGCTTAGAAGATAAGGATTTAAGGGTAGATTCACCTACAGCAGGAAAGGTTAATTTTAAAGATCTCCTTTTCACCACAAAGGCATGGGAATGAAAATCTGTAGATATAAAAGCTGCCTTCTTGCAGGGGCATCAGCTCCAAAGAGACATTTTTCTCCATCCTCCTAAAGAAGCAGCTAACACAGAAGGGGTATTGTAATAGTCCACAGGAGGCAGGGGTTCCGTCACTACACCAGTATTTATTTGCAATAACTATATACAAGAGCAGCTCCAAACAGTGCTGCTAGCATTCCAGTCAACTTAAGACTGCCTCACAAAGCCTACACAGGTGCTTATATGGGCCCCCTCAATCAGCTATCATTGAGGGAGCTCATACTCAAATTGGCCAACCAATAATGCCAATTGGAGGTCATTACACCCCTCCCCCCCACAAGGTCCGAGGAATTCCTGCCAGCTGGCATTCCTCGGAGCTTCTTCCTGCTCCTCCTGTCCGGGTCTGTCACCTCTGTGTCGCCCGCCGGGTCGTTCTCCGACGTGGGTGGACAAGTGTACCTTATAGGTGCCCGTCTTTTCCTTGACGACCTCCTTGGAAGTTGTTCTTCCTCCTCCTCGGGGAGAGGTGTCACGGCGGCCTTGTCTAACGTGTCCATCTCCGATTCTGACGACTGGATGACGGGGTCTGGAGAAATTGCTCGGGGCTGGGGTGTGGGTATCTTTCCCGTCTGAGCTATCCCAGCTTGAGGCGGTCCTGCTTCGAATGGCACCAGGTGTGGTTTTGCTGCCCTTATTTGGTCTAGGTGTTTCTTCAGCACCTTACCTCCTATCGAAACTTCATAGGATATGGGCCCTGTTTGGGACTCTACCGTGCCTTTGACCCACGTTGGTCCATTCCCATAATTCTTGACCCAAACCGGTGCCCCCACCTGGAAATGTCTCTGCTGCCGACTATTATCATGCCCCCTGCGTTGGACCCCCTGTTGTTTCTCCACTTTCCCCGTTAAATTTTGGAAAAGGAGACTCAGCCTCGTTCGCAGCCGCCTTCCCATTAAGAGTTCAGCTGGCGGTATGCCCGTTGTGGAATGCGGTGTGGTCCTGTAATCAAACAGCCAGCGGGAGAGCTGTGTGTCCATTGACGCTGCCGGCTGCTTCTTGAGTCCCGCTTTTAGTGTCTGGACCGTTCTCTCTGCCAGGCCGTTGGACGCTGGATGGTAAGGGGCCGTTTTGATGCGGCGGACTCCGTTTCCCTTTAGGAATTTTCCAAATTCCCCACTTGTGAATGCCGTTCCATTGTCCGACACCAATACCTCCGGAAGTCCATGTGTTGCAAACGAGGCCCTGAGCTTTTCAATTGTCGATGCTGTGCTTGCCGCGTTTACCCGGTGGACGTCCAACCATTTGGAGTGGGCGTCCACTATCACCAATAACATTGAGCCCATGAAAGGGCAGGTGTGGTCAATATGCAGGCGGGTCTACGGTCTGCCTGGCCATTCCCACGGGTGCAATGGCGCAGCTGGTGGCACTCTTTGCCCCTGTTGGCACTCCTGGCACCGACGTACCAAGGCTGCTATGTCGGTGTCCAATCCTGGCCACCAAACGTAGCTTCGAGCTAGCATCTTCATTTTAGACACCCCTGGGTGTCCGTGATGTAACTCGGTTAAGATTGCCCGACGGCCCTGAGCTGGGACTATTACCCGGGCTCCCCATAATAGGATACCGTCTTCTACGGTTATTTGGTCCCTTCTGCTCCAGTATGGGTGCATCTGGGGCTCCACTGGTCTCTCCAATTCCCCTGTTAGCAGTAAATGCTTCATCTTGGCTAAAACTAGGTCTTTTTGCGTCCACAACCGAATATGTTGCGCATCCACTGGTAGGGTGTCCAAAAAATTTAGAGTCATTACTGTCTCCTCTACTTTCGGTATAACGGCGGGGTGTCTGGGAGGGGAAGTCTGCTCAAAGCATCTGCATTTGCTACTCGCATTCCTGGTCTGTGCTCCAGAACGTATCTATACGCCGCCAGTAGCAATGCCCAGCGTTGGATTCTAGCTGATGCAATCGGTGGTATTGACTTGTCTTCTTTTAATAACCCTAATAACGGCTTATGGTCCGTCACTATGGTGAATTTCCGCCCGTATAGATACTGGTGAAATTTTTTTACTGCGAATATCACCGCCAGTCATTCCTTCTCGATTTGGGCGTACTTTCTCTTAGCCATGGCCAAGATCCTCGAAGCATAGGCTATTGGCCGTTCTTCCCCATTCCTTCCTTTATGGGCTAAGACGGCTCCTACCCCGTAAGGTGATGCATCACATTTGACCACGAACTCCTTCCTTGGGTCATAATGCTCTAGGACATTTTCGGATGACAGCTGTTCCTTAATGTCCCTAAATGCTCGGTTTTGGCGGGCGGACCATTTCCATTCTTGTCCCTTTTTTAGTTGCTGGTGAAGGGGTTCTAGGATGGACGCCCTATTTTCAATATATTTGCCATAATAGGTTACCAACCCTAGAAATGATCGTAGCTCCTGGACCGTGGTGGGAGCTGGGGCTTCTTTTATTGCCCTTACTCTGTCTTCCAATGGGTGTAAGCCCTACTCGTCTACTTTATATCGCAGGTACGTCACTTGTGGGGCCAGAAAAACAAATTTTTCTCTTTTCAGCCGTACGCCTGCCTTTGCGAAACGCCTGAGCACTTCCTCCAGGTTCCTTAAGTGTTCCCTGTTTGTCCTACCCGTGATGAAGACATCGTCCAAATAAATCGCCACCTGCGGTAGTCCCTGCAGAATATTTTCCATCGTACGCTGGAATATAGCGGAGGCTGATGACACTCCGAAGGGTAGCCTAGTATAACGAAAAAGTCCCTTCAGGGTGTTGATCGTAGCGAACTTCTGGGAGTCCTTGTCCAGTTTTAACTGCAGGTAGGCGTGGTTCATGTCCAGTTTCGTGAACAAAAGCCCACCTGCCAATTTGGCATATAGGTCGTCCATTTTCAGGATCGGGTATTTGTCCAGCAGTGCGTATTTGTTTACCGTCTGTTTGAAATCTCCACAGAGACGTATCGAGCCGTCTGGCTTCAAAATTGGTACCACCGGCGCTGCCCATTCCAAGAACTGTACTGGTCTGATAATGCCGTCGCGCCGTAACCTTTCTATTTCGACATCTACTTTCTTCCTTAATGCAAAAGGTACCGGCCTGGCCTTACAAAATTTCGGAAGGGCTTCTGGGTCCACGTGCAAAGTTGCTTTGGCGCCTATAATTGCCCCCAAACGTTCTTGGAAGACCTCCGGGTATTTTTGGAGTACTCCACTCAACTGCCCGCTTCCACTCTGGAAAATTTTCATCCAATCTAAGTTTAGGTCTTTCAACCAGTTCCGTCCTATTAAGTTCGGTCTGGAGCCCTCTACTATCATCAATGGTAATCTGAGCAATTGTTTGTCATATTCCACGGGTACATGAGTCGTGCCTAGAACTTCCAGGGGTTCCCCCATGTAGATTTTAAGTTTCGTCAATGTTTTTGTTAGGGTTAGTGGCTGGAGTCCATCTTTGATTTTTTTAAATGCTGCCACTCCCATTACTGATACGGCCGCACCCGTGTCTATTTCCATTATTGTCAGCCGACCATTCACCCGTGAGGTAATCTTAATAGGTTCTGCTTTCTTTGTCGCAATATTATATAACTGTTCCCCTTCGGAGGAGGATGGGGCGTCTAGGTTGTGTAATTCCCTGCGTCCCCACCTGCTATTCCTCTTTTGCCACCTCCTTCGAGGGTTTCTGTCGCTGTTACCCCACTCTGTCTGGTGCCAGAAACGGTTCTTCTCTGTTGGGGGAGCCTCAGCCGGTAGTTCCCTCTGTCTCCAGTTAGTCCTAGCAGACTTGGGGGCAGTTCTGGGGTTTTCCTTTGGCCCTCCATTCCTCAGGCTTTTCCTGAGGGCGGCTATCTGGTAGCTGGACCCTCTCACAGGTATCTACCTCCATTGGCGTACTCTGTAGTTCCTGCGCCCCACTTGCTGCCTTTTATAGGGACAGTGCGAGCTGTAACGCCCGCCTGCAGACTAGCTGTGTTTCCGCCAACAGCGAAGGCTGAGGGTCCGCACGCCAACAGCAGTATAACCAGTTTCCTTTCGTCCTTCATTATCTCATTGGCCTGGAAGAAGTAACACATTCTCTCCACATACTGGGACCAGTCCTCAATAGTCGGGTCGAATGCATCTAACCTCGCAAAAAACGGCATTTTTGAAATAGCAAGGCTTACCCTCCGAGTGCGGCAGCTGGTCTCCGCAAGGTTCTTTGTTTACCTCGTCCCCACTGTAATAATCCGCAGGAGGCAGGGGTTCCGTCACCACACCAGTATTTATTTGCAATAACTTAGATACAAGAGCGGCTCCAAACCGTGCTGCTAGCATTCCAGTCAACTTAAGACTGCCTCACAAAGCCTACACAGGTGCTTATATGGGCCCCCTCAATGAGCTATTATTGAGGGAGCTCATACTGTAGCCACCTAAATTGGCCAACTCCCGATATAAAATGGCGAACTGCAAAGGCTGATGGGAAAGTCAGTCAACATAGACAGAAACCAGCAGGTGCAGGTTTGCTGTGTATTTAACTCTGCAAAAGGCCAGACAACATCGATACCAGCGACCATTAGCATGACAATGTAGCAGCTATTTACATACTGATGAGCAATCCCCGGGAACAATAAGTAACATTTGGGTCACACAAAGCAAAGCCAGACTCCTCGGCGCCAGCAGGAGCCAACACAAAGGAGGTGAACGAGCACCTCAAGACCTCCCATCAATCAGGGAACCGCTCCAGTATTGGAGAAATCGAACCAAGCGATTGGGACAAAGTCCAATCATTGGGACCAGGTACAGGGTCCGCCCCGAAAGGCGGGAAGCCCCTGGGGACTATAAGAGTTAAGCCCCAAGTTCAAATCGGTCTCTCTTCAGCCCTCTCTTCGTCCTGCCCGGGTCACCCAGCAACACGAGCCAACATTGACCGTGACCGGTGCAGTGACCACCGACAGAGGTAAATCTTAATTCAACGCTCGCTACGAGATAGGCGCTCCTAGCTACCAATCCGTACCAACTTTGAATCCCGCAGACCCGGAACCTGAACGAAAGGCCATTTGTTCCCCTGACCTGGTGGGCCAGTCCGAAGTTAAGCATAGGCCTGTTAGTTGTAGAAGTAGCTTAGACGCAGAATTTGTGCATGAGTAGCGATTACTGTGTATAATAAATGTGCTTTGATTTGAATCTTACTAATCGGTATATTGAGTCATTGATCATTACTCGGACTTGAACCTCGTGGCGTTATCATAAAGATACCTGGCGACTCGAGAGCAAAGGTAATAAAACAGAGCAATTGAACCAACCAGAAAGTTAGCAACAATACTCCAATTGGCCAACCAATAATGCCAATTGGAGGTCATTACAGGTATTCTGGAAGTTGATCAAATGTGTATGTGGTTTAAATGTTGCATCTAGAGTCTGGTATTTTTCGGTCAGGTCAGTTTTGTTAAAGTTAGGCTGTTACCAGTTGAAAGTAGATCCGGTAATGTTTTACTGGCACTATAAACGAAACCTTTCTGGCATCTTTATGATGTATGTCAAATAATTTTTGTGGGGTGGGACTAGTGATTTTGAAGCTTTTGTAATCTCTGGTTTGAGGAAAGAATTCAGGGTCGGAAGTCAGGCTTCCGGTGCATTTAAATATATTGGACTGGAAATCGGACTGACTAAGTTAGAGGCAACTTTACGTCAGCAATCTTATTTGGAAAGCATCAGCCCAATAGCAATTAATCATGGCCGGGTTTTCACAAAAAGATGCAAGGTTTCAAAGATGGAAAAAGAGCAACTGCAAAGTTTAATTGGGCAACTGAATTGGTTAGGTTGACAGACTAGACCGGACGTGAATTTTGATGTCTTAGAGTTGAGTACAAAAATGAATGATCCCAAAGTGGAAGATATAATAAGAGCACATAAAGCGTTTGGCCAAACTAAAAATGCAGGAGTGTGTTTTGCGTTTCCCGGTTTTAGGTGACCTTAGGCACTTGAAATTCATAGTTTATAATGATGCGTCCTATGCAAATCAAGCACAGGAGGTTTTATAATTTTCCTCTTGGGGAAGAATGGTAAATGTTGTCCTCTTGTGTGGGAAACAAAGAAAATAAGGAAAGTGGTCGAAAGCACTTTGGCTGCTGAGATGTTAAGCTTTGTAGAGGCGGTGGATATGGCCTTTTATATATCTCAGATATTGACAGAAATTTAACTTTTGGATATTGTTAATGAAGGGTGCCTGTTTCTGTGATTTTTTTCTTTCCAAAAAAAAAAATTTGAAAAAAAAGTGGGGGAAATTGCGTGTGTGTTTTTGAGTTTCTTTAAATTTTGTTTTCACCTAATTTTTTTTTTCTCCAAGGAAGGGGAGACTGTTAAGTAGTGGGTTAAGAGTTAAGTAATGTATTAAGAGACATTGCAATTAGTTGTCTCATTTATGTTAAGTATCCAATGATTGACACTGATATGTAAAGGGGCTTCAGGTGGCCCTGGTGTCAGGTGGTGTGTTGTTAGAGTTTTGTGCAGAGGCTGTGGAAGTGAAATAAATGGTGTTTGGTGAAAAGGAACTGGACTTTTGACTCTTCATACAACGGTAATTAAAACGTATAACAAGCACCACCGTGCTGCCCAGCCTTGAACATACTTAATGACCAGCCCTCTGCGGTAAAGATTTCCACAGATTCACTACCCCCTGAGGGAAGAAATTCCTCCTCATCTGTCTTAAATGGGTGACCCCTTACTCTTTGAATATGCTCTCTGGTCCTAGACTCTCCCACAAGAGAAAACATCCTGTCAGCCCCCTGAGAATCCTATATGTCTCAATAAGGTGATCTTTAATTCTTCTAAATGGCAATAGGTACAGGCTCAATCTACGCAACCTCTCCTCATATGAAAATCTCTCCATTCCTGGGAGCAATCTAGTGAACCTTCTCTGGACTGCCTCCAATGCCAGTATATCTTTCCTTAGATAAGGGGACCAAAACTGTTCACAATATTCCAGATGTGGTCAAACTAGTGCCTTGTATAGTTTCAGCTCTATTTTATACTCCATTCCCTTTGAAATAAAGGCCACCATTCCATTTGCCTTCCCAATTACCTGCTGAACTTGCATGCTAGCTTTTTGCGGTTTATGCACAAGGAGTCCCAAATCCCTCTGTGCTGCAGTTTTCTGCAGTCTTTCCCCATTTAAATACTATTCAGCTCCTTTATTTTTCCTACCAAAGATAACTTCACCTTTTCCTACATCATATTCTTTACATAGTCTTCATGTAAACCTTCTGCTTGTCTCGATATTCCGTCTTCTTGTCTTCCACACTCTTCCTGTGTGTGCATTCCCAAGTCTCCATCGCCCTCGGCTTAGTTGGTTTTCTCTTTTCTACCTGAGACTTGTCAAACCTGCCATTTGATGTTTTATTCTGATCTGTTGCTCCTTTTGAGTCACATCAGTACATATCAAACTGTAATCCTGTTGTTAAATCCATGCTTTTGCGTCTTGCTGGATTAAAGTTTATTGTAGGTTATCTAAAACGGCAACACGTATACACGTGCATACATATAAAAATTGCTGTTTGGTCATTTTCCTTTTGCAAAAACAGGATGGTTGAACTTGGAATGTTTGGAACGTTGGATATTTTAAGTTACAATGAAGCTCAGGGGCGGGATTCTCCCAGCCCGGGGCCGGGCCGGGGAATCCCCACAACCGGGCCACGGCGCCCCGACGCCGGCACGCGATTCTCCGCGGAGCAGAGAATCACCGCCATTGGCGCAGCGCCGGTCGCAGGCTGCTGTACGCGGCCGGGCCGCTGATTCCACGGCCCGGATGGGCCGCGTGACCGTTCTAAAAAGGCAGAGTCCCACAGGCGCCGACCACACCTGGTCGCAGCCGGCGGGAACTCTGCGCGCAGGGTCTGGGTGCGGCCTGTGTGGGGTAGGGAAGGGGGGGTCCGACCCCGGGTTGGGGGGGGGGGGGGCTCCGATGGCGCCTGGCCCGCGATCGGGGCCCACTAAGCGGCGTGCCGGCCTCTCGCTCCCCGGGCCTATTTTCTTCCACTCCGGCCCCTGAACTCCTGCGCCATGTTGCGTCGGGGCGGCGCGTTGAGGGAGGCCACCGCGCATGCGCGGGATGGCGCTGGCACCACTGTGCATGCGCGGATCCCGCGGCACACCGTTCGTGCCGGGATCTGCAGCTGGAGCGGCGTGAACTGCTCCCACGCCGTGCTGGCCTCCTGTAATGCCCTCGTGAAATGCAACGGCGTTTCCGACGGCGTGGACACCCTGCCGCCGAATGGGAGAATCTCGCCCCTCGAATATGATTTATTATTTGTACTGATAAGTCACCAGCTTTGCCAAGCGCCTTCACTTTGCATTCATGATGATCCTCATTGCAATCTCTGGAAGCACGACTGCCTCACAGCGCCAGGGACCCAGGTTCGATTCCCGGCTTGGGTCGCTGTCTCTGCGGGGTCTCCCCGTGTCTGTGTGGGTTCCCTCCAGTTACCTCCCACAAGCCCCGAAAGAAGTGCTTGTTAGGTGAATTGGACATTCTGAATTTTCCCTCAAGTGTACCCGAACAGGGGGTTTTCACAGTAACTTCATTGCAGTGTTAATGCAAACCTACTTGTGACACTAATAAAGATTAGTATTATTAAACAACAGCAGCTGCATGAACACAAGCCACTCTGAGCTGATGTATTTACTGTACACATTCGTTTGGCATACTCTGATTTTGTGAATAACTGTTCCTCACTATCGCTGCAACCTGTTCTTCCTCCTTTTCAGTCTGGTATGGCTCATATACAGGAGCAGTGGGCAAAATCTTCCCAACCTCGGGGAATCGGTTAACGAGGTAGGAAAATTCAGATAGTTGCCCAGCAGGACAGCTCAGCAGATGCTGTCCCACCTTCGAATGAGTTTGCCAGGGGTGGTCTGCCACAGGAATCGGCAGCTTCCCCATGGGGTGGGAAGTCACACGAGGCCCCATTTCGTGGCCGCCTTCAGAACCTGCCAGCATCTTCCTGAAATTAGACCAGCCACCCCAACTGAATTTGGAGGTGACCTCCAGGTGGCTGGCCAGGAGGTCTCCACTGAACAATGTCCCAGTGAAGGAACAGTAAAGATAAAAAAGGTCACAGACATGGCCACCATCAATCCTGAGGAGGAGGGGATCTTCCTCCACACTGAAGGCCCCGGCAGCTTTTGGCCTCCATTTTTAAATTCTCTGACGGCAGCTAACTGAGAGCGCCTCCATTTTTAAGGTGCCCTCATGCTTCTCTTTCTGCCTTAGCGGCGCCCATCTCTCCCGGTGGGGCTGCCAGCTGCCTAGTCCTGCAGGCTTGGGCCTCCCACCTCGCTGTTCCGCCTGCCATCCTTAATTGAATGGTGAAAAGTGGAGGCATTCTCTGAACTGGTCACCTCCTGTAAGGTTGCACTGGCGGGGGGGGGCTCTGTGTGCAAATATCACTATGCAGCGGGATTGTGGGCTGGAAATGGCTTTAACGTTCATGGGAAAATTCTGCCTCTAGAATAAGCGTTGGTGGAATAAGAGACACACAGTAAACCTGGATATGGCGATTGCCGATGTCCTTATTATTGACTGCATCTGTATTTCACTACTCTGTGATTGACAGAGTGAAATGTGGATGCTAAACAAAGTTCAGATATTATCCTCCTCCCAGAGGAATAGTCAGAATATACAGATGTCATGCAATTGTCGAAATCTTACACAGCTTGCAAAAAAAGCTGCACTGCTGTCGCTATTAATATTCTTGCGGACAGCTTTCACAGCTATGAAGCAAGACATTTGTTTTAAATTTGAAGAAAAGTAATGAAAACAGCCCAAGCTGTCACACCTTAGTACGACACCAACACTCTCTTTTTCACACACAGGTTGAAGGCTGACAGCAAGCACACCACAAAGCCTTTGGAAGCTAAAAATAATATTAGTGGATTCAGAGCTAAGGGAAAGCAGCAGTATGACCGTGGAAAAGAAAACAGAAAGTAATGAATTAAGTGGTAGCCAATGGAACCGAAAATAAAAGATAAACTGAAAGAGAACAGGAGGGAAAGTGTTTATACGGGGAGCGGGGGGAGGGTTGCAAACCCTGAGAATGGATGCTTCGTCGTGCAGAATGATTGCAGCACAGCAGAGGCTATTTGGCCTACCTTGTCCATACCAGCTCGCTACAAGAGCAACTCGGTTTAGAGTCATAGATAGAGTTACAGATGTTTACAGCATGGAAACAGGCCCTTCGGCCCAGCTGGTCCATGCCGCCCAGTTTCTATCACTAAGCTAGTCGCACTTGCCCACATTTGGCCCATATCCCTCTATACCCAACCTGCCCGTATAACTGTCTAACTGCTTTTTAAAAGGACAAAATTGTAACCGGCCCTACCACTGCCTCTGGCAGCTCATTCCAGATGCTCACCACCCTCTGTGTGAAGAAATTTCCCCTCTGGTCTCTTTTGTATCTCTCTCCTCTCACCTTAATCCTATGCCCTCCCGTTCTAGACTCCTCTACCTTTGAGAAAAGATGTCGACTATCTACCTTATCGATGCTCCTCATTATTTTATAGACTTGTCCCCATTTAATGACCAAGGAAGTCAATGGAAGGAATAAAAATATTTATTTACTTTGAAACAGTAAGTTTCCCACGGCAGTAACTATCTGCAATCACAATCCTTGTTGGGACAACCGACATGCCGGTACCTGCTCGGGCGGTTCGAATGAACCCCAGCTGCGTGTGTCTCCGCAGAAAGTGAGCCTAATTGCGGCCTCGGTGGTGCGCTCCTCACCGAGGCCCTGAAATGAAGCAGAGTCGCGTTTAATAGTGGGGTCGTTCTCAGCACTGCCAGCGTCAAGCGACACCCAAGGTAAACGCATCCGACACAGGACACTGTTCCATTTCCTTTAAATCGCGCCCTTTATCTTTAACTCAAGAAAGCCTGGTTAAAACAGCTCCTTTTAAAATATAAATATTTGGACTGAGAAAATGTTTCCCGTGAAGGAAGGAATCGTTTTTGAATTAATCTTGTTGCGAGCAACGGAAAGGGTTGAATAAAGAAAGCGAGTCAGTTCATCACTCTTTCCACCCCCGGGGCATAACTATTTGGGGGTATCCAAACTGGACATTAACAAATTAAGGGATCTCGGCCGGGTTAACAAATTTGGGCAACCCCCCCCCCGCCCCACCCCCCCACCCCACCCCGGGGACAGGTCATAGCAATAGAATTGCTATCGCAACAGTAATTTCTCATTCCATCCTTCCCAGTACTGGTGGGCAACACACAGGCTGTATAAGGAAAAAACCCTTGTCAAGTGGAATGTAAAACTTGCTGGCGCAAAGAAGGTGCTTTACAGTTTTTCTTTTGCAGCACTCATAACTGCTTAAGAAGCTTACCAAATAAAGCGAATAGGCCTAATAATCAATGGGAACCTCTCCACATTGCCGGCTTAATTTCCTTAGCATTTACCATGAAACTAAACTGAAAACCTGTCGAAGGGTTTTTGATTTCTCTGTACAAAGTAAGTAAGAAAGCAAAATCTCTTTCGCCCTCCCTCTATGCCTCACACAGCCAAGAAAACAGTGCAGCAATCTTTGAGCACGGTAGGTGCTCCCAAATCCTGGGTCTGGTGTACAAATCCTGAACAAAGATAATGCTTCATCATCACATCTCGATTAGTTGTCATCAACCTGTCCACACGTCAATTACGCTTTGTAAAGAAAATTATAAATATATGCCTGCCACCTCTTGTTTCCAAAGACCAGACAGACAGGCGATGCTGCTGGACTGGGCTGGTTTGATTGAAAGGTGATCACACTGGTTTTCATTTATGTGGAGGGCTCCGGGTAGGTGGAGCTCTGTTTCAGCACATTCTTCCCGACAAGGTCTATGATGAAATACTGACATTTGATCACCAGCCACACAGTCACCTAACTGAAAACCTGAGCCCTGATGTGGACATCCTGTGTCTCTACACTTTTTGTTAGCCTCCAGAGCGAAAAGGGAAAAAATGGATTATCCCCAAATTTAACGGTTGGGAAAACATTCAATGTTCCCGTTAAAATGTAGTTGCTGTGTGGGGCCCTCCTAGTTTTTTTATTTGGTCCCTTTAAATTTTTGCATGGCTGCATGCAGAAGTGATTTATAGAAGAAGAATCCATAGAATCCCTACAGTGCAGAAGGAGGCCATTTGGCCCATCAACTCTGCACTGGCCCTCCGAAAGAACACGACCTAGGCCGCCTCCCCGCCCGATCGCCATAATCCTAGGCACATTGATCACGGCCAATCCACCAAACCTGCACATCTTTGGACTGAGGGAGGGAACCAGAGCATCCGGAGGAAACCCACACAGACAGAGGGAGAACGTTCAAACTCCTCACAATCACCCAAGACCGGAATTGAATCCGGGTTCCTGACACTGTGAGACAGTAATGCTAACCATCGTGTTACCCAACCAAGGCCTGCACAGCACCTTATATCTGCTACCCAGCCATGCACTGGTGCAGCTTAGCAGGAACATTGAAGCTATTATATGTTTAAAATATCCCTTACCTGAGCCAAAGTAACAATTTATGCCAAATGATAGACTATGGGCACGGTTCGCCCGAGAAACTTCCATGTCTGGTTTTGGGCATGTTTGACGGGGTGTTCCTCAGCGGCTGCAGCGCTGATAAGCATTTTGCTATTTAACAGCACTTTGCCGGGTCTCGGGGAAATTCTTGCCGTCGAGGCCGCACTTAAGAGGGATTTCCTTGTGGCGAGATGCCAGCAGGAAAGGCTCCTCGCAGATCAGGGCTGCCCTGATCTCTTCCCACCCCCCCCCCCCCCCACCCCGCACTATACAACCCCCCCCCACCCCCACTTTCAAACTCCCCCACTTCCCAACCTTGGGGAGGCTCCCAGAAACCCATCTCATCTCACTTTTACCTGGTAAAGCCCCCGGGGCTGTTTCCTGGAATTGCCAAACTGGCATGTGGGCACCCTGGCACTGTCAGGGCACCAAGGTGGCACTGCCAACGTGCCAGGCTGGCCAAGTTGCCGCACTGCCCTGTCCCCAACAACCCAGGGGACTCCAATGACCTGGGAGACTGCCCTAGGTGCCATTACGCATGGCCCACATTTGTGTAGACCAGTACTTAACGGCACCCTTGAGAGGTCTCACAGGCACAGCCGTTGAGTCCCGGGTGCCGGGTTAATCCGTCCGGCTCATTTAAATATGCTGATCTGAGTCACACCCAGTCAGGGCAAGATCCAGATCGTGACATCTCGCAAGATTCCGTTCATATAGGGCACGGCAAGGCTGCTGAATCGCTCCCTATATCACCTCGGAATGGTTGTTTCAGAGGCATACTCAAAATTGCTTGCTGATCTGTTACTCACAAGAATTGAACATTGTCCACCATTAGTTCCAGGTCTCTTTCAGCCATGTCACTAACCAATGTGGCATATTTCATTGAACAAGAATGCAAACCTGATTCTCTGCCATGTTTCCTTCATACCGTATGTAACACATGGCACCTATCTGCACTAAATTGCATTTGCCAAAATTCCAGCCCCTTGAAAATGTTATCTAGGTTTTTCAGCAGTTCATCCTTTGCTTTGTCCAGTGTACATCCTTTCCCCACTGATGCACTGCCCGGAAATCAAGCCAAATTGCATTTCTGAACCCCATTTAATGCACATTAACAATGGCAGACATTCCAGCACAGATTCGTGGAGCATCCCACTCACCTTGCTACCCTGCATAATTCGGCGACCATGGCCAGGATTTTACAGCCTCTTCCACCCAGTCGGATGTTACAGTCCTGCTGAAGTAAACAACCATTTAAATGGTGGGAGACGCGCTATGGCGAGGTTGTAAAATCCTGGCCCATATCCTCATTCGCCTCCAAATTGTAACCCAAGATACTCACTGCCTGAAAGCAGCCTTTCATGTGGAATTTTTTCAAAAGCTTTTTGGAGGTCGAAGTGCCCTGCCTCGCAGAGTTTTCCAATGTCAAATTATGATGTTTCTTCCCGGGAATAAGGTTTCCAACCAAATTGTATTTTCTGTAACCAAGTTGATTGCGTTTACTTTTTTATTTTGATTTGTCTTTCCAAATTTATCTTCCTCACAAGTTCCATCCTGGGCATGGAGGAAGTTCCTAAAATAAAATGCATTTGATTGTCAGATTGGTGCTGTCTTCTCCTTGCTGCTGTGGTCCGAGTCAGGTGGAAATCAAACTGGGGACAGATAGTTACTTATTCATGAAGGCTTATTGTATTTTCCACAGACCAACCAATAAACAGGGAACGCTGCACACAAGCTTTAAAGCATGATAATCAAGTTAAAATATTGTCTGTGAATGGATTTCCTATGTGCTGCCAGATTTCAGCATACACTGTGATTCTGTGGGGACCTGCAGCACACCAGTTAATGTCCTACCAGTATAATGTCACAGAGTTTCATTCTGCTGGTTATATTTTCCAGTTAAGCTTGAGAGAGTGTCTCATTAAAATCCCATGGAAACCCATAAATTGTTCAGACCATAAACACCAAAATAACTAACGCTAATTAGATTGAAATTACCTTAGCTTTTGTGAATCACTAGCTTTAACAAGATGCTACTTATCATTTTCCAAATGTTGTAAAAAGATTCCTGTTATGGTCTATAAAAATGCATTGTCTTCTTTCAAAATTTCTCTCTGTGTTCCACCTTATCGCTACCAATCCTGCTGTGAGTAACTCATCTCCTGACGCCCCAAAGCCCATCCACCATCTACAAGGCACAACTCAGGAGTGTGATAGAATGCTCCCCACTTGCCTGGATTGACTGCAGCTCCAACAACACCCAAGATGCTCGATGCCATGCAGGACAAAGCAGTCCCCTCGATTGACCCCCCACCCCCACCCCCCCACCCCCCCACCCCACATCCACCATCTTCAACAGTCACTCGCTTCAACACTGACAAAATGTTTCACAGAGTCAAATACACCATTTTCAGATTGATCACATGACTTCAGCAGGAAGGAGCTGGACATATAACACTGGAGTCTGCTGTTATAGGGCTCCAGCAATGAACAGAAAGTATTCTGGGGCTGTGCAAAATAATGATATAACTTTGAACAGATTGGCCTCGAAATTTGTCTTGGATGGTGACATCGAACGGGTGGTATTGGATTGGCTGTTATACCCAACGCCTGGTATCCAATGCCATCGACTAGCAGGCACTGCGTAAAAGGGTAGCTAATCCGGTACTGAAGGTGAATGTAACCCCACTGCTTTTCACAAGGCTTATGAAAATAAGAAATAGGAGCAGGAAGCAATATAGTCCCTTGAGCCTTCTCTGCCATTCATTACGTCATAAGCTGGTGCAGACTCAATGGGCTGAATGGCCTCCTTCAGCACTGTAAATTCTATGATTCTATAGCTTCACGCTCCTTTCTGCACCCCATATTCCCAAGAGACTTAAAGTCTGTCTGTCCCAAACTTGGACATCCACAGTTCTAGGTTCCTCAGCCCGGGGAATTCTCCAGTCCCTGGTATCAAAGGAGGATTGGCAGATTATGGAAAAATGCCTTTGCAATTTCCACCTTTATTTCCCTCAGTACCTTCGGATGCATCAGATCCAGCCCTAATGAATTATTAACTTTTAAATACAGCCTAGATTTCTAATATCGCCTCTTCATCAATTTATGTTCTCACTATGACTTTGGCAGTATTATTAAAGGCAGATTTACAAGTATTTATTTAGTACCTCACTATATCCACTGCTTCCACACATCTTTGGCCCATAATCAGCCTGACCTTCACCTTTTACTCCCTTTTACTATTGTAAGAGCCCTTCCTGTTTATTTCCTTTGTTCACATCTGTTATTTTATTTTTATTGTTCTGGTCCCCAAATCCATAATCGGAATGTGCCTTTAAACAGAAGACCCAAGGTTCAAACAGCCTGTTTTTCGGGACACTGTGTTCCCAGGTTTTGGGAGAGAGGAATCCAGACTCCTCAGCACCGAGTGGATCTTAGGTACCATGTTTGGAGTGAGTCGAATCGATTTGTTAACTGGCAACCAAGTGGGTTGGTGGGGGCACTGTTCTGCCTGACAACGGTCAGTGACCGGTTCCTGCATGGTGCTTTCTGAGAGAATTGGGCAGAAGCGTTTAGACCTTGGAAGTGAAAGAAACTTTCTCTCCCTCATCCCTCGCCCTCTCCTGCTTGCTAAAGTGAAAAAAATGCTCTATTGTCTGAAAGCAGTGAGTGCCTGGCACATCCTTTGCTGTGAACCTGAAATTATGTTGAGTCTGCAGAGAAGGAAGACAACTTTGCCAGAGAAAACCATCTCAAGCCTAGAAGGAAGAAGTACCAAAATGAAAGCCTGAACCTCAGAAAGACATTGACTGGAGGTCATCCCAGTGCGTCAAAGATCCTTATTATTTTTACTTTTTGTAACATTTTCTTTCCGTTTCCACCACCTATCCCCTCTGTGTTGTTTGCCTGATACATAATATAAGGTTACTTGTGTGTTAAAGCTACAAACCTGGTGATTGTAGTTTATTGGGCTCAACCAAGGACCTGCGGTATTTTAAATAAAACCTAATTTCACGTGTGTTGCGACTCCGGGTCAAGTGGGCTAGAATTGACCGTGCACTAGACCAGGGTATCGTGACTCTATTTATATACCAATAGAAGACTTGGATTCCTTTGTTATGTTAGGTACTGGTATCTTCTCTTCCTCTCACTTTGCTGCTTTTATTTCATTTCACATTTCCATTCCAAACTTTCTATACTTAACCTAGTTCTCCCTTGTATTGCCAACTTCACATCTGGACATTTTGTGGCTTCATCTGACCCTGTTTATCTCGTCATCCAGGGAGCTCTGGATCTGCTTGCTCTACCTTCTCGCCTCCCTCTTGTAATCTGACTGACTATACCTGAACCTTCTCATCTTTAACGTCAGCCCACTGTTCAATTTCAGTCATGTCTCCAACCTTTGATTCCAGTTTATCTGGACCGAATACATTGTCAGCCCAATTATCTATTCTTACTCTGGATTGCTCCTTGTCCTTTTCCATCACCAACTGAAACCTTCTGATGATTGATATCCTCTAAATGTTTCTCTACAAACACCTAATTTCCCATCACTAGATCCAGCAGGGCCTCCTTTCTCATTGGGCCAGAGCTGAACATGTTTCTGAACACACTTCAGAAACTCTTCCCGCTCACTGTCCTTCACCTCAATGCTATCCCAGCCTACATTAGGATATTTAACGTCCCCCGTTATCACTATTTTGAACCTCTTATTTCCAAAAAAATGTATTCCCCATACCTTTCCCAATAGTTGGTGACCTGTAGAGTACACCCAGTAATATGACACGTCTATTATTTCTCAACTCTAACCAAATAGATTATGTTTGACCCCTCCAGGACACCCTCTCTCTCCAGCACTGTATAGCTATCCCTAATCAATACTGCCACCTCACCCCCTTTCTTTCCTTTCCCACCTTATCCTGGGCATCTTGTATCCAGGTATATTTAGTATCCAGTCCTATGCTTTTTTTGAGCCTGGCCTCCATTATTGCCACAACATTCACACCTGGGGTCCGCTGTATAATTTTGGACTTGCTTAAGGAAGGATATGCTTGCATTGGAGACAGTTCAGAGAAGGTTCCTCAGAAGAAGGGGTTGTCTTTGGGCAGCACGGTAGCACAAGTGATTAGCACTGTGGCTTCACAGCGCCAGGGTCCCAGATTCGATTCCCTGCTGGGTCACTGGCTGTGCGGAGTCTGCACGTTCTCCCCGTGTCTGCGTGGGTTTCCTCCAGGTGCTCCGGTTTCCTCCCACAGTCCAAAGACGTGCAGGTTAGGTGGATTGGACATGCTAAATTGCCCTTAGTGTCCAAAAAGGTTTGGAGGGGTTATTGGGTTACGGGGATAGGGTGGAAGTGAGGGCTTAAGTGGGTCGGTGCAGACTCGATGGGCCGAATGGCCTCCTTCTGCAATGTATTTTCTATGTTCTATGATGAAAGCTTAAGCAGGTTAAACCTACACACATTGGGGTTTAGAACAATGAGATGTTGCCTTATTGAAATATAGAAGATTCTTAGCACTGCGGCCTCATGGCGCCGAGGACCCGGGTTCGATCCCGGCCCCTGGTCACTCTGTCTGTGCGGTGTTTGCACATTCTCCCCATGTCTGCGTGGGTCTCTCCCCACAACATAAAATATGAGTAGGGTAGGTGGATTAGCCACGCTAAATTGCCCCTTAATTGGAAAAAAATAATTGGGTACTCTAAATTTTTTTTTTTTAAACATATAAGATTTTGAGGGGGCCTGACAGGGTACAAACATACAAATTAGGGCATGAGTTGGCCATTCGGCCTCTCAACCCTACTCCACCATTCAATAAGATCATGGCAAATCTGATTAAAGCCTCAACACCACCATTCTGCCTACCCACTAAAATCTTTGACTTCCTTGTTAGTCTACATATCTACCTCTGCCTTAAAATATTCAATGACCCTGCTTCACTGCACTGCACTTCTGCACTGTAAATTCTATGATTCTATGATTCAACCATTCTCTGGGGAAGAGAGTTCCACAGACTCACGACCATCTGGGAGAAATAATTTCTCCTCATCTCGGCCTTAAATGACAGACTCCTTATTTTGAGACTGTTTCCCCTAGTTCCAGTCTTTCCCACTCAGGGAAACTCTCAGCATCCACTCTGTCAAGACCCCTCGGGATCGTACATGTTTCAATAAGGTTACTGTTCATTCAAGTCCAACCTGCCCCACCTTTCCTCATAGGATAACTCACCTCATCCCAGGAATCAGTCTCGTGAAGAATGTTCTTGCTTAAATAAGGAGACCAAAACTGTACACAGTACTCCGGATGTTACTAACATATACTCTGAGGGGATGTTTTTCCTTTGTGGGGGTAACTAGAACTAAGGGACACAGTTTAAAAATAAGTGGCCTCCCATTTAATGATGAAGATGAAGAGTTTCTTCTCTCTGAGGGTCGTGCGTTTTTGGAATTTTCTTTCACAGAGAGCAGTGGAGGTGGGTCATTGAATATATTTGAGGCTGAGTTAGTCAAATTTTTGATCTACAAGGGAGTTGTGCATTATTGAGGGCAGACAGTAAAGTGGATCCAAGGCCACAATCAGATAAGATTGCATTCAATGGCAGGGCAGGCTCAATGGGCTGAATGGCATACATCTAAACCCATTTCTTATGGCCTCATGAAGATCATACTCCCATATGGTTATCTGTGCCTGCAGCTCAGCAGCATTTACATATGTGTTTGCATACGTGCTCTGTAAATATAATTTGTGTTCCATCTTACTCTGAACCCCTGCCTAATACCCTATATTACTCAATTGTTATGTGCCTCACCCCACCCTTTGTGCACCGTATTTCTCCTTTCAAATGCTACCCACCCCACACCGTAAATCCCATTCCGCCAAGTTGGTCTGAACCTTTCCAACACCACAAGCAAGTTACGCGATCAGCACATGGACCCAGTTCTGTTGAGATGCAACACACATCTCCTGACGGAATAGGCCGCACCTTCCCCAGAACTGGTCCCAATGTCCCAAAATCGCCATCTAGGTACACACTGAACACCGCAGCATCAGAAGTGTTGTCATTCAGATGCGATGTTAAACCGAGACTGTCCCGAGCTGTGTGCAAAAGATCGCATTGCACTGTTCAAAGAGGAGCAGGTGAGTTCTCTCTGGTGTCCTGGCCAATATTGCTCCCTCAAACATCATCATTAATATAAAATCTGACCATTGTCACATTGCTGTTAGCTGCTTTATTTCCTACATGATGCCTGGCCAGCTCTTCCAGTCCCACCAATGTTTACAGCATTTTGCACGGTTCCAGAAAATCCCACCCCAAGTTCTTTCTTCTATAAAAGAAGTACAAAGGTGTCCATCTTGTCATAGTTTAGTGCAGCTCACTCACTCTGCCTCCTAAATATAATCACATCATATACAGTGATAGATACTGTTTCTCTCAGACGCGATGAATAATTCATTAATATTGACCAGCAACAGTCTTTGTTGGCCCCCAGAGCAACAGTACAGGAGGTCTGCATTTCTTCAATTGCAAGGAAAAGTCTCCCAAAGCAGGGTTTGTACTGCTTTAGCAGTTATTAATCACACTTCTTTCAGCAAGAGGGATCTGACTTTGCAGGTGTGAAAGCATTTGTCACGCAAATCATTATTCTGTCAAGGCTCCATAAATAGATGTAATAACGAAAGAACTAAAGGCTACAAAAATTTTGCATTGATAGGTGATTGTATTAACTGTGGACCAAACATCATTCATTCTTGTTACGACAAGCTGCCTAGCTAAAATAAGATTAGAATCTAAAATTAGAGTGCTGCATCTTGCAAACAAGACTATTTAAATATATACAAAAGGCATAGTCTAGTTCAGCCAGCATTCTGATCAATGTAACTTGTTACCAGACTCTAGATATTTCCTTTACACTCAATCCTATGTGTCCATCCTACAGTCTGCCTATTTCCACCTCCATAATGTTGCCCAACTTCATCCCTGCCTCAGCTTATGTGCTGCTGAATCATTTCACTAGTGCCCCATTCATGCTTTTGCTACCTCTGCATGTGATTATGGGCATAATCTACCGACCGCATTATGCCGGAAAGGAAGCACGGTGCGGCACGACGTGGCTGGTAGATGCTGGGAGATCCCTGTTCCGGAATCTAACTGGCTCACTATGCCTTGTGAGATCTAACACAATCTCGCGAGGTGTTGCAATGTGAATTCCGCCCAATGTGGGTGGATCACCTTTTAGCAAATCTGCATATTAGAGTGAGACAGCTAGTCTCACTCTAATATTTACTCCTACAATCTAACCAAGGCTTTGGGATCTAACCCCTTGCCCTGGAGATCTCAGGTGAGCGCCATTCAGTGCTGGTCCCCAGAAATGGGGACCAGAGGGATCGGCACTCCTGGGGGCCTCCCAGGGGATTGGAGGCCCTCGGGTGCTTTCCCTCTGGGAAGTGTGGCACCCTGGCATGGCTGGTGCCACCTGTGCACCATGGCACTGCCAGCCTGGTGGTGCCCAGGTGCCATTTCCAGGCTGGCAGTGCCAAGGTGATTTTTCCCATGATGGGGATCGTGCCCAGGGGTGCCCTGTGCAGGTGCAAGGGGGCGGTGGTGGTGTCAAGAGATTGGCATGCCATTTAAAAACGGCGCCCTTATCTCCTTCTGCATTGAGGAGTTCCGGTGAGTGGAGCTCTTCGGTGCAAAAACGGGACTAAGTGCGGTCTCGTCGGGAAGTTCCCCACTGAGGCCCTGAATCTCCCCAAATGGGAACAGAGTCCCGCTCGATAGCGTGGGGTTTCTCAGCACTCCGAGCGGCAGGAAACACCTGGCTAAACACACTCATTACGGGACTAGAACAACAAACTCCTGGCCAGTCTCCCACATACGACCCTTCTTAAACTTGAGTTCATCCAAACTTCTGCCACCCTTGTCCCGTCGTCCTTCACCACGGTGCTCGCTGGCCTCTATCAAATCTCAGGTAAACACCTCAATTTTAAAATTACCCCCCGCTTATTTTCAAATTCCTCCATGGGCATGCCCCTCCCTATCTCTGGAATGTCCTCCGAGTCCAGACCCACAAGCTTCCGAGAAATTTGCCTGCCTCTCATTCTGACCACTTCCTTAAAACCCACCTTCTTTACCAAGCATTCGGCTACCTGCGTGACTATCTCCAAATGTAGCTCCGTGTCTAATTTTCCTGTGCAACCCTCCTGTGAAGCCCCTGCGGATGTTTTATTAGGTGGCAGGTGCTATATTAATATTAGTTGTTGTATAATGTATAACCTAGCACTCTATTCTGCCTTATTGCCCATAATGTCATTCACTAGCAGCTTATTTAATTAATGGGCTTCATCAAAATGGATAAGGAACCTTGCAGGACGTGTGCACCAGTCATTTGTTTTGAAGTAGTTAAGTTTCACCAAGATCTGAATAACAGACAATGCTACATGGATGTTAGTGCATCCCATATTTGGTTCGGTGAAACAGATTTGTGTTGTGCTTCGTATCAGCTAACCCCTTTGACTGGATTCCTGCCTCACAACAGACATGCATGCCCCTCCATCAAGAGGTGGGCTACTGGGATCTAATTTACGCCAGTGTTTATGCCAATCTGGCAGATGGGAATTTACACCAAAATTTTCTGTTAAGGTCATTTGCCCATGGCAGAATGTAGAAACCAGTGCCACCAATTATGGCTCAATTGAGTTACAACTTGGCGAGCTACTTTTAAAATGACGTGTTCCCCCTCAGGAAACGATGATTCAAAGCATGTGTTTGCATTGCTGTTTGGTGCACTCTGTGGATCAGGAAACTTGCGTTTGTGGATTGTGGAATAGTGCACCATAATGTTCCACAGCCACCGTCTGCTTCATTTAGTAGTGCGGCAAGAATCACCAAAATTTACGTGGTGTTTTGGGCCAGGAATTAAACTTTATGAATTCAAATTCTTCTTACATAGCTTCTGAAAAGGCGGCAGTTCTGTTGCGGTAGCCTTGTAACAATGACTCACTCCCACACCTTTGCCACGGTGTCAGTTTGGCCGGCATTCAACATTTGCTTCAAAACGACACCTTCATCACTGTCAAAATCTGAGTTAGCTATTTTTTAAGCGATCGCTGTGCCAGAACCTGGGATTCCTTGAAAGCTAACACCATTGTAGCAGTATGTTTTTTTAATATAAATTTAGAGTATCCAATTATTTTTCCAGTTAAGGGGCAATTTAGCATGGCCAATCCACCTGCCCTGCACATCTTTTTGGGTTGTGGGGGTGAGACCCACGCAGACACGGGGAGAATGTTCAAACTCCACACGGACAGACCCGGGGCAAGGACCGAACCCGTGAGGTAGCAGTGCTAACCACTGCGCCACCGTGCCATCCGCTTGCAGTACGTTGACCAACACAAAAGTCTCAGAAATTGCAGCACCCCACTGCTAATAGTTCTTTTAAATATGCAGATCTGATCTCGCCCAGCGAGGGAGAGATCCAAATCGCACAGGGCGATTTGGGCTCTCATGCAATTCACTCACCGCACCTGGATCTGCACCGGGTGCAACGCAGTCGTTGAATTGCGCCCTTAATAATAATCTATCATCTTTATTAGTGTCACAAGCAGGCTTACATTAACACTGCAGTGAAGTTACTGTGAAAAGCTCCGGTGCCTGTTCGGGTACACTGAGGGAGAATTCAGAATGTCCAATTCACCTAACAAGCATGTCTTTAGGGACTTGTGGGAGGAAACTGGACCACCAGGAAGAAACCCACGCAGACACGGGGAGAAGGTGCAGACAGTGACCCAAGCAGTAATTGAATCTGGGACCCTGCTGCTGTGAAGGAACAATGCTAACCACTGTGCCACCATGCCAAATGTGGTGGTGTACTGTAGTTCACTTGGAGAGTATTATGTTGTCATGGCAACATGCACTTCTCTCTACATATATCCATAGCCTTGAGCTCCAACATTCCTTCCACCTCATGGCTGACCAGGGAATCTCTCCGGCTCTTACTATCAGCCATAGGCGTTTGTCAGAAAGGTTCTGAACTTGACACTGAGCCTGTTTTTCTGCATTATGAACGCAACTTCCTTGGCCATCAAATCCTGGGGTGGGACTAGAACATGGAGTTCCAGGCCAAGAGGCAGGGGTGCTGCCCCATGAGCCAAAAGATCGCCTGTCGTAAACTGTAGCCTGCAAAATTGGACCTTTCTCCCAATGTCCTTCCCACCGCCAGTTTACTGCCAAGAACTGGGTGAAATGAGGTACAATCTTTGTAGCCAATTTGTTTAATGGGAGTGGTTTCAGGCGGTGCCCCTCAGCAACTCCACAGCAAGGTCTCCTTACTTGGGAGGGAAGAGGTGGCATTGCCCATGGGTGTGGTGTGTGGGGGACCCTCAAGTTCGAGATCCCCCCCCGTCGACCCATAACTCTTTGAATTGTCCTAGGCGATCGCAGGGTGCAACTTGGATAAAATTTGTTCTCATGTTTTTTAAAAAGACTCAATTTTGGTGGACCTGACACAAATCTAAGTTGCTTGGCTCCCAAGCTCTGTATCAAAAGGACATACTGGATTGTGTTCCTGTGTAACTATTTAGGAAAGAAGGGGGCAGGGCAGTTGAAATTGGTAGCAAAAAGCCCAGAAATTCGACTCAGTCTGAACAATCAACTCCACATTTTGAATAGTTAGAAGCAATGGAAAAAAAAGGCATGAATCTCAATCAGTAACCCACAATCACAAATATTGTGCTTCAAATGTTTTCTTTTAGCACATCTTCCTTTGGATAAACTGTGAAAACTGCATTACAGTTTAAATGAGAGATATAATTGAATCAGCTGGACAAACTACTCAATGATTAAATATCATTGGTGCCAAATTGATGCCACTTTGTTGATAATTAGAAACTGATGTTGTTTCACTTTGTATTTGCTCCTAACAAGGAAACGGCAGAATAAGTTTTATGAATAGATGCCTGAAGGATCTATGACTTCAGGTAGTCCACCAAGGTTTAATTAGTATAGTTAGAATCCACAAAAGCTATGAGCAATTATGGATTAAGTTACTGGTCAGCAACTAAATTGATTGTAATAAAATTACTTCAGTCATAGCAGGCAAGACAATGTTTTGCTTTAATAACCTGATTCCGTGTTTAAACACATTGGATTCTGTGGAACTTTTACACAAATCTGATTTCCAGCACTGAAAGGGGGGATGGAACGATGACCACTTCAGACCCCCCGGACTGCTGGCGGGCGGTGGCTTCCTATGTCCATTTGAAACATCAAATATTTCAAATTATGCATGGTCACATGAAAAAAGCTGCTTCCTCCCCAAATTGTTTTGCAATTATTGCTTCAGCTATACAAATAGTCATTTGGTAGTGCAGAACCTGAGTATCGTTGAAAAAAAGAAACATGTCGAAGCTTTTCATCTTGCACTTCTCAGGACACTTTGCAAGAATAGGGATATTGGGAGACAACAATTTATACTGTCTGAGAAGAGTATGCTGATTGGTTGACACGCAGACTCTGACTTGTAGAGACGTTGCCACAGAGAGAGTGCACTAGTTGATCGTGATTCACAGTTAACTGTCAACCCCGATTGGTCAAGCCATTGTCCTGAGAATTGTGTCAGCGAATGGCAGTGACTTATTTTGTTTAGCAGAAACAGGTGCAATGTGTGTACAGGCCATACAGGACTAGTGGCCCGCCTTCACAACCTTGCCCCTTGCCTGAGGTGCATTGTCAAACGATTGCTTAACCTCACAGCATTTGCCAAAAGCAATGTTCAGCTCATAGCTTCTGGCAGAACCGACTCCAAAACTCACTGCCACAGACCTGGCCACTCCCATTACTACATAATCTATATGCCACTCAAATCCCATGACCTGATTACTTCAGGTTTAAACACAATGGGTGCAATTCAATGGGACAAAAACAGAATCCTGTTTTGGGCAGGTTTAGCAGGCTGTCACTCGATGCCTGCAGCACTGAGCATGACACTGCTATTTTTAAAAAAAATGTTTTTTTAATATATTTAGAGTACCCAATTATTTTTTTTCCCAATTAAGGGACAATTTAACATGGCCAATCCACCTAACCTGCACATCTTTGGGTTGTGAGGGTGAAAACCACACAGACCTGCGGAGAATGTGCATACTCCACACAGACAGTAGACACTACTATTTAACAGGAACATAGAACATAAGAGTGCAGAAAGAGGCCATTCGGCCCATTGAGCCTGTACCAACCCACTTAAGCCCTCACTTCCATCCTATCCCCCGAACCCAATAACCCCTCCTAACCTTTTTGGTCACTTATCATGGCCAATCCACCAAATCTGCATGTCTTTGGACTGTGGGAGGAAACCGGAGCACCCGGAGGAAACCCACGCAGACACATGGAGAACACGTAGACTCCGCACAGACAGTGACCCAGTGGGGAATCAAACCTGGGACCCTGAAGCTGAGAAGCCACAGTGCTAACCACTATGCTACCGTGTTGCTCCTGTGCTACCGTGCTGCCCTTTTCTGGGGGCTTCAGCGTGGAATGCCCTGCCAAGGCTGTACTTACCTCATTTCCTGCGCGAGTGAGCTCAACTCACCAGTGCAGGAAGATGACTCAAGGATAGGGACACCATTTTTAAATGCCACCCGATCTTTCGACCCTCATAGCTTCCCCACCACAGCCTCTAGACCCTCCCCGCTTCATCCAACTTACCTCTTAGGGGGTCCTCGAGCCCTCACTCACTGACCTCTTAAGGGGAAGGATCCCTAGCATGGGCAACTTAGACACAGACACCTTGCCACTGCTAGCCTGGCACATTGGCAGTGCCCCTGGAAGCCTGGCAGTGCCATGGTAGCACTGCCATGGTGCCCAGAGCCCGATCACCCTGGAGTCCCTAATGGCGCGGGAGATCCGTCGGATGCCATTATACCTGGTCCACATTTGTGGAAACCATTGCTAAACAGCACCCTGGCGAGGTCTCCCAGGCAAGACCGTTAATTACCAGGTCCGGGGCAATCCGGCACAGACATATTAAATGATCCGAATGGATAATTTAAATATGTTAATCTGCATCTCGTTTCGCAAAGGGGAGATCCAGATCACAGCGTCGGGGTCCAGATCGCAATGTCTTGTGAGATCTTGGGAAATCTCGCAAGGCATTTCAAGCATCGTGAATCTCATGACAGGCATCTCGCCAGATTAAATGGCTTTGTTGCATCACCAAGTCGGGTGCAACAAGGCCATTAAACTGGGCTTAAAGTCTCTAATTATCTAGTTCCCAGAAATCATATAAAAAACCCATAAGCTTCTCTTTTTAAACATAAGCATGGTTTGAAATAGCGATGATCTCACTTTTCTGACATCTTAATGGCTCCTTCTATAGCTACAGTGTCTGCCTGTCTTCCAAACCTGCATTTTTAAATCCAATACTACACCAGATACTTATAATCCAATATATACAACAAATTCCGACATTCATCACATTGCAAAACTCACACACAATGTCCAACATTAATTACAATTCCACGATTTTGACAACATTTGTTAAGTAATCCTCAATGTGCTATGAATTACGCTGACAACCAGTTTAGATTGCCAGTTAGTCTCATAGTGCTAGGGTTCACTGCAAACTACAAATATTAATGCACGGGGCCCTGTTCTTTGCAGACAGAAAGAACATGTACATGCATTTGTAGCCACCTAAGTTGGCCACTTCCCGACTTAAAATGGAGAACCGCAAAGGCTGAAGGGAAATTCAGCCAACACAGGCAAAAACTAGCAGGTGCAAGTTTACTGTGTATTAGACGCTGCAGAAATCCAGACAGCATCGATACAAGCAGCCATCTGCATAGTAATGTAGCAGCCGTCTACATAGTAATGAGCGAGATCCCCGGGAACAATCGAAACATTTTGAGGTAAACAAGGCCAAGCCAGACTCCTCGGCACCAGCAGGAGCCAACACAAACGAGGTTAACGGACACTGAAAGACCACCCAACGATCAGGGAACAGCTCCAGTATTGGAGAAATCGAACCAAGCGATTGGAACGAAGTCCAATCACTTGAAACCAGGTACGGGGTCCGCCCTGAAGGGCGGGAAGCCCCTGGGGACTATAAAGTAAAGCCCCCAAGTTCAAATCGTCCTTCTTGACAGGGTCACTCAGCAACACGAAGCAACCCCTGAGAGTGAACTGTCCGGCGGCCTCCAAGAAAGTAAGTCTCAAGTCAACCCTTGCTACGAGATAGGCGCTCCTAGCTATCAGTCCATACCAGCTTTTGAATCCCGCAGACTCAGAACCCGAACGAAAGGCCATTTGTTCCTCTGACCTGGTGGGCCAGTCTGAAGCTAAGTATAGGCCTGTTAGCTATAGAAGTAGGTTAGAAAGTAGAGTTTATGCATGAGTAGTGATTTACTGTGTATAATAAATGTGCTTTGATTTGAATCTTACTAATTGGTGTATTGAGTTATTGATCATTACTTGAACTTGAACCTCGTGGCGGTATCATAAAGATACCTGCCGACTCTAGAGCAAAGGTTATAAAACAGAGCCAATTGAACCAACCAAAAGTTAGCAACACATAAAGAAAGTAAGTGACAGCCATTCGCTGACTCAGACCAATGCCTTGAACAACCAGAGTAAGAAGTCTTACAACACCAGGTTAAAGTCCAACACGTTTGTTTCAAACACTAGCTTTCGGAGCACTGTTCCTTCCTCAGGTGATTCACCTGAGGAAGGAGCAGTGCTCCAAAAGCGAGTGACATCGAAACAAACCTGTTCGACTTTAACCTGGTGTTGTAAGACCTCTTACTGTGCTCACCCCAGTCCAACGCTGGCATCTACACATCTTGAACAACCAGAGTCAAGCTGTCTGGTTTATGTTTCAAACAATGCTTGAGAGTTAACTATCTGTCACCATCATCTGGTGCATTCTCCATGGCAACACCGTTACAAGTTGGAGTCCACTTGCCAACCAATCAGCACCATCTTCCCATACAGCATAAATTGTTGCTTTCTCCTTATTCTGCTGTTCTTGTGAAGTGTCCTGTTGAGTGCAAGATGAAAAGGTTTGACGTGTCTCTTTTTTTTCAGTTTTGATCAGTCCAGAAGAATGTATCAGTTTCCAAAATATTTATGTTCTAAACCTTTGGAGAGAATTAGCATATGAATCCATTCTCTGTGGAAAGTAAAGGTACACAATTTCAAAAATGACTCTTCCCCAAACCTTGATGCAGTTAAAAAGCTGGGATACGGGGCGGCACGTGGTGCAATGGTTAGCACTGGGACTGCGGCGTTGAGGACCTGGGTTCGAATCCCGACCCTGGGTCACTGTCCTTGTGGAGCTTGTACATTCTCCCCGTGTCTGAATGGGTTTCAGCACACAACCCAAAGATATGCTGGTTAGGTGGATTGACCACGCTAAATTGCCTCTTAATTGGAAAAAATAATTCACCTTTCACCCAGTGCTCAGTGATGTACACTGGCTCCCCATTAAACAATGCCTTCATTTTAAAATTCTTATCCATGATTTCTAATCCCTCCCTGGCCTCATCTGCCCCATCTCTGCCATCTCCTCCAACCCTGGCTCCTTGTGTATGTTTGATTCTGATTGCTGCAGTGCTAGTGGCCACATTTTCAGCTGCCTAAGCCTTAAGATCTGGATTTACCTCCCTCAAAGGAAGAAGGAGAACTGGTGGAATTAAGATTCTCCTTAAAACCTACCTACTTGACCAGGTTTCTGGTCATCTCCTCTGATTCCTGCTTATGTGAATTTGACGTATATTGCTCCCATGAAGCACCTTGGGATGTTGCTTCAATTGGCTGGCCTAAATTGGGCAGCGGACCCTTAAACAGCCTCCCTGGCAAAATCTCCCAGGTGGACACACTGACAGCAAATGCAGGGACAATTATTTGTAAAGTGCCTAAGATTCCGTCAAAAGTGTATATGATGGTTTGACCATAAGGAAAGTCATTTTTATACCGAGTTGTGAGCATTTCTTTACCTGTAAGATTATATCACTCGGAATGGATGGAGGGTTCCTGATCTGGCACAGGGCAGGAATTAGAAGGATGGGGGACCTGTTTTTAGATGGGACGTTTGCGAGCCTTGGGGCGATGGAGGAAAGATTTGGGCTTTCCCTCGGAAATGCCTTCAGGTACAGATGAGGGAGTTCCCGCTGCTTCCAGCATGTAGGATCCAGGATAGGGTGCTCTCAGGGGTGTGGGTTGGAGAAGGCAGCGTCTTGGCGATCTACCAGGAGATGCAGGAGGAGGGGGAGACCTTGGTGGAGGGGCTAAAGGGTAAATAGGAGGAGGGGCTTGGGGAGGAGATAGACGAGGGTGCGTGGGCGGACGCCCTGGGTTGGGTTAATTCTTCCGCCAGGCTTAGACTGATACAATTTAAGGTTCTTCACAGAGCGCATAGGACAGGGGTGAGGCTGAGCAGGTTCTTTGGGGTGGAATACAGGTTTGTGAGGTGCTCGGGGAGCCCAGCAAATCACGGCCACATGTTCTGGACGTGCCCGGCGCTGGATGGGTTCTGGAGGGGCGTTGCAAGGACGGTGTCTAAGGTGAACACCCGGGTTAAGCCGAGCTGGGGGTTAGCACTATTTGGGGAATCGGACAAGCCGGGAGTGCAGGAGGCGACAGAGGCCAGTATTCTGGCCTTTGCGTCCCTGGTAGCCCGGTGGAGGATTCTGCTACAGTGGAAAGATGCGAGGCCCCCAAGCGTGGAAGCCTGGATCAGCGACATGGCAGGATTCATTAAATTGGAGATGGTAAAATTTGCCTCGAGAGGGTCTGTGCAAGGGTTCTTCAGGCAGTGGCAACTGTTCCTAGACTTTCTAGCGGAGCGTTAGGAGGTGGTCAGCAGCAGCAGCAACCCGGGTGGGGGGGGGGGTGTACTTTGTGTTTTCTACTGTGTTTATTATTGCTTAATGGGGGGTTTGTATATTGGGGGAATTCGTGATGTAGTTGTAAGATGTTTATTTATGTGTTCTTTGTTTTTCTTTTTCTGTAAGGGGCGGGGGGAGTTTGTTGCAAATATGTAAAAATTTGAATAAAAATATATTTTTTTAAATAAAAGATTATATCCCTCCTGGATTAGTAGCATTTACAAAAGATGCTAATGTGCAGAATGAAAGCGGTGGCAAATAATTCTGAGTTTCGAAGAAGAGTCATATTGGACTCAAAACATTAACTCTATTCCTCTCCACAGACCCTGCCAGACCTGTTGGGTTTTTCCAACACTTTCTATTTTTTGTTAAGGCAAATAATTCCATTTGTTTACTGCAGGTGAGAAGTTAACAAATAAATCTCTCTGACTAACTAAGATGAGGAAAATAAAGTTAGAGACTCCATGTTAAATTAAGCAGACCAACATGCAATTCCTGCCAGGTAAAGTGGGTAAGGTTGTGGGCTGAAGTATTCTGTGTGGCTTCCAAAATTTCCAATCTCATTTGAGCAAGTTAAAAACAACTTCAACGTCTTTTCTGCTGTGATACTGCAGGTTCTCCTGAAAATGCCACATACCCCAATAGACTGGAACTAATTCCAGCACTTCACGGTAGCACAGTGGCTAGCACTGTTGCATCACAGTGCAAGAGTCATGGGTTTGAATCCGGCTTGGGTCACTGTCTGTGTGGAGTCTGCACTTTCTCCCTGTGTCTGCATGGGTTTCCTCCGGGTGCTCCGGTTTCCTCCCACAGTCCCGAAAGCCGTGCTGTTAGGTGAATTGGACATTCTGAATTCTCCCTCAGTGTACCTGAACAGGCGCCGGAATATGGCGACAAGGGGCTTTTCACAGTAACTTTATTGCAGTGTTAATGTAAGCCTGACAACATGATACTCTCCAAGTGAACTGTAGTACACCACCACATTTGACATGGGCGGCAGGGTAGCACAGTGGTTAGCACTATTACTTCACAGCGACAGGGTCCCAGGTTCGATTCCTGCTTGGGTCACTGTGCGGAGTCTGCACGTTCTCCCTGTGAGCGCGTGGGTTTCCTCCTGGTGCGCCAGTTTCCTCCCACAAGTTCCGAAAGACGTCCTTGTTAGGTGAATTGGACATTCTGAATTCTCCCTCAGTGTACCTGAACAGGTGCCGGAATATGGTGACAAGGGGCTTTTCACAGTAACTTCATTGCAGTGTTAATGTAAGCCTACTTGTGACAATAATAAAGATTATTATTATGTAACAGCCGCACATTTGCAAGATAATTGTTTCATATTAATTCCCATGCATGAAACTGATGCAAATGTATAGAGAAATTAATTCATATCCAGCACCACATTTGTAAAATAAATAAAACGTTAATGGGAAAAGCCAGCTTTCAGTTACAATATTTGCGATGTTCTGCCTTTTTTGGAAGGAAGGAGAGTGTGGCCAGATTCGAAGCAGACTCAACAGATAATGAAGTCCAATTTACTGCTTTGAGAATAAATCGACCTTCATTGAAAAGCCAGGAGAACTTAATGTATAAAAACATTTTGTGCTTTGTGTGGTTACAAAACATCTTTGTTGGGGTTCACAAATTAGCAAATCATTCCAAGGCCACTGACCAGGTTATCAGGAGTCTGGTATAATGCCAATTACACCAGAGTCTTCAGTCCCTATCTGTCTTTGCACTTCCCTCAGAATCACAAATTGTCTAGTAGGTAAAAATCTAACGCAGGAAATTAAGGGCATTTTTGGATGGGTGAATTTATCTAAGCCGAATAGTTTCCTTCCTCCATTATTTCTTTTGAAGCAAAGTCCATTCAGTAACATTATACCGTCTGTCATATTGTAGGATGATCCCTCAAACAATATATTTTTAAGAGGAGAAAAAAGCATGGGAGAGAGTAGCTTGAATCGGAAGTATTTCCCCCGATTGTTAAGCAAACATAAATGGTCTAAAGAATATCAGCTTTCAGAGGTTATTTTAAATTCAATGCTGTGTTCCTTGATCGGCACCTGGATATTCCAGTTGGAGATTTCATCAGGTCTCTGCTCACCTGATATCAGCTGTCACTTCTGGTATCAAGGGACTTCATCAGGGGCAGCACGGTGGCGCAGTGGGTTAGCCCTGCTGTCTCACGGCGCCGAGGTCCCAGGTTCGATCCCGGCCTTGGGTCACTGTCCGTGTGGAGTTTGCACATTCTCCCCATGTTTGCGTGGGTTTGGCCCCCACAGCCCAAAGATGTGCAGGGTAGGTGGATTGCCCACTCTAAATTGCCCCTTAATTGGAAAAAATTAATTGGGTACTCTAAATGTATTTTAAAAAAGGGACTTCATCAGGCACAATGCAGATCATCATCCTCTCCAGGCCTGGGCTCTGAACTCGGGGGCTGGCTTAACCTGAACCATTAAAGACTGTTTGTCAAATGAGTACTGAGGGTCAATGGATTACCAATCTGTGCTATTTCGTAGTAAGAACTGCCACCAGGTGAACATGGTTCTGGCTGCCTTCCTGATTCTGCCGGTGTATCCAAAACATCCAAAACAGAACGCAGTCACATGGGCCTCTGAAAGCAGTTGTTTATCCCCAATAATTGTATATGGGTTTTTTTGTTTTGTTTTTGTTTCTTTTAATTACTTTTTCTGAGTTACAAGGCCAGGGCTCAGAGTGTGGGTCAGGGGTGAACCCCTAATCCAGCTCCTCGCCTGCTCCAAAAACCAATTCAAATTGAATCCAATTCATGGTCCCCACAGGAGAGACATACCAGATCTGAGCCAAAGGCTCAATCTATATTACACTTGATCTTAGGCCGAGAAGCGATAAAGATGTCTGAAACTTGTCCTCCACCTTAAGCAGGTTTATTCATCAGAAACACAACTTCTTTCTGTTCCTTTTCACCCCAGCTGTGTCCAATTTGTACTCTTTTGCGTATAACCAATTAAACTCAATTAAACAAGCCAAGGGACAAATGAAAAGAGCAGTTCCTTAAAGGGATACTGCATTAAACAAAAACAAATCACAAAGGAAACTTTAAAACACCAAAGTAAAATGTGATTAAAGTGGTCAATGAAACACGCTAGTCCCTACAGTGCCCACCAGGTATGGAAGGTATGTCTGTCCAATTTATGGGCGAATTAATGCTCATCACCTGCCTCTATCAATGAAACAGGCTCAACAATGTAATTGCCAAGTTGCTGATACATTGACTGAGGTCACTGCCGCAAAGAGAAACTCTGTTGAACTATGCCAGTAGTCATGGCCGGACTAATATTTCTCAGACCCGGGAGCAGCTTGGTGGATAACAAGCAGTCAGTGGGTTGCACTTCCTGCAAATTTACAAGTATCTTCATTATTAGACTTATAGGCCTAAATATTCTGGTCCCATCCGCCATGGGAATCGTCACGGGTGAGGCGGAGTATACGACAGACAAGCAAAATGTCCGTTGACCTCCAGTCCCCGGCCGGGGGACTGGAAAATCCCATTCCTAATCTGTAGAGGTAGTGGGATAAAACTGAACTATTGACAGTCTCTGTCTCTGCTATGTTTCAATTCCCAGAAAAATATGGCAAAGTTTTATATGTATCTATCGTGCTCATCCAAACTGTACACAATCTCCTCATTTAATAAGAACACAATCTAATATTTTGATAGCATATATGAGAGATTGACTGAAAGTAATAGACCTAAAAGAGTTATTCTGCATAATGATCAGGAACTGCCATGAAATGTTCTACAATTCCAGGTGGTGGGCATATGCTACCAATACAGAGTAATACTCTTTGGTCTAGCCTCAGCCCCCAGGGCCTTTGCAAAGTGTCTGTCAATAATAGCCACACATCTGAGCATCAAAGGACTTGTAATGAGCCCTGACTGCTGTATCTCTGGCCAGTCAATCCTCTGAATTGAAAGAAAGCCAGAACTCAGCACTCAGGTTCATGACATTTATTGTAGGTTCATTATTCTGGTGCTTTGGAGACTCAAAAACTGTATCAATCCTTCTGGCATCCGCTTACAACAGTGCAATGAACATCTTCTTGCAGTCTACCCAGGTGGCTGCATCCTCCCTCTGCACACAACACATTAGATTTTAGTGCGGATAAAGTACCGTCTTCTGTGTAACCTTCAAATAAGACCTGAGGGGAAACATCTTTACTCAAATGGTTCCTTACCAGACTACACGTTTATTCTTACTTAGTCAACTCATTCTCAGGGAGGAGTCAGGAGAGCTGTGCTCCAGACAGTCTCCGCATCTAGCCAGATGGTCTTCATAGTAAACCTGAAGAAATTCCATTTGTTTCCTTCCCAGGATATCATTTTTATAGAAGCCAGGTTTCAAAGATGAGAGGCTCGGGTCTCTAAACCTGTCATTAGACAAAAGATGGCTCATTCGCTGGAAGACCATAACGCTACATTGCTACCAGCTGGCAGGAAGAGATAACCTGGAAAATTTAAGATACACTTTCACATAAATCGTAGTCACCACTGGGGCTAATTGCAATCATATTGCATGACAGATGACAGTTAAACTGGATGTATAATGTTCCCCAACTGTATGCAACTGTCTTTACACCTCTTCACTTTTGTCTGTGAGCTCCCTGTATATGGAATATGACTCATCAAAATTTATAAATCTGTAAGAAAACAAGGCGGCAGAATGCTCCAGAACAGAATTCAAAGTAAAGTATACATCAGCAGGAAGAGAGGAAGAGATCCCAGCCCAGCCATGAAATAAAGGCTTCCTATTTTTCAGGACATTGGAAATATTCCTTGTTCACTGTGAGCCCTTTTGGCCCAGAAAGTCTCGCTCAGTTGAAAGTGTGATGATCATTAGCTAATGAGAAAAATTACAACATAAATAGAATCGTTTGAAATGCGCTCTTTGTCACAGCGTCGGAATCTATGTCACAGCGTCGGAATCTATTGCTGCCTCATTTGAATGGGGAGGATTGTGAACATGGTTATTGGGTGATAGGGAGAGTTGTGGGAAGAAAGCACGCCGGGCAGGGGTAATAAGCATGGTTGAGGAATGCGAGTTAAGAGGGGTAGCTTGAGAAACAGGAGGATGGAGTAAACACGGGTGCAGGGGGGGGTTGGGGGGGGGAAAGAGAGCAGTTGTCGGGGATAGAGCGAGCACCTGGGGAGGAAGTGAACAAAAAGAGGAGGGAGTGAGCAGCTGTGGGAGTCGGGGTGCGGGGAGTGAGCACCCAGTTGGGATTTGGGGAGTGTTCATTTTTTAAAAAAAATTTAGAGTACCCAATTCATTTTTTACAATTAAGGGGCAATTTAGCCTGGCCAATCCACCTACCTTGCACATCTTTGGGTTGTGGGGACGAAACCCACACAGACATGGGGAGACTGTGCAAACTTCACACGGACAGTGACCCAGGGCCGGGATCGAACCCGGATCCTCAGAGCCATGAGGCAGCAATGCTAACCACTGCGCCACCTGCTGCCTGTTTGGGGAGTGTTCATAAGTGGGGTTCTGTGAACACTCAGGGAAGGAGTGAATTCCTTGCGGAGATCAGTGATTAGCCTAACAGAGGCAGGTGGTAACTTGAGGTGAGAGGAGTGGGCATTGGGTGGAGCCTGGCAGTGGCTAGGAGTTCTGTGCAAGATTTGACCACCTATTATATAACGGATTTGGGCGTCGCAACCTTTTGAGACTTTTTTAAAAATTGTTCCTGGGATGTGGGAATCACAGTTAATATTTAGTGCTCATCCCTAGTTACCCTGAGTGTGGTAGTTGAGTGGTTTGTTTAGTCACTTCAGACAACAGTTAATTGTCGATTGCGTTGGACGGGAGTCACATACGGATAGGACAGAAAGATTCCTATGAGAAAGAACATGAGAAGCAGTTGAGGTTTTACAACCATCCAAAATCTTCATCATCACTTTTACCAAACACCGCTGATTTTTCTCTCAGTCAGAAGGTTGCCTGTTTAATTCACAGGACGCGATTGTCCCCCAACATTTCTAAGTTAATTTGTGGCGGGTTTTTCAGGGAGTTTCCCGCCAGCTCTGTCGGCGAGTTCCCCATCGCTATCCAATGACACTTTTGTCACTTTTGGGGCCCTGGGGAGTTTTTCCATCGGTCCAGCCCACACTTAGGGCAGGATCCTCTGGCCGCGTTATCTGGTCATTATTCCATTGCTTTTGTGGGAGATCACAGTGTAAAAATTGGCTATTGCAATTTCTGCATTGCAACAATGATTACATTTCAAAACTTCTTCACTGGCTGTCAAGCACATCCCGAGATCATGAAAGGTACTATAACAATCTAAGTTATTACTTTGTTTCTAAAGTCTCTTGGCTGGGGGGAGGGGAGGCCATCTGTGACTGGGGAGGGACATAGTGCGGAGCTTTGCACTATAAGAGAGTGCCAGTACTTAGTTCTGATCTGGGTGGTGTGGTCGGCAGGAGGAGTGGGCGGTAGGAGGAGAGTGCCAATGCTTTGTGCTGCTGTCAGGAAGCTAAGCAAGAGGGCAGCACGGTGGCGCAGTGGTTAGCATTGCAGCCTCACGGCGCCGAGGTCCCAGGTTCGATCCCGGCTCTGGGTCACTGCCCGTGTGGAGTTTGCATGTTCTCCCCGTGTTTGCGTGGGTTTCGCCCCCACAACCCAAAGATGTGCAGGGTAGGTGGATTGGCCATACTAAATTGCCCCTTAATTGGAAAAAAATGAATTGGGTACTCTAAATTTATTTTTAAAAAGGAAGCTAAGCAAGGGCTGCAAAGTAACTCACGCATTTGAAACGCTGAAGGGCAAAATGTCTCGTTGAACAACCCAAGTTCCAGATAGGAAGCACTCAACAAATCTGTTGGAGTTGTTCTTTGTTTGTGGATTGGTCCCTCTTTCCACCAATGTACTAGCTTGTCATATTTAGGTTTCCCCACCTGTCTATATTTAAGCCAATCAACAATAATGTAATAAATAATAGCTATTTGGGCTAATCAGGTATAAGCATAAGGGACGCATTCACTTGTCTTACACGCTTCCAGTCTGTTGCATATTTCACACATGATAAACAATTACAAGATGCAAAACTATTCTTTCTATAGAAAACAGACTGAAACATGCTAGAGACAATTTTGGTGTGTTTATGCTACAATAAAATATGCTGTGTTCACTTGTGGTAGACTATTTCTGATATTATTGCAGCATTGGGTTACATTCCTGTTTCTTTGGTAACAAGGGTTCACTTAAAGTATAAACCCATAGGCTCTGTATATTTTCTGTGATCATGTGTCGCGCATGGGAAACCTACCTCAGACAGCTCGAGGCACATGTTACATAGTTGAAAAGTATCTTATTTTAATGCCACCTGGTGTGTTCAGCTCCAATACACAGTACACTGTACTCGTAAACCCTCAACACCCCAGGACCAAACCCCACACATCCCTGGTCCTAACCTCCATATAACCATCACCAACTCCTGCACCTCCTCTTCTTCAACGGCACCTGGGTTTCCGAGTACACCAGTCACTGAAAGCAAGCATGCAGGTGTAGCATGCAGTTAGAAAGGCAAATGGTATGTTGGTCCTCATTGCAAGGGGACTTGAGTACACGAGCAAGGATGCCTTACTGCAGATGTACAGGGCTTTGGTGAGACCACACCTGGAGTATTGTGTAAAGTTTTGGACCTAAGAAGAGATATACTTGCCACAGAGTGAGTACAACAAAGGTTCACCAGGCTGATTCCTGGAATGAATATATTTAAGAAGATTTCTCGGACGTAATTTAACCACCATGTTGCACCCGGCGCACATCTGGCCCGTCGATTAAATAGCAGGAAAGGCGGAAATCAAGATTTGCACTGGGCGCGAAACAGTTTACTATCTAACCGACCCACTCCCTTTGGCGAGTTCCGAATCTTGTCCAAATGTGGCGAACATATCGTTAACACAAATTTACATGAATTTTCACATCATTAGCGAGATTGAAGTCGAATGCAATGGCCTCCCGAGAATTAACCGGCTCCCCAGCGAGGAATCACGTGGTCGTCGTTTAGTACTCCTTTTAAGAATGTGAAGCTGGCGCAATAGCTGCTCAGGGGAACTGAGGAGGTGAGTAGCCATTTCCATTTTTCGGCATGCAGTTGAAGGACACTGGACCTGCTGCCCCAGTGCTTCATGAAGACGGATGTGCCCTCTGGGCCAGGAGGGGGTGGATGAGGGGCTTTTCATCCGCAAGGCCTTTTAAATATTGTGGATACCCATAACAGGGGGCAACTGCATGTTCTCCCCATGTCTGCGTGGGTTTCCTCTGGGTGCTCTTTCTGAGGACCGGTACAGACTTGATGGACCGAATGGCCTCTTTCTGCACTGTAGATTCTATGATACAGCTGCTGCCTGCCTGCCCTACCAAAAGGTTTCAGGTCAGAGCCCTGTTCTTGGTTATAGGCTGATGGTCACTTTAACTCCTTTTGACTGTGAGCAGCCTCTAGCTTCACAGATGAAGGCTATTGATAATAAGGAATTGACCTTGTTAGTTGTGAGGAAGAACACTTCACAGCTACAGGTTGTGTTGGCTGCTTGCTCCTGCTAGTGGCTGTAAATGCCAGGAGGCTGCTGTTGCTCTTTCCTTCCTTTACTGTAGCCGGAAAGAGGGACAGATACCTGGGTCCTGGAACGCCGGGCTCGGGAGGGATGTATGAATTCGTAAGGCAATCCTGTTTACAACAAGAAGATGCTCCGGGACCTGGTGCGCGACATTGATCCAAATGGGCCACCTGATGATGCCATTGAAGAAATGCTTTTGCAGATAGGTGATGCTTTTTGTTGCAGGTGTGGGGAGTGCTGCATGTAACTGGCATGCCATCACCGGTTAAACACGTTGGAAGTCAAGGGTGTTTAACTGCACCTTGAGTGCCAGTGGAATATGTGGATGCCAGGATTTGGTTCCGGTGAGATTGGGCCGTGTGTGTGTGTGTGGGGGGGGGGGGGGGGGGCCTGCACAGCTGCGGCTCCTGGACAGAGAATGGCACTGATATGTGGAAGAAAAACACACTGATGGACAGATCATTTCTATGACAAATTCTGGACATGATGTCACATTCTCAGCCTTATCCTCCATTTCTGTTGAGGAACTTGCGAGGGGTGATACCGTGTATTTGGGATTTTTTGTGAAAATGAGCTAATATTAGTACCCATATGGAATGGTGACTTTTCCTTGTTGTTTGATAATTAATGTGAAATTTGGAATGTGATGTAGTCGATTTTCAAATCTTTGTTACTGTTGGCCATTTAATAAACAAAATATTCTCAAGTGGCTTCTCGTGGGTACATGTGGTTATTGTATCACATTTCAATCAAACTTTGAAGCCTGAACAGTTTGCCTGAACTCTAGAAATGTCAGCACCATAGAGGCAGCAGCCAACAATCAAACACTCGAGAGCTGCACTGGAAATACCCTCACGACTAAAGGGCGAGTGAATGGATCAGGGATGGGCAATGGAGCACGGTCCTCCCTAATGTTCCCGGCAGAGGACCTGTGGGATGCCCGAGGGCCAGGGGGTAATTGATGGCACACGTCACCTTGTCCGCACTGGGGCATCAGGTAGCGCCCTTCATTAACAGGAAGGGGATCTACTCCCTGAATGCTCAACTTGTGTGCAACCACCACCTCTGGATCATGTACATGTGCGGGCAGGATGCTGAGTGTCCTGTGTCAGAAGAAGTCCAATGACTTCCACCGAGCTGCAAGGGTAAGTTACCACCTCTCTCCTGGCATCAGTTTCACCCAGCACCCCTCACAAACCACTGGCTGACACCTCCCACTCTCCTCACAGTGGATCTTTGTGCTTGTCCATCAGCACCCCCTGGCACCACCAGCATTACCCTTCATGCCCAGTTGTGCTGTCCACACATGCCACCTGCCACATAGCCCCTGATCCATCAAGTGCACAGCTCAGAAAGCCCTCTCTTTGATTCCGCAGGAGAAGATAGCCCATAATAAGCAGGAAAGTTACAAGATGGGTGGGGGGGTGGGGGCACATTGCACCACAGAGACCTCACCCCCATGTGGAATGGTCCCTGGAGATCGAGGGGTTGGCCTGTGCCACGGACGTGAGCATCCATTGCCCCTTCACCCAGGTGACCTGTCCCAAGTGAATTGTACATGTCAGACAAAATGATCCTTCCCTCTCGCTGACCACATGCCCATTCTCTCGCACAATGTCCATCTGATGGGGCCGGGCCATCCGGAGTCCCCCCTTCACCCCCCCCCCTCTCCCAGCCCACTCACCACCCAAGAAACGACCTCGGAGGAGAGCTCTGAGGAAACCACCATCGAGGCTATCACCCCCACCTTCCTTCACCAGTACAGAGGCACACACCTCGGTGGACAACTTTATCCCAGAGCTGATGCAGATGCTAGGACATGGCCGTGAGATTTAGAAGGAGATGTCAGCAACATTCTAGCGAGGGTATAGCTGATTGCTACGGACACAGGAGACCAACAATGCATAGCACCGAGGCCAGCACTGCTAGGGTGGCAATCACAGTGGAAGCCTGGAGCACAATCTCAGCATTTTGAGAGGTGGTGTCCAAGGCATGACTCAGTCTGTGATGAACACGGCTGAGGGTCTTGTCATCATGTCCCAGTCACTGAGGGGCATGTCCCATACACAGATGGACATTACCGAGGCACTGCCAAAGCATGCCCCAGTCGCTGAGGGATGGATCCCAATGTAGGTTGACATTGCCGTGGTTCTGTAGGGTGTGGCCCAGTCACTGAGGAGCATCGCTGATGGCGTCAACACCATTGTGCAGATAACGGGGTGGGGCCAGGATTGGCAGAGCCAGATGACTCAGAGGCCTCTGGAGCTCACTAAACTGCCCCTCAATCCCATGGAGACCCCCAAGGACTGCCTGAACCCCCAGCCCCTGGGCATAGTGGTCCAAGATCAAACGGCCAATGCAAATCCTGTTCAGAGGATGGGTGTGAGCATGCTGTCAGCAGAAAGACAGGAGTCAGACTTTGGCATAAACCGAGGTGGACCAGAGCTTTCCTCACAGCAAGTTATCATCCCTCTCCTGCCTTGTACATTGAACCGCTGACAGAGGCTCATCAACCTGGGGTGATGTTACACAGGCCCTAGAAGGGTGGAGGAGGGGGTGAGCTGACAGACAAAGCCTTGTCCTATGAGAACCGGGTGAGGATGAGGACCTCCCTAGACGATCTATATCTATAAAGGCATACCTTGTAATTGTTTCACAACGGACATGAGAATCTTACAACAACAGCAACTTGCAATTCACAATGAGCCACTAAGGAGATGTTAGGACCAGTGATGTAAAACCTAGTCAACGAGATAGGTTTGAAGGAACATCTTAAAAGAGATTTATGGAGGGAATTCCAGAGCTTATAGCTATCGCCTAGGCAGTTGAAAACACGGTCGCCATAGTTTCTAATCCGCGTGGGGTCCTTCTTTGCTGAAGGAATAAACTGGATTGTCCACTGTTATGTAGAAAGTGTGATTCAGGTGGTTATGCAAGATGGTTCAAATCCAGTTGTGCGAAGGGCGGGTTTTGGCTAACTCCAAGCGATGTCAGTGTGGAATGCAGATTGACAGAGCCCACTTTCAAACGGTGAAGATTCGTTATTAACGCAGAGAGGAGAACACAGGAGAACATGGTGGGTGATGGACTGACAAATATTGGCTCTTGTGCTGGGGCTGCTGCTCAGTTTTCATTGGCCAAAACGAGAAAGGCAGAGGTCTGCTCACCCACTCCCGTCTGGTGAAACTCACCCAGTAAAAGTTGGCGGAAGGTTAAATCGGATTTAAAGATGAACAACGTTCGTTGACTTTTACTTGAAGTGTTGTTACACTGAAATGCCGCTGATGGCTGCTACTCTACACGGTCAGCTGCACTCTCTAATATAAAGAGAGACCCAATGACGTTTTTCACGAGCTCTCTTATCACCTCTAAATTAGCTCAACTTGATCATATTCCGGCTGTGCCATTAATCGTTGGTTTCTGGCTTTCAAAGAGCCTTTGACTGAGAACGGCAGCAGGAAACATGGCAAGGGTCTATCTTAGAGCATTGCTGGGCCGAGGGATACACATTGGCCAGGAGGTATCAGAATGTTGCACTGATAACGGCTTAGATGAAGTAGGATGAGAAGAAGCTCCTGTGACGTGCAAACGCCAGCACAGACCAGATTGGCCGAATGGCCTTCGTTTGTGTGGAGAGGTTTTTGGTTGGTGCTCCTACTCAACCAGGCTCCAGCGAAACATAATGCAAGCTGGGAAGCAAATAAAAAGCAGAATCGCCTGGCAATCCGGTTCGCCAGCTTTTGAAGAAAGACCAGTTTGGAACCTTTTGCGGTGTCTGCGCTACGTTCTTTTGATCTAGTCATCTGTAAGCAAATCTTCCCTCAAGTGTGTCTAATAAATGATCTGTCTTCCACACAAACCCTGTCCAGTTCCAGCATGCCAGATTTCATAGTGGATACGTTTCCTAACAATTTCAGCTCAAATCAACGTGGTTTGGAAATACGATCAGCTTTTCAAGGCTTGTCTTCACAACCAATAGATTTGAAGCCCCTTCATTCTAAACGTTGTACAGTGCGATCAAAGAAGCGCGCCGCAGTGAAATTGTGCTCTCTAGCTCTTGGCAAATAGTTTTGCAACTCTAGTAAAACGGGATTCCTCCTCACCTTCAATACCAGCTTTTCTTTCTAGTCTTGGGACTAAAATGTAAACAGGGCCTGGGCTAAAGGAGAAATCCGAATTGTAGATTTGCAGAAAACTAATATCCCTCACGAGACCCACGGGGACACCTCAGTTAATCTCCCCATGGTGGATTTTAGTGTCAAATCAACTCAATACACTGAAGGAAATAAACTGAGGGATGAATTAAACCCCTCCTGGTGGGGTCACTGTCCACAAGTAACAAATGAGAAAGGAAACTTGGCAACGTCAAATCAGAATGTGAAAAGAGGGCACGATAAATCAATCCAACCCCTGCGGTGCCCACCGGGCATGGAAGGACTCGAGCGTGCCCATGGATGCAGCATGGTGGCACAGTGGGTAGCACTGCAGTCTCACCGCGCCGAGGTCCCAGGTTCGCTCCCCGCTCTGGGTCACTGTCCGTGTGGAGTTTGCACATTCTCCCCGTGTTTGCGTGGGTTTCGCCTCCACAACCCAAAGATGTGCAAGGTAGGTGGATTGAACATGCTAAACTGCCCCTTAGTTGGAAAAAATGAATTGGGTACTCTAAATTTATTTTTTTTAAAGACTACCCATGAACACCGCATACTCCCTCTCCAGGGACACCCTCGATCGCCCCCTGTCTGGCCCCGTTAGAAATCGACTGATAATAGCGGGCCCGGCCTTGGACCGTCCAGAACGGTGGTCCTGTTTGGGACCTTGGAGCTGTAAGCCACGTCGCGGCCTTTACTTTTGTTGTTGAATTAAACTGAGCTTGGATTTATCTTCTCGCCCCCCTCCCTGAGCTTTTAGAAAAATGTTCTCCTAGCTCGAGATTCAAACTCCGTTGCTCTAAATCTGAGGAAGGGGCGGGAAGATGGGGCTGAAGGAGCGGTGGTGGCGAAGAGTTCAAATCTTGGTCTCAGTGACATTAAGTATTCAATCTTAAGATACAAGATAGAACAAGCAAAGACCATGAGCCTCAAAGACCCCACACCTTTCACAGATACATTGGAATCCTACCTGCCAAGGACTCTTGGTTTTATCTCGTGTCTTATCTTTTTGATAGAATACTTCCCATAAAAATACATGTCGCTCAGCAGGTGGAAAGACTTGTGACAGCAAGTGCTCCTGTGTTGTATTATAATTGTGGCCCAAATCTTGTCAAGGGATTGCTGTCAATCAGGGTAAATAAAGCCCATCATTTGAAGAAACAAAACCCCACTCTCCCGTCAGCTATGAAACCAAATGCACACAGGGAAGGTGCCCAATTGGCAGAACAATTCAGCGTTGGAAAAGCTATGAACAGAGTGCAGTGAGATTGACAAGTCATTATCAAAAAGATCTGCCCTCCAGCAGTAGTATTATAGATAAATCAGGAATTAAGATAAGACAGTGATCATTAAAACAAATCTTTGAAGAGCTGTTTGAACTCATCGGTTGAGCTGATAATCAGATTTACAACTTACTGAAAGACTTGTGGAACATGTGAGTCGCTGCCTTGAATGCTAAACTGCCTGACCCGTTTTAAACAATCCAGGTGCACAGCGTCAGTGCCGGTAGCCTTTGCGGAGGCATTTTTTACCTGCAGTCAAATGTCCTCGTTCCGCTCCTTTTGTTTAATGCAGCTGTGTGAGATAAATCAATCTCGATTTCCCTATTCGGAGATATCAGTGCGAATTCGATAATCACTCGGTTTCAACAAAGGTTTAAACTGTGCTGTTTTATGCATTGTATTTGTAAACACATCATTCTGTACAGAGTGAACTTTTTCTTTATTATACAACGTTTCCATAGTTCAGACACTAGGATGATGAAACTAATTTTAATTGTTATATAAATACATTTCAATCGCTGTGCTTCACTGTGGTAAATTATAAATGAGGGCATCTATAAAATTACCAGGGAGTAAGGTATCCAGTCAAAACTACTTGAGAATGCAAGTGTTACATATGCCAAAACAATGTGAGGTGGTTATTGTAAAGCAAGAGGTTGTACAAAAACTCTTTTTATTTAATAATGCCACAAAAATGAACTCGAGAAACACTAATAAATAATTTAAAAATAACAAGTAATTTAAATAATAAAATATGTTCTACACACAATGCAAGGTTCTCATCATGCCTGACACGGAAGGGTATGGGGGAAAGAAAAAACCAGCGCTGTCGCTAAATAATGTTGCGAAAGAAAAGTCATAGATGCTACATGTTATAGCACAGGTTTGTTTACAAGTTAATGACAATAGCAGACACAACTATAAAAATTCTACACTCGGTCTAACATAAATACAGAATATATAAATTTACAATACATACAGCCATACTGAAATCATGGACGTGAACTTGTAATAAAGGAGACAGAGGTTTGCTTGTCTTTTGTTCTAAGCTACCGGTACATCAAAATGTAAGAAAATTCGCTGTACATAGCTTTATACACAATTTATATTATTCCCACTTTTGTTTTAGATGCAAAACATATTCGGGTGATAACACTCCAGGTATGGTTTCCCTTCCAAGATCAGCCATGGGAATGTACGTTTCAGCCATATCCAATACTCCACACTGTTCTCTACACCAATTCATAAAGAGTGAAGAAAATGTTCTTCAATGAACTTATCGGGATCAATTTCATTCACCTTTGCCTTGCCCCTCAAGTGACTATGTTGATTATGTTTTTTGACGAAAACAGTATTTTAGATCATTTTTAGCACCTTAAATAATTGTAAATAGCAGACAAAATTTGACAATCTCCAAAAACTCATATGGAGCTGGGAACAATTAAAAGTTTACGCATTAGAAGCCCATTTTTTCTCTCTCTATCTACTATTCCTGGCCGAGAACGAAATCTTCTAAACTGCTTTATATTGAACAGTTTCAGGTGCGGGGATCCAACCCGAAATAAAATGCGACAAGAGCTGGAAGCATACCCTTGAAGGAAGCATGCTTTTAAAACCGCTTACCATATTAAATGGAATCACAGAGGTGGCAACCAAACTTATCACTGGTTAAGTTTGCATGAACGTAGCCATCACTGCAGCACTAACGAAACTCCCACCATATTGGTGTAATCAATCATCATTCTGTACACTGTTCCTTCTGCTTTCCTCAATAGAAACTTCATTTTGAATGACAATGGAATTACTATATAATGTGATGCATGCATACAGTAAAGAGGTTGATTTCCTCCCCAGATACCTATAGAAGGCAATCATTGTATGGGAAGACTAATAAACTGCAGTTGCCTTGACCCATAACCTCCCAAGTCCCAATTGCATAATCAATGGCATGCTGTCTGAGTGAACACATCAAATGCTAAGGGTGCCTGACAGGAGTTTGTCAATTTGCTTTTTCCTTTAAAGTATTGCTTCAGTTAAAGCGCATTATCCTCACTTGAGCAATCATACCCTCCCATGGCAGTCCCAAAATGAGGTGAACGAAATCAGAAAGGTCAACGGCTGGTTTCAGGCTTAATCTTTTACTGGAACTCAGGTCAAAGCACAGAGATTACAATTTGATGGGATGAATCATGATACAAATTATGGTAACAGTGCTTGTACTTATGCTTCCATACCTTTGAACTCTATCAGTGAAATATGTTTCTGCTTCTGGGGCGCGTCTCTTGTCGTAATTAACAAGGAGAAGGCAGGTGGATCCCAGTTGAGTTATAGGTCCACGTTTTGTTCGTATATTTTGAATTTTAAAAAGATGAGGTTTAACTTTTAGCAATTGCCTTTGGTTTTAAATCTCTTTGCATTTGCCGGAGAGATACTGTGGATAAATAAATGTACACAGTAATATAAAAACAATAACACTACTGAGCTGGATGTTGACTCATTTCTCTATCGTTCCAATTATTTGGGGGCAGATGATGGATATGGAGCAGGGAGGGGCTTCATGTATCTGCCTTTGTACGATTTGTCACTGACTTGTCTCAATGCTGCAAAATATCTCTCCCCATTCATGGGCGTATTCATCACCGACTGCTGAGTATTGAGCACTATTGCTGATGAAATATGAAACCGCGATACAAAGTACGTTTTGCCACAATAATACTTCATTCGTGTTGTACATTTTCTGGAGCAAAACTTTGGGGCTGGGGGATGTTTTGCACTAAACAAGCTGAAGTTATGCATTGTAATATCCACTATCAAGACTGTCACTTAGCAGATAGTATCAGGGCAGAGCATATCTGAAGTTACTGGGCCTAAAGACACAACATGTTGTAATTCGGACAATCTAAAAGTGAAAAACAGTGTGATGTGCTAAACTGCATGAAATAAGATCACAATAAACTCTCCGACAGAGTTTTTGAAATAGCAATGAAAACTAACGCTGGATTTCAATTTGACAAATTATCAACAGCCATCTTTGCAAACAATTTTTCCATTTATTGGCACTTGGTTAATAGCACGGGCAACACCGCCACGCGCCATTCCACACTGCTTGAGCGGGGACACCCCGGGGGGCGCGGGGGGGAGCAGCAAATACCGTGAAAGGAAAGGACAATACAAACTTGAGCACTACATTTTTGTAGCTGAATAAAAATGTTAGCTGTTGCCACGTGAGAGAGAAGGGAGATGATTCATGCAAAATGCAAGGGAGCTCAGCCCAAATTAGTCTACTTGTTTTTTTTTATGCATATGTATCTGACTAAGATGAGAATGGACTATAACATTTTCTAACCTCCTTTACATTGAGTGCACGGAGAATTGGGTGTGCATTTTAAAAATATCTTTGAGATCTAGTCATGGCCCAATGCAATAATCAACAGAATGGTAAGAAAGAGGCTGTGATTCCCAAATTTTGGTGCATATAATTAAGAACATTAAGTTCTGGAGTCTTTGTATAAAAGCATTGAAACAATGGAATGCAGCTGCAGTCTCTATGTCCCGTGCTGCCATTGTTGTGCTGCTTTGAATTCTATTGAATCACTGACATTATCTTCTTGGTGGCAGTTTTTTTCTGCCACATGAGAGATAGCGGATAAGTTCATTATGAGGCAAGAATAAGGTAATATATGGCAGTACAGTTTTCTTTATTTCGTTTTTCTATCCCCCAACCCCACCCCCTCATTTTAAAGTCACCATAATACATCCGGCTTCTTCTCAAGTCCTGCTGTTTTCACGAGGCAAAATATGAGTTCTGCATGGAATAGAGCCTGTCGATTGGGTTCCCCACTCTTGCTTGCATGGGGTTAACTTCTGACGAGGCGAGAAAACAGTCGCTCAAGCTGGTGAGGGAGGTGTCGCTATCGATATCGTGGAAGAGGGAGTCGTTTCCTGGAATCACAAAATGAAAGCACTTAATTGACAGCATTAAATCACTTAAAGGGCGTTATGATGAGTTTTCATTTTTAATGAAGCTTCATGACTTTTTTGTGCTCCTTGGATGCTCATAAAATCCAGAAATCCAGAAAGCAATTGATAAATAATAAATAATGTATGAAAATGAGAAAAAAAGAAATACAGGGATATTTCCAGAGTGTCAGTATGGGTATATAGAGGAGCACAAAATGATACATTCTTTTAAGAGTCCTCTTTTTAAATTTGTGTGTACAATATTAAAGTACCACTTCCAGAAACTAGTATTTTTTCTACAGATTGACACTAAGTTTATTGTTGATACTACTGTCAAAATAAAATTTCCACTAAGCAAAATGTGAATATGTTCAATGCATCGGGTTATCGGCTTCAATGTCAAACATGGAGCGAATCTTCACCAACTCTTGGTTTAAATGATCAAATATAGCAGTGCTGTCCCTTCCTACCAGTAGAAAGTGGGGATAAGGTGAGAAAACTAGACTTAAAATACCAGTCGACAGTATACAACCTGAAATCTTGGGCTGGATTTTCGTGCAGGTAGCAAAAGTGGGATACATTCCCAGCTCACACACCCCGCATTGGGAGAAGGAGCCAGGAATGGTGGGATTCACATTGTGTGTGGGGGAGAGGAGGGGGTGCAGGCTGCAGTTGGGCCACATGACCCAGGAAAAAATTTGGAGGCAGCGACAGAAACTGCCTGGTGACCAGGTGGGCTAGTTAAAAGATGCCCACCCCACAGTATTGTGGAATTCATCCTGTGGACATCATTATAAAATAGATAAAATTCTTCAGCCCTCATTTCTCACTCCCCACGTGCTATCCACGTCACGTCATGCATTTACCTCCATGATGCCCTTTGGCCAATTGTGCAGAATGAGGTGTGACTGAGAACCCAGAAATCCACAATAATACTGAAATAGCTGTGCCCCAGGGGAAACATTATTTGGCTCTCTGACCTCTTCTGTCAATTGCACAATGTTTATTTACACACGTGCTTGCGGTTTCAGCTACTGATACTGTAAAGGGTCTAGATGATAGGTAGTTTTACAGACCTGTAGTAAAACCGAATTTTGTGGACAGTTATCAGTGAATTGCTGTTTCAAAGCATTTTTTTTCTTTACACAATCTATTGTCACTAAAGATTTCATTGTACAGTGTATAGTGCATGAACAAGCATGAAAATGTCCCATTTTAGCATAATGAGGAGCATGACATACAGTGGTAAAGGGCATGCCTTAGCATGGGGGGAGGGAGCCTTTCGAACCTACCTTTCAATAGGTTCCCTCATGCAAATGATGGTTCACTGCCTGAGACCCGCCCCGCGATGCTCCATTGCCGACCGGCTGAATTCCCGGACGGTGTGGGACTCGTCCGGGATACTCGCGTGGCAACTGCGGACTCAGTCCGGGACCGCCAAGGTCAGGGAAGGGCCAATCATTCAGGGCTGGGGCAATGTAAATGGGCGGTCTGTGGCACGCGAGTGGCCGATGCGGGGCACTATTTTGCCGTTCCAGGTCCATGGGCTGAGTCTGCCATGGAGCACGGCACCCGCCATGGAGCACGGCACCTGCCGTGTGCATGTGCGGCCTCTGGCACAGAAGTGCTGGGGGGGCATATTGGAGCTAGAGCTGTGAGCTCTATGATGGCTGCCTGCTAGCCCTTAGCAAAACAGTGAATCTGTGGCCTTTTAACGCCAGTTTTCCTGACATAAAAGACCACAGTTTTCACAACAACGTGGGGACCTAGTCCCCAAAACGAAGAATCCAGCCCATTGTTTCAGTCATTGTATCACATAATGAATTAAGAACATAAGAACTAGAAGCAGGAGTAGGCCATCTGGCCCCTCGAGCCTGCTCCACCATTCAATGAGATCATGGCTGATCTTTTGTGGCCTCAGCTCCACTTTCCAGCCCGAACACCATAACCCTTATTCTTCAAAAAACTATCTATCTTTATCTTAAAAACATTTAATGAAGGAGCCTCTACTGCTTCACTGGGCAAGGAATTCCATAGATTCACAACCCTTTGGGTGAAGAAGTTCCTCCTAAACTCAGTCCTAAATCTACTTCCGCTTATTTTGAGGCTATGCCCCCTAGTTCTGCTTTCACCCGCCAGTGGAAACAACCTGCCCGCATCTATCCTATCTATTCCCTTCATAATTTTATATGTTTCTATAAGATCCCCCCTCACCCTTCTAAATTCCAACGAGTACAGTCCCAGTCTACTCAACCTCTCCTCGTAATCCAACGCCTTCAACTCTGGGATTAACCTAGTGAATCTCCTCTGCACACCCTCCAGTGCCAGTACGTCCTTTCTCAAGTAAAGAGACCAAAACTGAACACAATACTCCAGGTGTGGTCTCACTAACACCTTATACAATTGCAGCATAACCTCCCTAGTCTTAAACTCCATCCCTCTAGCAATGAAGGACAAAATTCCATTTGCCTTCTTAATCACCTGTTGCACCTGTAAACCAACTTTTTGCGACTCATGCACTAGCACACCCAGGTCTCTCTGCACAGCAGCATGTTTTAATATTTTATCATTTAAATAATAATCCCTTTTGCTGTTATTCCTACCAAAATGGATAACCTCACATTTGTCAACATTGTATTCCATCTGCCAGACCCTAGCCCATTCACTTAGCCTATCCAAATCCCTCTGCAGACTTCCAGTATCCTCTGCACGTTTTGCTTTACCACTTATCTTAGTGTCATCTGCAAACTTGGACACATTGCCCTTGGTCCCCAACTCCAAATCATATATGTAAATTGTGACCAATTGTGGGCCCAACACTGATCCCTGAGGGACACCACTAGCTACTGATTGCCAACCAGAGAAACACCCATTAATCACCACTCTTTGCTTTCTATTAATTAACCAATCCTCTATCCATGCTACTACTTTCCCCTTAATGCCATGCATCTTTATCTTATGCAGAAAAGTATATCTAATAATCTAAACGATCAACTGAATTGGGTCAAAGTTATTGAAAATGCATTTTTTTCATGGACAGAAACTGATGTCGAAACGTCTGCCACGAGCCAGCCAGGAGTCGAACCTGGGATGTCCCGATCCGGAGTCAGGCTCGTTATCCATTGTGCCACTGGCCCACTTAGTCATTGTTGTATTTAGTTCTAAGAATGTATCAACTAATCAGCTATAGCAAGGACTCCAGGCCGAGCTGTGTAACATGGAAAGTGTGAGAACCAAATCCAGTAATTTTCCTAAGACTGCACACGCAGACGCAGAGCTAGTTTTGATAGGCACGAGTCAATCTTAAGTAATATCCAATGTTTGATTAATAAATCATTCTATAAGTAATATACATTCATTTGAATAAACCAGGAGGTCTCAGCTGATAATTAGAAACCAATGACAGTAAATGAGGGGTTAAACCAGAGATAAAAATTCCCTTAAAAGACCTTGTGACCGAGGTCTTTGTTTCTGAATTTCTGAATTCTTGAATCATCTACCTGTTTGATTGTGTCAAAGCGATTTCTTTATGATTTTTTGCCATGTGTTCAACCTTTTTATGTATTGTTTGATATTTCATTTCTAAGTTTTTATTTAGTTTTTAACCAAGTGTATTCAAGTGAATAATTAGCAAAAAGTCATATTTTGACACTTCCAATCAACCGGACTATCAACTCTTATTAGAAGGTAAAATAAGAGCCCCAATAGGTAATTAGCAAAAAAAAATCTTTTTAACTCAGTAAATTGTGATCATCCACCTGATACACAACAAACTCAATGGTAAGATATTTTGACAGGGAATTGGATAAATGTATTAATAAAGTTACATTTTCAAGGGGAAAAGCAGCAGAGTGGACTTTGATAGTTGTTTCAGAGGGTAGGCCCAGACAGGATGGACCAAACTACTGACTTGTATGATTCCACAGGATACAGGAGCAGAAGTAGGCCATTCGGCCCGTCGAGTCTGCTCCTCCATTCGATCATGGCTGATATGTTACTCATCCTCATTCTCCTGCCTTATCCTCACAACCCCCGATCCCCTTATTAATCAAGAAATCCCCTTATTAATCAAGGACACAAGATTTATGCTTGAGGTGATGTTACCTACAGGGATACAGACCAAGAGGTGGAAGGTGGAATTATACAGAATAGTTATTTCTTAGAACATAAGAACTAGGAACAGGATTGGGCAATTTAGCCTCTCCAGCCTGCTCCATCGTTCAATATGATCATGGCTGATCTCACCATGACCTCAGCTCCACCATTTTGCCTGTTCTCTGTAACCCATTACTAATTAAAAATCTGCCCAACTCCTCCTTAAATTTACTCACTGTCCCAGCATCCACCACACTGTGGTGAAGCAAATTCCACCGATTGACAACCCTTTGAGAGTAGTAGTTTCACCTCACCTCTGTTTTAAATTTGCTACCCCTTATCCTGAGACTATGACCTCTCGTTCTAGAATGCCCCACAAGAGGAAGCACCCATTCCACGTCTACTTTATCCATATGTTTTATCATCTTATATACCTCAATTTGATCTCCCCTCATTCTTCTAAACTCTAGAGAGTATAGGCTTAGACTGCTCAACCTCTCTTCATACGACAAACCCCTCATCTCTGGAATCAATCTAGTGAACCTCCTCTGAACTGTCTCCAATGCCTGACAACCCATCTCCATCTTTCCTCAAATAAGGGGACCAAAACTGTTACCAAAACTCCAGGCATTTCCTTACCTTTATACTCTATTCCTTTTGCTTTTAGCCTCCTTTTAATAATATTCAATTCAAAACAAAGAGACTCAATTTTCCACTCCTCTCAGTTCTACTGAGGTCTGTAGCCAGCTTTCATCAGCAGGGACCATAGAGTGTGAGAGAGTGTGTGAGGCTATATATTTAAGTGACATTTAATTCTGAGTATGTCACTTAAATGGGCCATCAAATATAACCATGAGTGCTGAGTGCAACTGAAACCTAAAAACTAGAAACTATTGCAGCGATAGGATACATTTAAAAATAAATTTAGAGAGGGCAGCATGGTGGCGCAGTGTGTAGCACTGCTACCTCACAGCCCTGAGGTCACAGGTTTGATCCCGGCTCTGGGTCACTGTCCGTGTGGAGTTTGCACATTCTTCCCGTGCTTGCATGGGTTTCACCCCCTCAATCCAAAGATGTGCAGGGTAGGTGGATTGGCCATGCTTAATTGGAAAAAAATGAATTGGGCACTGTATTAAAAAAAAATTAAAATAAATTTAGAGTACCCAATTTTTTTGTTCTAATTAACGGGCAATTTGTGTGTCCAATCCACTTACTCTGCACATCTTTGGGTTGTGGTGGTGAGACCCACACAGAAACGGGGCAAATGTGCAAACCCCACACGGACAGTGACCCGGGGCCGGGACCAAACCCAGGTCCTCGGCGCCGTGAGGCAGCCGTGTTAACCACTGTGCCACTGTGCCACCTATCACATCTATCCATAAACAACTTTAATGCCAAGAGGAAAGATTTGGAAGAATGAATTATTGGCTACAACAGAAACTAAGCCTGACAAGCAAATGTGAAAAGCTGATATCTAACGAAGCTCACTGCCAACATAGAGAACTTATGTAGCCTATCCCTGATCTAACCCATTGGATATAATACTCACTGAGCCTAGATTTTTATTGCGGGATTACCTCTAAGTAGGTGCCAAGGAATAATGTCACGATGAGTAACAGGCTTATAAGGAAAATTCAGCTCAATTGAATATTGCGTTTAGGATTTGATGCTTATAATGTGGGAAATATCTAATGGACACACACCAGGTCATGTCTGAGTCACACTGACCTTTGTGTGAGAGATACTGAGAGATGCTATTCGTATTTAAATTACAGTATAGCAAGGGCGCCACGGTGGTGCAGTGGTTAGCACTGTTGACTCACGGCGCCGAGGTCCCAGGTTCGATCCTGGCTCTGGGTCACTGTCCGTGTGGAGTTTGCACATTCTCCCCATGTTTGCGTGGGTTTCACCTCACAACCCAAAGTTGTGCAGGCTAAATTGCCCCTTAATTGGAAAAATGAATTGGGTACTCTAAATTTAAAAATTAATTGATGGAGGGAGTGAATGTTTAAGGTGGTGAATGGAATGCTGGTCAAGAGGACTTCTTTGTCCTGGATGGCGTTGGGTTTCATAGTGTTGCTACACTCATCCAGGCAAGTGGAGAGTATTCCATCATAATCCTGATTAGGGGTGTAGATGGTGGACAGGCTTTGAGGAGTCAGGAGGTGAGCTATTCAACGCAGAATACCCAGTCTTTGACCTTACTCTTGCAGCCAATCTGATCAAAAGATGTTGATGATAGAGGATTCAGCAATGATAATTCCACTGAATGTCATGGTGTGATGATTAGACTCTCTCTTGTTGGAGATGGTCATTGCCCGGCCCTTGTGGTAGCATAAAATATTGCTTGCCATTTGTCAATCAAGCCTGAATGTTGTCCCAGTTTTGCTGCATATGGACACGGACTGCTTCATCACCTGGGAGTTGTAATTGGAAATGAACAGTGCGTAACCATCAGTGATCATCTCCACTTCTGATCTTATGATGGAGGGAAAATCATCATTGATGGATCAGTTGAAGATTATTGGGTTGAGGGCACTGCCCTAAGGACCCTCTGCAGCAATGTCCTGGGGCTGAGATGATTGAGCTCCAATAACCACAACAGTCCTCCTTTGTGTTCAGTATGACTCCGGGACTGTTTCCAAAATTGCTTCAATTTTACTAAGACTGCCATACGTGGTTAGATGCTGCCTTGATACCATTGGCAGTCATCTCACGCCACCTTTTTGTGATTAAAAAGTCTGTACAAAATCAGAGCTTGGTGCATTTCCAAAAATATCAGATTTTAAAGACCTTTAATGCATAGGCAGAGATGCCTATACTTTCAACATTACAGTATATAAAACTTAAGAGCAGAGAGACAGGTCCTTTCGGTCCTCTGCAGACATTTATGCTCCACACAAGCCTCCTCTCACTCTATCAGCTTTATCTAACATATGTGCACATCTTTCTATTTTCCCCCCATGTATTTATATAGCTTCCCCTTAATCTTATCTATGCTTTCTGTTCAAACCATTTGGTTTTATAAGCGATGATCTTGTATTTATGGACTGAGTTCTGGTTCCCCCACAAGTGGAAACATATTCTCTATGTCTACGCTTTCAAACCCCCTTCTGCCATTTAAAGAACACCATTGGGTCATCTCTAGGCCTTTTCTTTTCTTGAGAAAAGAGCCTGAAGCCTACTCAATCTTTCCTGATAGTTAAACAGTATAAGCTGATGTTTTGAAATGGGTGCAGGAAATTAAATTGAAAGTTGACAGAGTAACTGAATACAAGTAGACACCTACCATACGGATTCATGTGGTCCCCTGGCATCTGGGGTGGGGTGAGTCCTTGTTGAAATGGATCAGAGTTGTAACCATTTTGGTCTATGGACACGAGCTGCTGCTGCGGACCAACTGGGGCGTATGAATTTATCATCCCATCCATTCTATTTGACATCACTTCTGCCAATGAAAACAAGATCAATCAGGAGTTCGCCTGGCCTTCCTGGCTTCAGAAAATGGTCCTTTTCAATAGAGCAGATTTGTTTCTTTGTCGGGAAGTAACAAGCTTTCTTGTCTGAATAAAGCACGTTAATCTTTCATGGATCCACGATGGGAATACAATAAATCGAGGCGGAGAGCGGTGTGATGAGGTACCACAGCGGTCGAGTCGCCTTGTCTCATAACTCACCAGCAACCCTCGTAGTGAGTCACCCTCATGAGTGGGATATCAGATGTATCCTATGGCTGTTCATTATCTGTTCTGTTTATACCACAGGCTAGATAAGTAATCTAAATTAAAATGATAAAAGCTGGATACAGATTTTAATTTTAAAAGGAAATTAAACTGCAGAGTGACTGTACAATGGTTGGGGTGACATCACCGGGCTATGGTAGTGATGGATGTCGACAATTGTGGTTTAACACTTAGTATTTATTGAGACTATTTTTTAATCCTGTTACACTTGCGCACATTGTTTTCAGTGGTATTGCAATTTAAAACCAGATTGCTTTGAATTCTTCATTACAGAACATTTAGCAGTCGTGTAAGACATTCATAACAGTTTTCTGTTGAAGGTTTTTTATTTCTCTCTCTTCCACCTGCTGTCCTGCCCACTAGCCCCACCATCAGATGGTTACCTTGTCCAAGGCGCTGACCGTTCTGTTGTTCTTGCTGCTGCTGTTGTCTTCGTGCCAGCTTTTTCATCTTAAAAATTGCAAATAAATCAGCGTGAAATCAGGCAAAGCAGCAGGGTTTCGAAAACACCCAAATTGAATTACATTTCTAAAAGTCAGCTAATAACAAAGTGGACTAGACAGATCCACTAGGTACTTTATAAGGTGGGGGTATGACTTTTTCCTGCATGTTGGTGAAGTGCAAAGGGATAGAAGGCAATTGCAATATGAAAATTGTATTGTGAGTGAAATAATATTACACATCATAAGATCATGGGGTGAATTCTCCGCCGGCGGGATTCTCCGTTCGGCCGGCAGCACAACCCCGCCCACGGGTTTACCGGCGGCTTAGGGTGGACACGATGGGAAATCCCATTGGCCGGCGGTGGGAATGGAGAATCCCGCTTCCGGCGATAGCATGCCGCCAAGGAACATGCGGCTGGGGAGGCGGACCATTCACCTCCCTATCACTGCAGCTATTGCTGTTACAAATGGAAGGGCATCATTAGAGCTGTGATTAATTAATCCCAATCAGCCATAAAACATGAACATTTCTCCCCGTTTATGTAAACAAAACATTATACCAGTGCTCCTCACATGTGATTAACATGTTTTCATCAACATTGACTGGAGTACGACTGGTATATAACAATGAAAAGTTAATTCGAGAAATTTGAATGAGAATGTATTTTATCCAATTGTGCAGTACCTATTTACCTATCTCAAATCTATTGTCAGACGGGCAGCACGGTGGCGCAGTGGGTTAGCCCTACAGCCTCACGGCGCCGAGGTCCCAGGTTCGATCCCGGCTCTGGGTTACTGTCCGTGTGGAGTTTGCACATTCTCCCCGTGTTTGCGTGGGTTTCGCCCCCACAACTCAAAGATGTGCAGGGTAGGTGGATTGGCCACGCGAAATTGCCCCTTAATTGGAAAAAATGAATTGGGTACTCTAAATTTAAAAAACAAACCTATTGTCAGACATCAGTTCTGCATATACATTGTACTATTTGTCACTTATTCCAATCGTGTGAAAGAATTGTTTCAGTGGGGCAATGTTTTTTTTCCTTTAATAAACTTAGAGTACCCAATTCACATTTTTTCCAATTAAGGGGCAATTTAACGTGGCCAATCCACCTACCTTGCACCACTTTGTACTGTGGGGGTGACACCCCATAGACACGGGGAGAATGTGTCAACTCCACAAAGACAGGGCCAGGATCGAACCCGAGTCCTTTGTGCCATGAGGCAGCAGTGCCAACCACTCCGCCGCCGTTCCGCCCACTCTACGGGGCAGTGTAATGGATCTTTGGGATGTATATGTGATTTGGTGCTGGTAGCCTTTTGGCTAGTTTGCCATTTATATGTTTTGGGTGATCTTTTGCCTCACAAAGGAGATGAGTGTCTGCCGGGAACATTTCACCCAGCATCAAGTACCTCCAAAGTCAGGAATTACACATGGCACATGCAACACTGCGCTATCTGAAAAATGTGTACCAACATCCTCCCCTACGACAGTCATTACTTTTCTCTCACACCAGCCTCTCCTTCCCTCTCAGAGACCAGAGTCCAAAATCTGAGCTGAGCATCTGCTGCAGCTAATTCAAAATGGGGTAGAGAATGATCCAACCCAATTCACGCCTAGCTGTAATGCTAGCAGACACACGGGTCTCCATTCTGCTCACTTGAGCTGGGTTCAAATCCAGCTGTATGTGGGGGGGGGTTTGGGTTGGATTTTACCCTTACAGGGCATCGAGAAATGGGGAGTAGCAAATTGGTGACCGGTTATGAACTCTGCCTAAACATGGAAATGAATTGGCAGGAATGTAAATGGACTGCTGATTCGCTGCTGCCTGTTGTCATGTTGCATCCCAAGACAAATGTATCTCTCGTGATTGTCGCTTTAAGGGCAACACAGCAGAGTAAGGGTGAGCTGGCCTGGGAGACCAATACACTCTCAAAGGCCTGGGAGACCAATCAGGACTCGTTGAGGAACTACCCCAGGGGGAGGTGTTCTCCTTGGCAGAGATATTTTAGAATGAGCTGCAAACATTTTGCTGCTGTTGAAGATCACTGTAAAGAAATTCCTTTTTGTTCACCAATAAAGCCTTTGAGAGTTTATCATTACAGTATCGTGCCACAATTCCCCAGCTTCATTTTCGGATTATATTTGTTCTTAGATGCATGTGGGAAAGTGGCCTTTATTGCCCCTCCCTAGTTGCCTAGAGGCCGGCGATGGATCTCTTGATGTTCCATTTTCTAATAATTAATTTACAACTGAGTTGGCCACCAAGCTAGCATTAAAAAAAAAATCAACGTAAAGCCAAACCAGATGGAGATGGAAAGTTCACTGAAGGACATTAGTGGCCGAGCTGAACTTTCTTGACAATCTGGGAGCTCTCATGTTCACTTTTGGATGCTAGTCCACAGATTTATTGACTTCATTTTCACAGCTTGTCACGGTGGGCTTTGAACTCGCAACCTCCAGAGATTTTCACCCAGTGCTATGACTACCTGACTACTGAGCCCTACTGCACGAGAAATAATATTCCAAAAAAGAACGATGGTAAGCAAAAGGATTTCAAATTCGAGTAACTTGCGACCAGAAGGTTACCTTGGCTCTTTGATTTTGGAACCAAACTTGAACTACTCTGACACTAAGTCCCGTTTCAGATGCGAGCGTTTCTCTGACCTGTTGAGAAAAATCATTTGTATGTTGACTTTAATAAGCAAACAGAAAGATATACGGATTTTTAGTGAAAGCAATCTTCCCGAAGCGCACTCGGTTTTCTGAATGCAAAAGCATACTATTGAGCATAGATCATGGACAGCAAGTGGGGTCAAGGGTTTTGGGCACAGGGCAAGTGGGGAGTTGGAGATCAACAATGATGTTTGAGTGGAGCAGGTTGAGGGGGTTGGTGGTCTGCGTAGCCTACTCCTTGCTCCCATTTCATTCGTTCTTAGAAATATTTAAAAGCTCTGGAAAATAGGAAGACTCATTTCAACCTGCCTGCCTGGCCAAAATTGATTGATGGGTAGTTAAATTGGCTGTAGTGACTTATCCTTCCCAACTGATCCTGCTGTTTTTCTGCAGTTTGATCAAGGGGAGAGCGCCCACTGAAAGCTTTCTTTAAATATGCAAAGTTGGCTCCAAACATTTTGAGGCCAGGTCTGCAATTTTAACTCAAGGTGAATTCAGGGAAGGCTTCAGCACCAGGCCAACTCGATACAGGAGCGATCCGGGCCAGAGGAGGCCCAGAAAGGTGAGTTCAGTTTATTTTATTTTTTCCTTGTTTTATTGATCCTCCAAGTCTCAGAAGGAAATGTTGGACCACTTCCATTCTGGTTTGACCCCTTCCTCTACCCATTCCCCCAACTACGATGTGCACCCCCCCCCCCCCACCTCCTGTTCTATGAAATCCCATTCTCTCACACCGGACAGCGAGGCACTTTGCACAAACCTCAGGTAGGAGGGCCTAAGCAGAGAGTTGGGAATGCCAATCTCTCGGGCCTTGTCTTGAAAAGAATTGGACAGTTTGGCAGCACCCTCAATCTCTGCCCCACACAACCATCAAAAGGTCATGTTGGGCCTGAGGATTGGTTATGAGGGGCTGAAAGAAATTGACTTGCCTTTGCACTGAAAACTTTTTGTAGTTCTGTGAAAACTAACAGGTAAATAACATAACCAGGTGTACCGGACAACAACTGAAACCCTTACCTTTCTGCACGGTTTGGAAGAAACTTCAAATGATGCTTTAAATGCTCTCCGTTGCTGTGTTGTAAGGATTGTTCTGGGCCGCTTTGGCCTTCTCTGATCCTTAGCATCTTCACAAGCCTTTCCCTGAATTCCCTGAATTTTATTTGGCTTAATGTCAATATCTTCATCATCACTTTTCACTGTAAATTCATCAAATGAAATACAGTTCATTGTCAATTTAAAATATTACAGAATTACCCATGAATACAACGCTTGAGAAAAAAAATCCAACAGTCTTCTGTAAAAACAAAGCTTTGGTGCAGTTTTTCAAGTCGAGGGGTTGGAAATGGGGCATGCCAAACACTTACTGTGAACCACAGGCATCCAAAGGCACCCATTAGGCTTAAAGTTTAGGTTTGAACTCTTTTACCTAAGTAAAATTCATTAATCCCCAAGAGGAGTGCCACCAGTGTGACATTTTCCATTATCGACTCCCGGGTACAATTATAGAATAGAATCATAGAAGTTTACAGCATGGAAACAGGCCCTTCGGCCCAACCAGTCCATGCCGCCCAGTTTTTACCATTAATCTAGTCCCAGTTGCCCGCACTTGGCCCATAACCCTCTATACCCATCTTACCCATGTAACTATCTAAATGCTTTTTAAAAGACACAATTGTACCCGCCTCTACTACTACCTCTGGCAGCCCATTCCAGACACTCACTACCCTCTGAGTGAAGAAATTGCCCCTCTGGGCCCTTCTGAATCTCTCCCCTCTCACCTTAAACCTATGCCCTCTAGTTTTAGACTCCCCTACCTTTGGGAAAAGATGTTGACTATCTACCTTATCTATGCCCCTCATTATTTTATAGACCTCTATAAGATCACCCCTAAGCCTCCTACGCTCCAGGGAAAAAAGTCCCAGTCTATCCAGCCTCTCCTTATAACTCAAACCATCAAGTCCTGGCAACATCCTAGTAAATCTTTTAATTGTTGATTTATTGTCAAATTTAGGGTAATTATTTTCCGTGGGGGCTCATGTGCACCTGGAGCCCAGTTGAGACTGTACAGCAACTTATAACTAACAGTGAGATTGCAGGCAATCACAAAAATTAAGCAATCACAGCTACATCCAAGGCAAATGTGCCTGAACTGACATTTTACCATTTCACATATTGATGTATCCTGAATTTATCTTCACAAAATACCTTCCAATTGATACTATACATATGTAGAGAGAAGAGAACATGCTCAAGGTGCTGCTATTTTGGAGGAGCCATTTGGGAGGTGATAACGAGGATCATTTCAGAGACCTGTTTCTAACCATATCTTCGAGTGATGACACAAGGCTTTTGACATTCCTGGATTGACGTGGACAAGTACCGAGGGCTCCCAGTGGGTCTGGCAATGGAGATAGGAGAGCTGCTAGCCAGCATGCAGGTTTCCTGGCTCCATCCTAGACTGAGCCATTTACCCACAAGTGGTGGCAGTCAAGAAGACTCAGTGAGGGCTACTAATGGAAGCTGACTTGGATTTTCCAGTGGGGTCTCCAGGTCCCCATAGGAGGCCGGGGACAATTTGACTACCCGGAAGCAGCCTTCCAGTAGCAGGGAGACCAATGCTCTGGGCAGGTTTAGAGACCCTCCCTGCCTGTCTGGAAAAGTTGGTTCCCCACCCCCCCCAGGGTGATGTCCTGGCTGCAAATGCTTTTCTTTTTTAAAATAATTTTTAAAAATTGAGTGGAGGGGAGGGAGGCTCCCTCTTGGGCACCCTCTCTCTTGCTTATCTGTCATAGCCCTCATAACCCACCCGTAATCCTTAATTGGGTAGTGAGTCTGCCCCCTGGCCACTAATTGGCCAATTATTTCTCTTTCAGTGCGAGCTTCCGACCCCCATTTGAGTCTAACATCGGAGATCAGAAACCAAAGAGAAAATCCTGCCCCAAATCTCAGTTTGAACCATTTCCTCCACTTTGCAGGGAGCTAATTTGCAAAGGAAAGGGGACAGCAGACAAATGAACCTCCCTGTCGCTGATATGCCTGATGTTGTCCGTGCATTTTGTTTGATGTCTATATTTATGTTGCAGCACCACTTCCACGGGGAGGTCCCACTCGTAGCTCATTGCTAGTCTTAAAGGGACTGTGGAGGTAAAATCTTAACTTTGCTGGTTTGTTCCAACCTCCACAACTTGTGACTTTGATCTTAGGGCTCCTTGCATTTACTTTCTCCGACAATGGATCCCCACTATTTAAATTCGATTTCCAGCATAAGCATTGTGGGTGAACATGTTTTAAAACCTCACCATAATTAAAATGGAGGACTCACTTTAAAAATTGGGGAGAGGGGGGGATGGAAATGGGTTCTTCATTTAAAACGTGGCTTCTCCCAACGAAGGGAACTTACTTAAAAATGAGAGATTTGAATGTTATGGAATTTTGGATGTTAATTCAAAAGTTATTGTTGTCTATTATAATACTCTAAAATAAGGGCAGCACGGTGTCGCAGTGGTAGCACTGGAGTCTCATGGCGCCGAGGTCCCAGGTTCGATCCCGGCTCTGGGGCACTGTCCGTGTGGAGTTTGCACATTCTCCCCGAGCTTGTGTGGGTTTCGCCCCCACAACCCAAAGATGTGCAAGGTAGGTGGATTGAACATGCTAAATTGTCCCTTAATTGGAAAAAAATTAATTGGGTACTTTAAATTTATATTTAAAAAAATAATACTGTAAAATGTAAAGTGAATCAACAGATTTTTACAAACTTCTGGAAAAGTCAGCCAGCTGGAACGTGATCTATTTTAATGCAGTTCATCACTGGCTTTTGTCTCTTACTGGCCCTGCAGGATCATCTCCCTTTATTTCAATTCAACATATTTATGTGTTGATCAAACGCTGGCTCACTCACTTTAATAGCCGTGTCATTATTAACTTCCTGAAATGCCATTTAAATTTAATGGCTTTCTAAACCTGATAACTCCTAGTCTTTTGGAAAGTTACGGCAGGTCTAGCAGCTTGTCGGCGTCGTGTTTTTCTTTTAAAAAAAAACGTACTCCAGACAAATACTTCTTCCAAAATAGTAAATGAAGCAAAAACAGTTCTGCGATTAAACAATGTGCCCCCCCCCAATACACATACGCAACCTTTGCTCGCCCTCTGCTGATATGCGTCTTTCTTTGATCATCTGTTTTTGATAACTCAAAAATGGAGAGCATTTTGTGTCCTTCCAGCTGAATGTTATAAAGGTTAGTTAACTATTGGTGTTCCTTTAGTGCCATATTTACATCTGGGCTGTTAATCAAACATGGAATTTGCCCTAGTCCACTTTGAGTTAAGATGGAATGTTCCCAGAAAACAAAAACAGGCACACGGAGATGCTTTGACAAATTCTTTGACAGTTGTCTGCAACAAAATAAGGAACAGCTGTAGTTAATACCACAAATTGAGTAATGGGTGTGGATGTTTAGTGGGTGCAGCGAGTTGAGTGGCACACTGTTTCTTATAAAAACTAAACAAAACAAACCGAGCTATATACACATGGAGCAATTTTATCTCTAACTGATTCAAAATGTTATATAACACACTGAACTCCAGCAGCAACAACAGAAATGAAACGCTAAGTTTTGACAAACAACACGAGATGCTAATCTAGTATGTTAATTTATTCATGATCAATTGGTGTTGGCGAACATTTGGGAAGATTGTAGGATAATACATCTTTTGGAACAGGTCGGAGTGTGGCTCTGAAGAGGAAAGATACACCAACTCTGGAGCCAATGTGCGGTGGAACATTCGCTGCTGCAGATGCCATTTAGTTCTTCAGCGTGTGGGACTGGAAGATCCCACTATGGTGAACTCCCTCTGTGGTTGGTGGTTGGTGGGTGGTGGGTGGAGGGTGGAGGGGGGGGGGGGGGGGCAGGGGGTCTGGGGAAAATCCAGAGTTACACTGGGCAGTAAATCACTGCTCAGGCCTCAGGTGGACTACTGCGTCCAATTTTAGACACAACACTTTTGGAAGGATGTGAACGCTTTGGATAGAAGGCAGAAGAGATCAACTGGCATTGGACCAGGGATGGGACAGTTTATATGGAAAGATTAGCTGGAGCTGGGATTTTTGTCTTTAGAGCAAAGGGGGCTCAGGGCAGATTTAATGGAGGTGTTCAAAATTATGAAGGGGCTTTAATCAAATAAACAAAAAGGTGCAGATTTACAATGGTTATCGAAAAAACCAGCGGGGAGAGGAGGATTAAAAAAAAAGTTATTTCAAAGCAGTACCCGTTGTTATGATCTGGAATGCACTGCCTGACAGGGTGGTGGAACAGATTCAATAATAACTTTCAAAATGGAATTCGATATATACTTGAGAAGCTGAAAGCATTCCCAGGGCTGTGGGGAAAGAGCAGAGGGGTGGGGTTGACTGAATAGCTCTTTCCAAGAGTTGGCACATGCACCGTGCGGCGAACGGTGTGTTCCCAGATTCTTTGATTCTAAATGTGTTAAGTTCCTAAAACACAAGAGAAAGTATCATCTGTGAGGTAACAATGTCTTAAAAACGTCTGATAAAATTGTTCTTTGAAAAGCCCCATTCCAATCAGTTGGCATTTTGGTTTTGAGCCTAGCAGAGCTGTGCAGGACATTGTCTGGCAACAGATGGCTACACTAAGGCATCACACGCTAGTCATATTTTCCATTTGAACACTCCAGACAAGGTTGGGCCTTTAGATTCAGGCTGGCTATTTATAGGGAGGGAGGGGGACAAATTTGTTTTTTGCTGTGCCATCATATACTGTGTGAACGCTGCAAACATTTGAGGGCACTGTTAGGCATGTGGGTTAAAATAATTCAGACGGAAGCGGTGAATGATTTTTCCCCTGTGGGGGGGGGGGGAAATGCTTGGAATGTGCGATCTTTACCTGAGTCAGAATCATCAGGGCTAACAGAACTCAGAAGCTCCTTTTCCTTCTCATAATCGCTTTTGCAAAGCAGCTGCCCCTCTTTCAGGACATACTCGTCACCTTTCCTCAGTTGCCTTTCGCAGACACAGCAACAAAAGCAGCTCAGGTGGTAAACGCACTCCAAAGCTCGCATCACAAATTCTGTCGGGGCTATTTTCTCCATGCAGCCATTGCACTTCGCGGCAAACAACCTGGAAAAGACAAGACGGTCTGAGACATTGCAGCTTGCTTGTTGCATTGAGTATTGTGACGGCTATCATCAATTTTGATTGATATTTACGCCTCAGTTGCATAGGCATTCAGGGAACAGTTGTTAGCCTATTGAATGGTTTCATATGGATTTCGAATTGTAATATTATGAGGAATCTGTATGACATTGCCTGATATAACTTCTTTGTACTATTCTATGTCAACTTGTGGCAGTGGGCTAAACAGCTCTACCAGAACGTGGGCATATAAGATTATAGAATCCCTACAGTGCAGAAGGAGGCCATTTGGACCATCAAGTCTGCACCAACCCTCTGAAAGAGCAACCCTACCGAGGCCAACTCCGCCGCACCAACCCCGCAACCCATCTCCACATGCCTATACACTAGGGGGTAATTGAGCATGGCCAATCCACCTAACCTGCACTTCTTTGGGAGGAAACCGGAGCACCCAGAGGTAACCCACGCAGACATGGGGAGAAAGTGCAAACCCAACACAGACAGTCATCCAAGGCTGAAATTGAACCCGGGTCCCTGGCGCTGTGAGGCAACAGTGCTAACCACTGTGCCGCCCCTATCATCTAGGTTGACACATCAGCAGTATTGAGAAAGCGTTGCATCTCCCCCACAACCCAAAGATGTGCAGGATAGGTGAATTGGCCAAGCTGAATTGACCCTTAATTGGAAAAGAAATTGGGTACTCTAAATTTATTTTAAAAAAAGAGAAAGTGTTGCATCTGAGAGGTGCTTTCTTTCCGACCTGATGGCAAACTGGTGTAGTAAACCCCACGGCACCATATGAAGAACAGGAGTGTGGCCCTGGCCAACATTCATCCCAAAACCAACACCACAAATAACAAATTAATTGGTTATTCCACTCCGTTGCTGTTTGTAGGATGGTGCTGTGTCCGCATGTGCTGATATGACACAACAGTAATGAAGTATCACATGTAATTCACTGGATGGTAAGCACTCTGTAAACCTGGAGAATATATGGCTCTGCATAAAGATTAATTTATTTTTCTTGCTCTCACAAAGTAAATTCAACATCTTAAACAGTTACCTTTTCAAACATTTCATGGATGCTGCAGTCTTATTTTCATAATCTATTCACTGTGGCAAATCATTTGTAAGCAACTGATATCAATGCATTGTGTTCTGTTTTTTTGTCTACATTAAACCTAATTCATGTTCCTAATGGTTTATTCAGTCTGCATGGGCACGATTTAATGGGGAAAAAAACAGAGTCCCGTTTTGGGGACGTACAGCGGAGTGTTTCTTGGTGCTTGTCTCCGTACCCCCCATTGCCCCAACTTGCTGATAAGGGGGTCCTCGAGGCCCCCCTCACCCACATCATTAGGGCAGGGCACAACCTGCCACCCAGGCACCTTGCCACTGCCATCCAGGGACCCTGACTGTGCCCCTGTCAGCCTAGAAATGCCCCTGCCATCCTGGCAATGATACCTGGGCACCCTGGCAGTGGCATGGTGGCACTGTCAGGGTGCCTATATACCACTGCCAGGATTCCAGGCCAGCAGTGCCAAGGTGCCTGGGTGGCATCGGGAGTGCCAAGGTATAACCTTGCCCAGTGCCCAAACAGCCGGGGACCTCCGATCTCCTGGTAGACCCCCTCAGGTGACGTTACACCTGGTCCACATAATAATAATCTTTATTGTCACAATTAGGCTTACTTTAACACTGCAATGAAGTTACTGTGAAAAGCCCCCAGTCACCACATTCTGGCACCTGTTCGTGTACACAGAGGGAGAATTCAGAAGGTCCAAATTATCTAACAGCACATCTTTCGGAACTTGTGGGAGGAAACCGGAGCACCCGGAGAAAACCCAAGCAGGCACAGGGAGAACGTGCAGACTCCGCACAGACTTCCCAAGCTAGGAATCAAACCTGGGGCCTTGGAGCTCTGAAACACCAGTGCTACCCATTGTGCTACCGTGCTGCCCAATATTTGTGTGAACCAATGCCATAATGGCATCACAGCGAGGTCTTCAAGGCGTGGGCATATAGCCTCAAGAGTCTCACGTGCGAACATATTTAAGTGATATCAATTGCACACTTAAATATGCAAAACTGGATCCTGCCCATTGAGGGCGAGATCCAGATGACGACGTCGCAATAGATTGCTCAAGGCAACCTAAGCATCATCATTTTCACGCGAGGCCTCATGCGAGATTAACCGGCCTTGTCATGTCACTAAGTCTGGTGCGACACGGCTGTACGATCACAGCCCATGTTTTATTTTGATTGTAAATACTGAGGGCGCGATCTACCAGCTCCAGAATCAGAGTGGGACACGGCTGGTAAATGCCAAGAGAGACAGGCGCAACACACATTGTGTGTGGGACACTGTCTCGCAAAGATAAATGGGTTTAAGAACCCACTTAACTGTGCTGATGCCAGATCTAATTGACTCCAGGCTGGTATCTTTTACGCGGTGATCGGGCCAGGGCGTGTTCTTCGTGAGTGTGAGGAGGAGTGTGGGGGGAGTGGGGGACACACCCCCTTATAGTGAGCTGGGGCTTGGGGGAGGTCATTTAAAAATGGCATCCCAATCTCTCGCTGCATTGAAGAGTTCCAGTGAGCAGAGCTCCTCAGTGCAGAAAACGGAGTGAAGGGCAGCCTCGTCGGGGAGTTCCCCACTGAGGCCCCCAATCCACCCTGATGAGCGTAGATAGCGGGCTGTTACTTGGTACTCCGAGCGCCGGTAAACACTCGGCTAATCTCGTGCCCTACGGGACTCTGTCCTCATTCGGGTAGATAGCACCTTAGAAGCTTTTCCATTAAATTGTGCCCAATACTAGCAATCCACGTAAGGTCGGTACTAGTTTTCTTTAAGTAAAGAAAGAGTTGCATTTACATAGCACCATACATGACCACAATTCTTCCAATTTCTTTACAACCAATGACGTACTCTTGTTTTACAAATTTAGAGTACCCAATTATTTATTTTTTCCAATTAATGGGCAATTTAGCCGGGCCAATCCACCTAACCTGTAAGGTTACCCATTTAAGTTGTGGGGCAGACACAGGGAGAATGTGAAAACTCCACACGGACAGTGACCCAGGGCCGGGATTTGAACCCGGGTCCTCAGCGCCGTAGTCCCAGTGCAAACCACTGCGCCACATGTCACCCTAAATTAAGTACTTTTGAAGTCTATTATAATAAAGGAAACATGGCAGCCAATTACCACAGAGCAAGCTTTCACAACTGGCAATGCAATATTGGCTAGGTCATTATTTTGATGTCGGCGATTGAGGAATAAATATTGGCCAGGTCATCAGTGATATCTTGCACTTCTTCAAAATAATGCCATGGGATCTTGTACATCTGCCTGTGGGCAGCGCTGTAGCACAGTGGTTACCACTATGCCTTCACAGCGCCAACGTCCCAGATTCGATTCCCAGCTTGAGTTACTGTCTGTGCGGAGTCTACATGTTCTCCCCGCATCTGCATGGGTTTCCTCCGGGTGCTCCCGTTTCCTCCCACAACTCTCCAAAGACTTGCTGTTAGGTAATTTGGACATTCTGAATTCTCCCTCTGTGTTCCCGAATACAGGAATGTGGCAACCTAGGGCTTTTCACAGTAACTTCATTGCAGTGTTAATGTAAGCCTACTTGTGACAATAAAGATTATGATAGATGGGACCTGGATTTAACGTCTCACACAAGAGATGACACCCTGGCAGTGTTACATTCCCTTACTATTGCACTCGAGTGTTCAACTTTGATTTTTGTGCTTTCAAGTCCTGGGGTGGGATTTGATCCCACAATTTTTAGGTCAGAGACAGAAGGTGGCATGGTGGGACAGTGGGTTGAATGGTGGCACAATGGTTAGCACTGCTGCCTCACAACACCCGGGTTCGATTCCGGCCTTGGGTGACTGTGTGGAGTTTGCACTTTCTCCCTGTGTCTGCGTGAGTTTCCTCCGGGTTCCCCGGTTTCCTCCCACAGTCCAAAATGTGCAGGTTAGGTGTATGGCCATTAGTGGGCCTAGGAAGGGTGCTCTTTCAGAGAGTCGGTGCAGACTTGATGGGCCGAATGGCCTCCTTATTCCCTGCAAGGTTTCTATAGATCTATTCTATAGATATACTGAGCCACACCTGACAAATAAGTTAGTGTGCTCCCCAACATAAAGAAAATATTGTGTGTGGACATTTAATTGATCAATTACTCTCAGAAAATGAAACAGAATGAAGTAAAAAGGTTAAGTTAGCTTCAAGGAATAAATTGAATTAATTTATCCTTCATAGTTTACAGGGTGTGACTTTGGCTCTATGTCAGTTCAAGCAACAATTCAAGGAGCTCAATGGTACAGTTCTTTTGTTCAGGGTATAAATCCTTCCGTGTTCGCTAAAGTCACCTCGGCCACTCACTATCTGCAGCACAGACAGTGGGCTGGGGTTCTGCTCACAGGATTTCATCACTCACACTTTTCAGTCATGTGCTGGGCCGCACAGGACAGTGCTTCTCGGTTTTGATCCTCCTGTGAGATCTCCGCCAAGCATCAGGCCAGAGAGCAGAAACTCAACAGCATCAGGGATGCCAAGTCAGTTTCCCCACCCACCCCACTGTCATGGTGCCATCCATTGATAGTTCAACACACAGTGCCATCCTATATAATGAGCATATACGATTGACCCCTCTGTTGGTGTTCATATATCATCCTAAGGCCTCCCACAACCTCACACAGCTCAAAGACTCTTGTGAGAAAGCTTGGATATCTGATGGAATGGTGAGAAAGCTTGGATATCAGATGGAATGGTATGGGCTTTCTTTTATCAGCATTGTCAGGGAACCTGAAATTTGGCATATTATCATATTATTTTGTGAAAATTCTTCTGTATGGGCTGTGCCTTCAGGGCCCTCCTTGCCATTTGCAAAAATCACAGCCTTTGGCAGGGCTCAAGTTGGCAATTTTGATATCTTGCATTGGTATCATCTTCAAAGAAAAAATGTATATATATGCATGTGTGTATATGCATATACATGCATCCAGCGCCTCATGAGACCACTGCGCATCCCAAAATATTTACAACCAATTAAGTACTTTTGAAGTGAAGCCGCTGATGTAATGTAGGATGTGTGCCAGACAATTTGCACATAGTGTGATTCCATAAGTAGTAGTGGGATAATATGACCAGTCATCTGTTTTTAAGTGTTGGTTGAAGGATAAGTAGTTGATCAACACACCAGGAGAGTTCCCTGCGCTCCCTCAAATAGTTAAATAGGGTCTTTTATGTTCAATCGAGGACGGGCTGGCCTGCGCTCAATCTCTCAATCAAAGAACTCCAAAGGTGGCATTACGAGGTGAATCCCCCAATCCTGCAGTTTCACGAGTTACCATTCGCTCATCCTGGAGGTGTCCGGTCTATTATAATTAGCCATTTGCTCTCTTTCAGGCTCCTCCAAGACAGCTATGATTTTGTAAATATATATTTCACTGACAAGTTTACTCTTTATATCTACTCTTAAAGAAACCTTGTCAAAAAAAGCCTAAAGTAAGGATTACATTCAGAAATCTTAAACCCGCTCTGCTGCTTGTATTGTAAATGAACCACCTGTGACTTTCTACTCACAGTAAGCTGTTAACTAACCTCTTTGCTGATTTTAATTAAGCCTCGGGCTGTTGTCTAAATACAGGTGTTCTTATGGTAGAACGTTCAGTATTTCCTGAAGCTTAGTGGATTTGGTACAACATAATTCAAACTTCCATCTTTGACAGCAGATTAACCCTCTCGACAAATGACCCAAGCAAATCTTTAGAATAATTTTAAAATTTTACAATGATGTTTAGGTGTGAAGATGTGTTCTTCAATGCAGCCAATCAGGCGTGATTCCAAATCAAGTCCTGAAATCCAAACTAATCCGCATTTGCCCATAATGGGCTAAAGGCCCATTTTCTTGATTCCGTCATTGATTCTTGTCTTTCTGAGCTGGAGCTAATAGCGCCGCAATTTTTCCAGGCATGACCCCCTCCAAAAAAAGGTGCTTCTTCACAATTGGGTCGTGATTTGTCTGACTTAACCAAATACCTTCAGTAAGACAGGTTAACTTCACCCAAAGTGTTCACTTCAAGAGCCTTTTTAATTCTGTGTGCTTGTACATCTACAGAATGCCATTTTACAGGGTTCAGTATCATGCCAACCGAAGAGCCAATCATTTTATTTTATAACACTGGCCACCTGAGAAATCCTCATGCATTTTATGAAACATTTTTGACGAAATGGGACTCTACTGTGTTGCAGAGCCATTTGAAATACAATAATTTACATGAAGTAACAATTGTAGAATGCATCAGTTCCACTCTAATGCAGAAGCTGTGACAGATATTTCATGAATACAGGTTAAAATCCACACTGCCTCATCATTTCTGTGATTAATTTATGGTGCTTTGAGCATTATTCTCCTGTTTGGTATACAGGAATTCACACAATAAACTGGTACATGGATAGTTTTAAGCTGCGCAATTAAAAATGAGGTTGTTTGGAGTCCAAATTGAGAAGAATTCCCAAATTAAGTAAAATGTTTTGTACTCTTCAAGAAAGTATATCAGCAAGTCATTACTGTGAAATGATTTGTATTTTCACTGTGGCTAATCTAACTGCTGACTGGAGTAAATCTCATAACATGTCAGCAATAAAGCCAGTTTAAGACCTGAGATGACGATAATATTGCACAGGACACCTATTATGAGTGGACACTATGTAGGCTTCACTGCACAGTTTCGGATCATGGCCATAAACCTTTAAAGAGTAGACAGATGTTTCAAGCCTAAATCAGAAGGCTGATCTGTGTTAGTTAAAGGAAGTGACTATAAAGATTTTATATAGTAGGATATTCCTCTGAAGTTGAAGTCTGATTCAGTAATCCTTACAAACATAACTGCTGTTATATGATCCATTGTGTCTTCCTGCTTGAGTCAGAAACATCTGTTGTTTAATATGTACAGCTGATTTATTATCTATAGGGGGCTTATCTTGCTTCGGATTTGACCCTGTCCTTTTTGCTGCAAATCAGTACTCCACTGTTTACTTTTACATTGTCCTAACAACCCACTCTTTACCCCTGTATTGCTTTGTCCTGCCCTTCATTTCCTTTGTTGCACGCAAACATAGTTTAATTGTTTTATTATAACTAATTAATTATGATCAGATAGGTTTCAGTGCAGTTTGTGCAATTTGCTGTTCACATTAAGTGCGCTTCAAGAGCTCCGATAAATGAATGGTAGTTATAAAAGTCTACTCATTCATCCATGTTGCTTGTTTACTGAATTATCTCTTATGCTGAATGGGCCACAGCAATAAGCTGGGATTTATTAACTCTTTGTTTGAATTTGACTATGAAACATATGCCATCGACCTACTCGTGTTTTAATCGTGCTCTTACACATTTCATTGGGCGACAGAGTTTTTGACAAGGTACAACAAAGAAAGAGACTCGGCTATACAATTTTGATGCCATTAAAACAATCATGAAGGATCATTTTATTACTTTATGTTTTTCAAAATTGAGGAAATATCACTGTGCTTAAATAATAAAAATATCCTTTCCTTAAGATACTACTATTATTATTTCTAACCTGGCTTTCAGTCAGAGTTTAGTTTTGATCCACGAGTCTATTTGCTCCTTGTCTCAATTATCTAGTTTATTCCTTTGTATCTGTTCATTATCTGAAAGATGCAGTTTGTGTCAATTTTTGTTTCATGACACTTTGATGAAAGAATTTATGAAAAATCAAATTATTGCTTCTGGCAGGGAATTAAAACAATTTTTCATTTATAAAGCAAAGAATATTACTACCTTTGGGAATTCCATAATTCTTTTTGTATTCCCTTCCCTCTTTACAGCATTAAACTGCACAGCACATATAATGGCTTCAATTTTTCCTAATCTGTGGTGAAACAGGGAAATCAGTATCATAAATTATTGAGGTTTGGAGTAGAAACCCATGGTACTGCCATCCGAATTTCAAAACCCCAAAAGTAATATCAATGATGAAAACACAGTGTCCCATCTTAAACGGCGCACAAAGCATTAAGGTGGAACACTACCCAAGATGATACTACGTGGTTGAAGATTTACAGTGGCCACATTACAAGGGTGCGTATCTTCCTTGGCACGCTCGTTTTCTTGTACATGGCAACGTGTGTCCAATTTCTTTCAATGCTTGCTCAATGGCTCTCTAAAAAACATACCAAAACTGATCTTCAACAACGCGGCCTGAGTTGATGAAGACAGCACAAAACCTGCTGTCATCAAGAGTTAACTCTGAAGATTATACTGCAAAGCTGTCACCTATATAAAGACAATGATGTGCCATACAACTTCAAATTAAACTTTAATCCCCTTAAGCAGGCATTTCAAACATCTCTGATTTATATGCAGGGGATATTTTATCACCGTGCACCTATTCTGAAAAGAAATTATATATTTGTCGATAGCGAACATTCATTTGTTGACTCTCCATCCATCACTGACAATCCAACAAACAATATACAATTCTCATGAAATCTCATAAAATTCTGGCAAAAACTCCTGCATGATCTAACCACCATTTAAGGAGGAGTATCTGGTTGAATCAGATCTTCCTGCACATGAGCAAAGAATGTGTCATTTATAAATAATGGAGTGCTTTTGTACCATACATATGCTTACATTTTTTGTAAAAATATCTACATTGTCACAGTCATCGTTCAATAGAACCACTTTCTGCTCCCCTTCCACCCCCTCCCCCTCTCCTCCCCTCCCCCATCTGCCCCAAACCCCATTTCAGTATTCAGGTTTCTGATTACAGAGTGTGTGGCCAACCACAGCTGTAATTATGGAGTACACAGGTAATTATTTCATTTTTGTCAACTGAACGCTGTAATGTGAACAATTTATGTTGAGCAGCAATACCTCCCATCCACTTCTTTCACCAGCAATTACTTCACTTCTCATGTTCTTTCTGGCTATAGGTACTTGTGATTTATTGCTGACTGTGTCAGGTTGTAGCAACAGATTCTCTCCTTCGGCACTCACACACAACAAACACAACATGACAGATCATATGCACTGTGCAATAACAGCTTGCATTTTATACAGAACTTTTCATTTAATGATAACATCCCACAATGGTTTACAGGAGCCTAATGAAGCAACATTTTATGTTGAATCGTTTACGGGCATATTGGTGCAAATGAGAAAATTCTTGCTCAAAGAGGTAGGTTTTGAGGTGCGTCTTAGAGGAGGAAAAAGGTAGAAAGGGAGAGGAATGAGAGGTGGAGAGGTGGTGAGGTTTTGGGAGGTAATTCCAGAGGTTAGGACCTTGGCAGCCAAAGGCCTGGCCACCAATAGTTGAAGCAATTAAACATAGAAACATCAGGCGAGATCTCGCTGACGGCACACACCGACCACAGGTTTCCCGGCGACGTGGGGTGAATTCAATGGGGAATCCCATTGACAGCAGCGAGATCAGAAGATCCCGCCGCTGGCCAATGGTGGGCTGCCTCGCACAACGGGGAGTCAGAGAATCTCACCCGTAGCAATTCGGAGAACAGGTCGATCAGTCCTTCAAGCCTGTTCAGCCATTCAATAGGACCATGACTGATCCTCTTATCAAAACGCCACACTCCCACTCTCTCCCCACACCCCTTAAAACCTTCAGAGTTCAGAAATCTATCTATTTTCTTCATAACTTACAGAGATACGGAGGGCTGAGGCCAAGGAGGGGTTTGAAAACTAGGATGAAATTACTAAAATTGAGGCACTGCTTAATAGCGAACCAGTGTCGAGAAGCACACGCAGGGATGGTGGGAGTCAGGATACAGGCAGCAGAGATTTGGGTGACCTCTAGTTTATGGAGATTAGAATAGAGGTGGATGGCCAGAAGACTGGTGTGGGGCTACAGCCGTGTACAGCAAACCTGGCAGGGTGGTATACTGTCTCCTCCTGGTGTACAAGCAGCTTCTTGCCCAATGGGTTATACGTGGAAACCTTGTCCTCCACCTACTCCCCATTTTCATAAATGTGCTAGGTTGTAACTTACTCATGTTGCAACAAATTGGTAATATCCAACAGGGTAGTAAGTACAGTTAACATGGTAAAGAAATGTACTCCAGATCAGCAATGCTACAACCTGCATTCGTATAAATACACGCAGCATTATATGTCTAACAAAACAATGGCGGAAGTGGCGCGCAATTGGCCAGCAGTAGGATTTCCTAGTACCACCGCTGACACGCCGCCGGCAAACCCGCGGCGGGGGTGCGCCATTGGCAGGACTGGAAGATCCCGCTGCTGTGGGCAGCCAGAAGGTCTCGCCCCTTGATTTAAGAACAGAAAATGTTGGATAAATTCAGCAGGTCTGGCAGCATCTGTGGAGAGAGAAACAGAATTAACTTTTCGAGTCGGCATCCATCCACAGAACATTCCTTTTATTTATTCAATGATTTGTTAAGTTCAGACTGTGGAAGTTTGCTAAACTTTGCCCTTTAAATTAAATCTATACAGTTTTCTTATCCCAGCTTCTTTATCTTCCTTCTTACTTAGCCTGGCTTTCCCTCCCCTTTTCTCCCCATTATTGTTCTCCATTATTTTCCATTTCCCCTTATTTCACATTTCATTATTTTTTGGTTGTAATACCCATTTGGCCTGTCTCCTGTCTTCCTGTTTATCTATTGTCATGTTTTCTAAACCCGAGTTTTGCTCTTTAGCTCTTATACCAATGACCACTGAGGTTTGTATGAAACTGCAGGCATGACACTCTACTATAGCAACCACACCTGCAGAGGAAAGCAAGGACAATCTCTTATGTACCGAGAAAGCCTTTCACAGCCTGGCAGCAAGAGTAAATCCTCCTTTATGGAACAAGAGGGATTAGTGGGGTGCACTGGACTGAGGACTTAACCCTACCCCCAGTATTTTTTTTCCAGCACTAGTCATTCAGACCCCTGCTGTTGTGTACTATCAAACGGCGCAGAAAAAAAGTTCTGAATGATACAAGAGCTGTGTTGTGGAAGAATCTAATCTTACTTTAATACTTTTCCAAGTTCAGAATCCAAATGCAAAAGCAACTTAACCCATTAATTGCTGTATGCATGTTATAATCAGGAAAAGCAGCACTACATAAAACAAGAAAACACTAACAAGAAGTGAAGTTGCATTGTGACTACACAATTCCATTGTACACCAGTTAAACATTAGTTGGTAGAGATGGTCAAAGTTTTATACATAATTCAGTTAGAACAATGCTTGCAAATACTGATTAATTGCATGAACATTTTAAACTGGTATATCACTGAAATGTTCTTACTACAACAGAAATGGATTCAGACAGACTGATGTTTAGCACAGCATTAAATCTGCCTTTCAGATCTTGTTGTGATTGTTTGGCAAGATTGACTTTGCACACCTTTAATTCCTCTCTTAATAGCTTAATAGATTTAGCTCAAATTTAGCACAGTGGTTAGCACTGTCGCTTCACAGCGCCAGAAAACTGGGTTCAATCCCGGCTTGGGTCACTGTCTGTGCGGAATCTGCACGTTCTCCCAGTGTCTGCGTGGGTTTCTTCCAGGTGCTCCGGTTTCCTTCCACAACCCAAAGATGTGCAGGTTAGGTAGATTAGCCACGCAAAATTGCCCTTAGTGTCCAAAGGGTTAGGTGGGGTTACTGGGTTACAGGGATAGGGTGGAGGTGTGGGCTTAAGTAGGGTGCTCTTCCCAAGGACTGGTGCCGACTCAATGGGCCAAATGGCCTCCTTCGGCACTCTAATTTCTAAGATTCTATAAAATGCGGGTCAAGGATAAAGTTATTCATGGGCAGCATGGTGGCACAGTGGTTAGCACTGCTGATTCACAGCGCGAGGGACCCGGGTTGAATTCCGACCTCGGGTGACTGTCTGTGTGTAGTTTGTCCATTCTCCCCATGTCTTCGTGGGTTTCCGCCGGGTGCTCCGGTTTCCTCCCACAGTCCAAAAATGTGCCAGTTAGGTGGATTGGCCATGATAAATTGCCCCTTACGGTAGGGTTGTAGAAATAGGACGAGGGATTGGGCCTAGGTAGGGTAGCTTCCGTAGGGTCGGTGCAGACTCGATGGGCCAAATGGCCTCCTTCTGCACAGTAGGGAGTCTATACCTTCAATTAAACCCCACATTCCTATTCCTTCTGGTGATCTGTAATGTTTGTGTACCATTACAAAAACATACAATTATAAAACTTGCTTTATTCTGTTTCTGGGACGAAAGAAAAATCTGATCCAGTGCTTTTTCTTTGCTTTCCTCAAAGCCTGTTTTAAATTTTCACAGCAAAAGTGGCATTTGAGTATGTTGACAGAGTTATTTTAAACAATGCAGCCAAAAAGCTCCCTTGTCAGTGTTAGGTAAATGACCCAGTAAGTAGCCTGTTGGGATACGATTAGATAAGACTGATAAGACAAGCACTAGCTTAGCTCCTGGCGTGTCATTTGTGCATCTGTGTTTGTGGTAAGGATCTTGTGGACCATCCTCTTCACACCTGAATCCACAGATTTCCAGATAAATTGCGCATGGTAAACTACCCAGTGTGGCCTTTCACCGAGAATACTAATGTTGACTCTGTGCCTTCCCACAGGTTTACATGGGCTGAGCATCTCGGAGAGGAATTATAGGTGTGCAAAGTCAATCTTGCCAAACAATCAAAACGAGATCTGAAAGACAGATTTAACGCAATGCTAAACATCTGTCTAACTGAATCCATTTCTATGCCTGTTTAAAGAGAAGTCACATAAATCTGTGAGGCCACAGGAACAGTTGAACCAGTTTGTGACATGTAAATTCAACTCTCTCCACCCCTTCCTTTCACCTAAAGTTCATATTTTTAACATGAAAAGCAATGCGAGGATGCTTAAAGTATTCTTCGAAAGACACTGATTTTATGGCCTCTCTGCTTCGTTGTTACATCGCGGATGCTTTTGCTGTTTAATGAATCTTCAAAATGTATAATCTACTGCAAGATACAAACGAGACGGGCAGCACGGTGGCGCAGTGGATTCCCTACTGCCTCACGGCGCCGAGGTCCCAGGTTCGATCCCGGCTCTGGGTCATTGTCCGTGTGGAGTTTGCACATTGTCCCCGAGTTTGCGTGGGTCTCGCCCCCACAACCCAAAGATGGCATTGTGGTAGCATTGTGGATAGCACAATTGCTTCACAGCTCCAGGGTACCAGGTTCGATTCCGGCTTGGGTCACTGTCTGTGCGGAGTCTGCACATCCTCCCCGTGTGTGCGTGGGTTTCCTCCGGGTGCTCCGGTTTCCTCCCACAGTCCAAAGATGTGCAGGTTAGGTGGATTGGCCATGCTAAATTGCCCTTAGTGTCCAAAATGTCCCTTAGTGTTGGGTTGGGTTATGGGGATAGGTGGAGGTTTTGACCTACGGTAGGGTGCACCGAGCCGGTGCAGACTCGATGGGCCGAATGGCCTCCTTCTGCACTTTAAATTCTATGAAATCTATGTGCAGGCCAGGTGGATTGGCCATGCTAAATTGCCCCTTAATTGGAAAAAAATTAATTGGGTACTCTAAATTTGTATTTAAAAAAAGATACAAACAAGATTCCTGTTCCACTTTTCACGGCGAGATGTATCCCCGCTGCAGTTTGAGCAAGAACCAAAACATTTTTACATATAAGCCAGTTAACTTAAAGTGTTCACCTATTGAAATTAGTCCCACTGATTATGCAGTGAGCTTCAGCACTTGGAGCTGGTTCACTTTCAATGAGTGTCAGCACTTTGTCATCTTGCTGACTGTTTGGGACTACAAAACTCCCGTGGACATCATCATGGCACTGGCCATCATGTGCCGGCACCTGCTCTGCCTACAACTGACATGGATGTAAGATAGCACAGTAATAATGCAGCTCCGTTTGATACTATTATGTTGAATTGTCTGTACATTAAAATTGCTTGCTTGCAAATTAAAGATCTCCCCATGGGTGTGAGGCTTTCAAAAGTGCTGGTAATTACTAATCTTAAATCTGACGTTATTGCACTTTTGTCAAATTAAAAGACATAAGCATTTGTCAACCAATAACAAGATGTTGGTACCAAAAGTACAGCCAATGAGAAGTTCACGACGTATTTGAGAAATACTGAACGTTTTAGAAAATCCGGCTAAACAAACATTTGAAAGTCCTCAAAGCAATCCTATCTTCAGCTGTACTTACAACAATAAACATTGCCCAATATGCTTTCAGGCAGGACTTGTAAAATAAAGGCAAAAGGCACAACTGCAAGTTCATTTGTGCAATGAAATGCATTAGTGGTGATTGTAGACAGCATGAAGCTGCTTCACTGCCCTTTGTGAATCTAATATAAGTTTCTTTTTAAGTAAATACTTTACTGCTCTATAATGTTTTTACCTGCTGAGGACTCCTTAAAAACAGTAAGATGAGACTCTGACCTTATTAAGACCAAGTTAAAGTATAACAACATATTAAGCTTTCACCACATGACATCAATGATTCTGGACTAAAGACTTATCATTTCTGCTACACTTCTCCTGATAGGAATCTACTTGAAGAGATAAAAGCAGTAAAAAGCTTAAAGCACTGGGTATTTTGACTAGATAATATGCCTTGTTTTCATCTTTGTCTGTGCATTTTATTGGTTGAGGTTTCACTGTCTCCAAGCACACAATCTATTTAGAGACTTAACTGCTTCATATTTTGGGCAAAAAAGAATACTGTTTATTAGTACGAAAGTAGAAACAGCTGTAAACATTTGCTTTGATGAAGACTATGGCTTTTCTGTGCCTCAAGGCACATACCCACTGTGTGTCAATCATTAAAAGAAGAATGTAAGGTGTATACAGGGTCAGTAGAAGGCCATTGGACATTTCAAAGGCCTTGGGGGTTCCAGCAAGCCCAGCATGGCTTGTGGGACTAAAAATGTACAGGCTATATCGCCTCCTGACCTTTGCCCTGTACAGGCACCTCTCTGGCTAGCCTTAAGCCTGAGTCTGTCTCGTGGACACACAAGGTGGCACTGCTTGAGACCTCAGGACTCTCACATATTTCTGGCTGCCATGTGAGGTAGCCTGTTTGTACAAAGAGCCAGTCAATTCTTCCTGATGTTCTAAAGATGAGAGTTAAAGACAATAAATAGGAGATCCTGCTGGTTTTTATGACCGCTTGAAATCCATGTGTGCAAAATAGAGTATTAAGGTTAGCTGAATTCAATAATGGATATTTAAATTGTATATATATTTACACTGTCCCATTTTAAGATGACAGATGAATAACACGTTTTACAATGCAATTATATCAGGAAGTAACATACACGTTTTGATGTAATTAGCCTCCAAATTTGTTGATATGTACTTTTGTGCTTTTCCTCATTTTGTTTCCTATTACAAGTTTTGTTAAAAACTTCACAAATGCTACCAGCTACAAAAAAGGTTAATATCCAAGAAAAGTAGCACAGTTTGCCAGCTAATTAGCAGTGATAAGTCAGTTGGCTGTCAATGCCAATACTCTAGGAGACAGAGCACAAGCCCAGCATAACAGAAATTGCCTTTCATATCTAATGGTATTCGGCATTAACTGGGGCGAATTAGTCGTGCCAAACTATTACAGGGGAAGGCAAAATATTTGGAACTGTTTGCAATAACTGGTTACCTTACTCAGGGGACAGATGAAATATTTATCTTCATTGAGGTGCCAGCCCAGCTGTAGGTCTCTGTACAAAGGAAAATTACAAGCAACCTCGAACAATTTAATTTAGGTGCCATGTGAAAATGAATACAGATTCAGACCTGTGCTCTTACACCTCGGGTTTGCCTCGTGAACCTAGTATGATGCAGATGGCTGCACAAAGCCTTCTCAAAACTGAAGAACATCATTGGAGGGGTCTCTACAAAGACTTTTATCACTTGCAATGGCAGAGCCGCACTCTTTTGACTTTGAGCAAGTTTTGAATCAGTTGAGACGCCTTTCCGGGAATAAAGACAAACAGGTGCCACGACTGATAAGTTAGGATCAGAGGTTTTGTGGCCATAGGTTCATGCACAGCCTGTCATGGAAACAATTGAGGATGACGGTGGCCTCAACTAGTTGAGCCTGCACGTCTACATTATGGGAAGACTGAGTGCTAAAGTATACTTCCATTAAAGAGTAGCTAAATGGATCATTCTGCCAAAAAAAAGTTCTTCATATTTATTAACTCATGAAAAACACATCTCTTATTAAAACCTTTGCATATTAACAGATTAAAGGAAAACATTTCTGCTATTTCTATCATGTGATAAACTCTGCAGCAAGGTAATGCACTGATACCAAGAAACTCCCACTCTTCGGTCCCTCAGGCATTTTAAGCCTCCTTTTTAAAAAGATGCATTATACTTAATCACCGCCTGATTCTTACTAAATTAACATACGTTTACATAGTAATGAGCTTTAAATTGAGGCTCTTTCTTTTTTAATTAAGCTCTCAGCAGGTGCAAATATAACAAATTACTTAAGAATATTCAGATTTCAGTGGCCCAAAGCGTTTTCTTAAAAAAAACAAATTTTAAAATCTGCAGGCATTAGATATCTAATCATGCATTTGAATTACATCTGAAAATGTTAAATAATTAATCTTAATTGTTATATAATAAAATACAATGTCCTGGAGGTTCCACTCAGTGACACTGGTTCTAAAGGTGCAATTCACCCCAAATCAGTGTAACTGGCGCAAAATATTGCAAAGTTCCAAGTGCAAACAGAGTTTTCGTGATCTTTCACACTACTTTTAAAAACTGCTGCAATATGAGCAAGCTCCACCCACAAAACAAGTCACTCTTCAGGATGAGTTCATCATCGGCATACGTTTCTGCTCGTTCCCCTCACTTTGCACACCTTCAAAAGGCGGCAAAAATTAAATGGGAGCTTTTGGTTGCTCTGGCACCATTGGATAAGTTTTCAAAGGCTTTGAACACAATTTTAAAAAACTTACTAAGAAACAGACCATTGTGACCCAATAGCAACTAGTAAATATTTTTGTGTATGCTTTTAAAATCATTTTCACTCATTTGAAATCAGCTTCCTCACAGGGGGTGGATTGACACTGTGATTAAAAATGTTGATTGAGGTGATAAACCCATTTTCAGCGGTACCAATTATAATTTACCAAATTAACGCCCGTCTTTAAATGCATCAAGGAATACATCAGAAAGGATGTTTGTTTTTGAAAACTGGCGCTTTAAAATGCTGCCCGCTCGCACTTTATTTCCCTCATTTGGCGAGATGCAAATGGTTTGAGCAATGTGTTGCAATTGTACAAAAGTGTAGCAAATATTTTCAAGATGGCACAGGCACGATGGGCTGAATGGCCTCCATCAGTGTTTTCCGATTCTATGCCTGGGATTTTCTGGCCCGAGCAAGGCGAGCTTTCCATGGCCGATGTGGCGACCCATTGAAATCTCTGTTGACGTCACCAGGACTGAAAGATCCCAGCAGGAGGGGCTGGGATTTGGGGACCAATGTTCCAATGGTTAAAATCCATGAGTGAGCAATTAGTGCCAAATTCTGTTTTTTATTGCACGCACATATCTTCACGCACATTCTTTTCCCCAAAAGATTTGGAAGGATTGGGCGGCACGGTGGCGCAGTGGTTAGCACTGCCGCCTCACAGCGCTGAGGATTCGGGTTCAATCCCGGCCCCGGGTCACTGTCCACTTGGAGTTTGCACATTCTCCCCATGTCTGTGTGAGTCTCATCCCCACCTCCCAAAGATGTGCAGGGTAGGTGAATTGGCCACGGTAAATTGCCCCTGAATTGGAAAAAAATGAATTGGGTACTTTAAATTCATTTACAAAAAGATTTGGAAGGATTAGCAGGCTGATTATCAGGTGTTGAAACATCTTCTGAACACCACTTTCTTGGCCAACAAACTCTGCAGCTGGACTTGAGCTTGGAGCTTCTGGCAGAGTCAGGGGCACTCTACCTATAGAGCCACAAGTCCTCATATTCTGCAGCAAAGGAGATGCATTGAAAGTGAATGTTTTCAATAGCTTCAGAAATTAACTGGTGTGCAGAACTAAGACAGCAATGAAGTACCAGAGGTTTCCAACCAGTAGCAGCCATGACCAGATCTACTGTGCTAGACGAGGAGGTGAGGGTGGGAGGGCAGTAAAAATGGAAGATTTGAGAGGCACAAACTACCCTTATCCAGTGAATATAGTGGGCCTAAAAGGACCTTGCATGGGCCCATTGGTTATGTCGGGAATTGGGGGGAGTAGGGGGAAGAGGTGGATTTGATCTCTGGTCTGTTAATTTTTTTGTGTGGGACAATATCTGTGTGCGACCTCCTGTGCATGATCTCACCCTACCATGGAAGGGCACAGGCTTCAATTTCAGAGTGTTTGCCCTGCTTCCCCAGCTTTACATTGGGCCCAATGCAGGTCCACAATCATGAAGGTTTTCAATTCAGGTTCAACATATTCCTGAAGGACCTGCTGCATCCAAATGACCCACCTTCACAATCCTACCATTGGTTGCCTCATATGTCCATCCACGCAGTACATCATTTTCTCACACCAATCAGAAAGTGAATCGACACTTTATTACCAGATTGGGTAATTCTGCACTGCCAGTCAACATCACTGGTTTTTCAATCATCTCAAATATTTGTACAATTAATAATTAGAGGTGTCCAAAGAACAGTTTTAAGTTGCCCTCTGTGATTTTTCTCCTTCGTTGCTCACAGTAGTGTTCAAGAGATTCCGTTACCTCTTGAAGGCTTTAAGGGCAAACTTGGAGGATTGGCAACCCGGGCAGTCGCTCTTCTTCTATTTACCACAAGATCCCCACCAGACCGAACCACAAGAAGGCTCGAAATCTGAGCGGGCCAATTTTGAGGGGGTCCCAACCGGCAACCTGCATTCATGTCAACTGTTGTCTGCAGCTTGCCATGTATATGGAAATAACACCCGAGGCCTCTAGCCACTATCTTTATGTACACATTCCAGACGTTCCTCCCACTTTGAATATTTTCCTTTCCCAGAATCTTTTACCACATAGCATTCAGAGTAACGCAAGCTTTTCATTACCTTGCACCTCACAACGGAGTTCAGCAAGAACAAACAACATTTGAATCAAGCAGGTAGGGTCATAACTGCTTGAGGAACTCATTTGCCCAGATCGTCTGGGGAGGTTGGCACTTAGGTTTCCTTTTGGACATAATTACAACTTAGGTCCAGCTTTTCTCCATTGTGAGCTTTTTTTTGCAGCATCTGCATAACATTAAGAGCACAATCTTTTTTTTTTTAAATTTAAGGTATCCAATAATTATTTTTCCATTTAAGGGGCAATTAAGCGTGGCCAATCCACCTACCCTGCACATATTTGGGTTGTGGGGATGAGACCTGTCATGATATGCAAACATGCAACCAATGAACACTCAGAATAGAACACAACCAATGGGCAGTCAGGACACTCAGAGGTGGCATCACCACGGGGGAGGGGGCATGACATGAACACTGTGGACGGGATGAGGCACTCACACAGCCTCTTTCCACAGACCAGACATCTAGAAAGTTAGACAGGGTTGATCAGTAGCATCACACCGCAGCACGTGGCTTAGTGCAAGCTGGTACAGTTAGACTGAGTTACTACAGTTAGATTAGCAGAGAGTCAAACTCATTTGAGAGCTGTGTTAATAGTTCAATAAACACGTTTAACTCATTTCAGAGTCTGGAGCATCCTTTATTTAAGACTGCATCAAATAGCAGCCTGTGTTACCCGAAGCACCATAACACAACATGATACCAGGAGTGACTGTTCAATCTATTTAGTTCAACTCAGCAAGATCCGTGCCAACCAGCTACTGAATACAGGCACAATGGACAAGGTTCAGGCTCCTCATCAGCTCAGGACCACCGGCAATCTTAGTGCCAACTGGCGATCATTCAAGCAGAAATTTCAACTATACGTGGAAGCATCCGACCTCAGTGGCGCGACTGATGCTCGGAAGATAGCTCTTCTACTCACCACTGCGGGTGACCATGTGATAGAGATCTTCAACTCCTTTCACTTTTCCGAAGGGCAGGACAAAACGAAGTACCAAACAGCCTGGGCAAATTCGACAGCCACTGTGAGGTGGACACCAACAAAATCTTTGAGCGCTACATCTTCAAGCAGAGGATGCGAGGTAAAGATGAATCCTTCACCTCCTATCTAACTAACCTTAGACTGCTAGCGCAATCCTGCAACTTCAGTGATATCACTGACTCCATGATCAGCGACCAAATCGTTTTTGGAGTTCACGCTGATCCTCTGCGAGAGCAATTATTGAAAATCAAGCACATGACCCTTCCAGTCGAGATTGAAACGTGTACTGTGCATGAGCACTCTAAAAATCACTATTCACAGTACAAAACGGCAGAAAGTGAAAAACCTCCCACGAGGTGGAGTGTGTTCAGGCCATTTCCCGGATGCAGCGCCGACACATTAACGAAAGCGGCCATTTTGCGTGCCCTTCCCAGGGCCCGATGCATGCGCAATGCGATCGGGAACACGAAACGGCCGAAAACCGCACTGCGCAGGTGCAGATGTCCGAGAACCGCACCGCGCATGCGCAACGACGCATTGAGCGTCGTGACGCATGACATGTGCGAACTGTGGCACCGCCCATTTTTTAAAAACTGCCCTGCAAGAGGCAAACGCTGTTTAAACTGTGGGGAACCAAACCACTCTGCAGCCCTGTGCAGATCTGCACCATCAGTCAGGAGCCAGCGCTCCCAATTCCGACAGCGGCGCATCAGAAGTGTGCAACACCGAATGCATGACTCTGATCCAGGCAGTGCAACAGATCCAGATGATGAATACCTGGACAACACTTACTGAGTGGGCATTATTACGAAGTGCGAATACACCACACCGGACACATCGCGAGTCCAATCAATGTTGGCCGTGGATTCCGAGGGTGAATGGCATGAAGTGATGAAGGTCAACCACTGCCCCATCCAATAATAACTGGACACAGGTGCCTCCACCAACCTGATTTCCCAGGTGGACTTCAAGAGAATCAAGAAACCCCCTTACAATCCTTCCAGCTGCCTGCAAACTCCTGGACTACAATGAAAACACAATCAAGGCACTGGGGTCCTGCCATCTGCAGGTGTCCAGCCGACACACACAAGATTGTTATGCTTCGAGATTGTTAAACCAGACAGGGCGTCCCTGCTAGGTGCGCACGCTTGCAAGCAACTGAACCTCATTCAAAGGGTCTACACCACGATGCTGTCCCATTCGGATCTTCAAGCCAGCGTCGACGACATGCTAACCCAGTACCCAGATGTATTTAGCAGGATGGGCACGCTGCCGTACGAGTACAAGATTCTACCACTGATGCCAAGCCAGTGGTCCACGCACCACGACGAGTCCCTGCTCCACTAGAGCGCCTGAAGGCAGAGCGCACGAGTCTACAACAAAAAGGCATCATCTCCAAGGTCACTGAACCAACCGACTGGGTCAGCTCGATGGTGTGCGTAAAGAAGCCTTCAGGGGACCTACGCATCTGCATTGACCCCAAGGATCTAAACAAAAACATTATGCAGGAACATTACCCCATCCCGAAGAGGGAAGAAATCACGAGTGAGATGGCACATGCGCGCCTCTTCACAAAATTGGACGCATCCCACGGATTTTGGCAAATCCAATTTGAAGAATCCAGCATAAGGCTCTGCACCTTCAATGTGAAAGTGTACAAACTCAGCAATAGCATGATGGGAAAAATAGCCAACTTATGTAACCAAGTGTGAGACAGCTGTGTCAGCTAAGGGCCAAGATCAGACCCTGACAAACTAGACAAAGCTAAGAATCCACATAATTGTATCATACAAGGCCAGAAGAGGGAAGATAGTGCCTGACCTTATTAAAACCTGATAACAAAGCCACGATCTAGGAATGTCCTAATAACACAACTTCCTCATGACCTAGGTCCATCTGCGTCAAGGCATCATGAGGGCAGAGGTAAAAACAAAATAGGACCACGTCTTAAATCCTCTAAAGACAAACTACTGCAAATAAGCCGAGTCAGGGTCTTTCCATGACAACATGTTTGATCAGAAGTTATGACTGTATTGACATTTTTGAACAAGGTCTGTTTTTGTAAAATGATACAGCTTGTGTATAAATATTGAACGTTTTCTCCATGTCTTTGCGAGCTTGAGAAAGAATGAGCAGGTTTACCTTAACAGCTCTCTCTCTCTCTAACCTGTAGCCATCTGCATGCAGACTTTGGTCAATAAAGACAAAGTTATTTATTTCGAAACAGAGTTGTAAAGTTGTTTTCTTCACAGTCTTGAAGTAGGAAAGATTTTAAAAGACGACATCAACATGCCTTTTGGCAGATTCTGCTACAACCAAATGTCATTTGGCATCATCTCGGCATCAGAGATTTTCCATTGCATCATGGAACAGATGATGGAGGGAATAGAAGGGGTTTGTGTCTACGTTGACGATATCATAATCTGGTCCACAACCCCAGAGGAACATGTGGCGTGACTCAAGAAAGTATTCAGACGCATACATGAACATGGCCTCAAGCTAAACAGGTCCAAGTGCTGTTTTGGGACATCCACGCTGAAGTTCCTGGGCGATCAGATTTTGCGACACGGTGTGCGCCCGGACACAGACAAAATTAAAGCCATCGAGGCAATGAAAGTCCCCGAGGACGAGAAGGCAGTACTGCGCTTCCTGAGAATGGTCAATTTCCTTGGCAAGTTCATCCCGAATTTGGCCACGCACACCACGGCCCTGGTGAAAAAAACCAACCGCCTTTGAGTGTAAGGCGGAGCACCGAACAGAGTGGCTGGAGCTGAAAGCCAAGCTCACCACTGCACCCATCCTTGCATTCTTTGACCCAGGCCGAGAGACCAAGATATCCACAGATGCGAGTCAGGATGGCATTCGGGCGGTGTTGCTTCAAAGAGACGTCACTTCATCCTGGGTACCAGTAGCATATGCGCCACGGGCAATGACACCCACTGAGACCAGATATGCGCAGATTGAGAAGGAGTGTTTAGGTCTTCTCACCGGCCTCCTCAAATTTCATGATTATGTCTACGGCTTGTCAACATTTACTGTTGGGACGGATCATAGGCCTCTGGTCCACATCATCCAAAAGGACCTGAACGACATGACGCCTCATTTGCAGAGAATTCTGCTCAAACTCCGGAGGTATGATTTCAATTTGGTGTACACACCTGGCAAGGAGCTCATCATCGCCGATGCATTGTCCCGCTCCGTCAACTCACCCAGTGAACCACTGGAGATCATCCAGCACATTGAATTGCAGGTATAACTGTGTGCAAGCATTCTCCCGGCAACAGATGAGAAGATCGTTCTCATCCGAGAAGAGACGGCCAAAGACCCCCTGTTGTAGCGAGTCATCCACAACCTCAGCAATGGCTGGCAGAAAGGGCAATGCCCTCAATTCTACAACGTCAAGGATGACCTGACGCTGATCAACAGCATCCTGCTCAAGCTGGACAGGATAGACAACCCCCTACATCTCCAGAGCATGGTGCTGCGGCAGATTCATGAGGTACACCTGGGCGTAGAAAAGTGCAGACGCAGGGCCCGGCAAACTGTCTACTGGCCCGGCATCAATCAGGACATCACAGACATGGTCCTGAACTGCGAAACCTGTCAGAGGTTCCAACCAGCGCAGAGCAAGGAGACGCTCCAACCACATGACCTAGAGAATTCTCCGTGGTCCAAGGTTGGCATTGACCTTTCCACGCGAATGCTCGCGACTATATCTTAATCATCGATTACTTTTCGAACTATCCTGAGGTGCTGAAGCTGCCAGACCTCACCTCACGGACCGTCATCAAAGCGCGTAAAGAGACATTCTCATGGCATGGCATCCCGAACACCGTCATGAGCAACAATTGCCCGTGCTTCCACAGCCGAGAATGGTCCATGTTTGCCAAGAGCTACAATTTCAGGCCTGTCACCTCCAGTCCGCACTATCTGCAGTCCAATGGCAAAGTCGAAAAAGGGGTGCACATCGTTAAGCAGCTCATCCGCAAGGCCTCGGACCCCGCTTCCGACATACACCTTGCACTACTTGCATACCGGGCGATCCCTTGTCCACTGGCATGTCGCCAGCTCAACTGCTGATGAACAGGGACCTGTGGACGACGCTTCCAGCCATACACCTGCCCAACCGTGATCACTTCCCGGTGCTGCAGAAGATGCAGCAGCTTCGCGACAGCCAGAAGCAGGGTTATGATGCACATGCCACTGATCTGGAGGTGCTAACCCCGGCAGACACGGTCAGGATCAAGATACCGGATGGTGGGTGGTCTGCTCCGGCTGTCGTTGTTCGACAGGCCGCGCCCAGGTCCTATGTCATACGTATGGCTGATGGCTCCATTGTGCGAAGGAATCGAAGAGCGCTGCGAAAAGTTACTTGCCCACAACCACTTTCCCCTCCATTTCCGCATGTCGAATTGCCACCTCCAGACACCTCGAACCACGAGGCCACCAGTCGTGCCTCCCACTCGCCTGTCAACACACCGTCATCCCCTCCACCACCTCTCTGGCGGTCGACGAGGATCAGACGAAAGCCTCAGAGACTGGACTTATGAGCATTTGTTTTGTTTATTCTGTTCTGTATTCCTCAGTCAGTCACATTAGTCAGTCACATTAGACAGACACATTAGACAGACACATTCACATGTATATACATCCAAAAAAAACAAAAAAAAGAGATAGATGTCATGATATGCAAACATGCAACCAATGAACACTCAGAATAGGACACAACCAATGGGCAGTCAGGACACTCAGAGGTGGCATCACCATGGGGGACATGACATGAACACTGTGGAGGGGATGAGGCGCTCACACCCTGCCTCTTTCCACAGACAGACATCTAGAGAGTTAGACAGGGTTGATCAGCAGCATCACACCGCAGCACGTGGCTTAGAGCAAGCTGGTACAGTTAGACTGAGTTACTACAGTTAGATTAGCAGAGAGTCAAACTCATTTACTCACTGTGTTAATAGTTCAATAAACACGTTGAACTCATTTCAGAGTCTGGAGCATCCTTTAGTGAAGACTGCATCAAGTAGCAGCCTGTGTTATCCGAAGCAGCATAACACAACAAGACCCACACAGACACGGGAAGAATGTGCATTTCTGCATGGCATCTGGCTGGGGTCTCTTCAGTGAGGTTGATAGGTGCCAGGTAGCTGTTCAATCCAGCGTCATCATGGCTAAGTTGATTGTTAAAAAATCAATTTAGAACACCCAATTATTTTAGTTTTCCAATTCATAGAATCATAGAATTTACAGTGCAGAAGGAGGCCATTCAGCCCATCGAGTCTGCACCGGCTCTTGGAAAGAGCACCCTACCCAAGGTCAACACCTCCACCCTATCCCAATAACCCAGTAACCCCACCCAACACTAAGGGCAATTTTGGACACTATGGGCAATTTAGCATGGCCAATCCACTTAACCCGCACATCTTTGGACTGTGGGAGGAAACCGGAGCACCCGGAGGAAACCCACGCACACACGGGGAGGATGTGCAGACTCCGCACAGACAGTGACACAAGCCGGAATCGAACCTGGGACCCTGGAGCTGTGAAGCATTTGTGCTATCCACAATGCTACCGTGCTGCCCTTTAAGGGCCAATTTAGTGTAGCCAATCCACCTAACCTGCACATATTTGGGTTGTGGGGGTAAAACCCACGCAGGGATTTTTAAATTCACAGATTAGTGCGAGACTGGGTGCCCTCCATTGTGGGCGGGTTCCAGGTCAAGGCATCTCGAGAGATCTGGTTATGTCTTGTAGTGGCCGTCAGGAATCCCAGGGAGGGAAGCACAGTGACGCAGCGGTTAGCACTGCTGCCTCACGGCGCCGAGGTCCCAGGTTCGATCCCGTCTCTGGGTCACTGTCCGTGTGGAGTTTGCACAGACAGATTTGCCGGCATTGCCCATACCTTGGCATTGTAGGTTAAATGTTTTATCAGAAAAATCCTATCACTAATGAGGACCAAAGTTCCTGCACAGAACAGCTGATAATGACTGCTAACTAACTGACTGCACCTGTGTTATGTTAAAGTCTTCCAGTGATAGATGTCATCTCCTAATAATGTCCACCGATGTTCAGTAATACAAGATCAGAACTGTTGTCAACAATGAAGTGTCGAAATCCTCAACAAAAGTTTCCAGTAACTATTGTTCAAATGGGTTGAAGTTAGTCACAGCTGCATCTTGGAGTTTTGGCCCCAGAGTTTCCATAGCAGCAGTGTGAATGCTGATTACAGATGCTTCTACCATGTGTAGAGCTTGTATAACTGAGTCCTTCAGTAAATATACTGCTGGTAATGCTGTGTACTCAATGGCAGACTGCAGCGCAGTTAGCTGGTATTCCAGGAATTTGCCAATTGGAAATGATTGCATCTCAATGTCAGACTTTCTCTAACTAGCCAGGCCATGCACGTGTGTGTGTGTGTGAGAGAGAGAGAGAGAGAGAGTGTGTGAGAGAGGGCAAGAGGGAGAGAGAGGGTGAGGTGGGGGGGGGGAACAGAGTGGGAGGTGTGTGTCAGAAAGTGTATGAGTGTGAAACAATGTATGTATGTTTGAGAGGGAGAAGGAGTGAGAGAGAAAAATGTGTGTATATGTGTGTGTGTGAGAGAATGCATGTCCAAAGAGGAAATTGACTTCTCCATGTAATTTTTAATCATCTTTATTGTCACAAGTAGGCTTACATTAACACTGCAATAAAGTTACTGTGAAAATCCCCTAGTCGCCAGATTCCGGCACCTGTTCGGGTACACTGAGGGATAATTCAGAATGTCCAAGTTACCTAACAGTACGTCTCTTGGGACATGTGGGAGGAAACCGAAGCACCCGGAGGAAACCCACGCAGACATGGGGAGAATGTGCAGAGTCCGCACAGACAGTAACCCAAGCCGGGAATCGAACCTGGGATCCTGGCGCTGTGAAGAAACATTGCTAACCACTGTGCTACCGTGCCACCCTTGCTACTGTATGCTACTGCTACTATATGCTACTACTGCAGGCATTGTCAAACTCGGGGGTCACGGAGCCATCCGAAGCGGCGGTCCCGTTTGCGCAATTCTGCACACAGCAGCCAGCTGTTAATAACGCCGGCTTCAAGCAGCCTTCAAAATGGCCGCGAACATGTAAAACAAAAATGCGGCCGCACTGCGCATGCGTGCCAGATCATCGGCGCTCAAGCGCAAAACCGATAATCAGGCAGGCATGCACAGTATGGCCGCTTTTTGTTTTAAATGGCCGCAGCTTTTTGTTTTACAAATTCGGGGCGGTTTTATTCATTTATTTTATTCATTTGATTTTTTTTTTTACAAGTTCGGGGGGGTTTTATTTGATAAAACTTTATCGGAAAAAAATGCAGAACTTTGCACAGATGGAGACTCCATATTTTCCGACACCGGAAGGCTTCACCTTCATCCAACAGGTTCCATTGGAGGAGCGTGTTCAAGGGCCAAAGGGACCCAAAATCATTTCCTCCATTTTTGTCAGCAGCAAACAAGGGAAGAGAAAATGATGGGTCGCGCAGGTCGGCTGGCGTGGGTCGCGCAGGTCGGCCGGCGTGGGTCGCGAAGGTCGGCCGGTTTGGATCCCGAAGATTGGCCAGTTGGTAAAAATGGGTCCCCGGAAAAAAAGTTTGAAGAACACTGTGCTACTGTAATGATGCACTTTCATATACTTCATTATTTAACAACAAAAGGATTTATTTACAAGCACCTACAAGAGCAGCAGCATGTCTGCAGCTAGTTCTGGAATGCCTCTGCCTAAGAGAACTCCTCCCCCTGGGGTGGTTCCACACCATGTGTTCTGTTTGGTCACCCAGGTCAGGTGACCCTTACTCTGCTGTGTTGTTGTTAAAGTGACAATCACCACAGCTACTAACAATCTTTGTTTGAAAGCAGGCCTTTAAGGGCTATATCCCCAAGTTCCTCAGGCTGGTTACTCAGTAGACTGAGGGCCTGTCCTGTATCATTAACAGGCACTATGACTGATAGGACTTTCTCATCAGCACTGTCTTACTTTTTCTTCGCTCTGATTGACACCCACCTTCCACATAGTGTGTGTAATGTTAATGCCTGCCTCCAGTAGGGATCGTGACAATTGATAGCTTTTGGTACAACTGTTGTATTATTGCTGCCCTTGATCTGTACAGGGAGCAGAGGGTATACCTTTATTACATTAAAATCTTCACAACCATTTGGTCATGCAACATTTTGGCAACATTTTGGAATGCAAATGTATATGTTCATGTAGCAAACCATGGAATAACGAACTAATACAGCACATACAACTAATTAATAACTAACAAATATAGTACATAGGATGTCTTAGTGCAGCTGTACAGGGCCTAGGTGAGACTACATCTGGAGTATTGTTTGCTTTGGTCTCCTTATCTAAGAGTGGGTGCAGCGAAGATTCACCAGACTGATGGCGGGATTGTCGGATGAGGAGAGATTAGGTCAACGGGGCCTGTATTCACTGGAATTTAGAAGAATGAGAGGGGATCTAATTGAAAGGTATCAATTTCTGACAGGGCTGGACAGACTGGATGCAAGGATGTTTATTCCCCTGGCTAGGGGTAGAACCCTTGTTCCAGAACAAACAGGGGGGTCACAGTCTCAGGATACAGGGTAGGCCAGGGGTATGGACAGAGTGCCAGAGTATGGGGTTGAGATAGAGGATGCGATTTAACACCCAAAAACAGAGTCCCGTTTTGGGTGCGCATCGCCCAAAAACAGCACAGTTGTTTTTGGGCCTAGGCGAGGAACGCCCTGCCGAGGCTGCACATACCTCACTTCCTGTACTGACAAGCTCAGATCGTCAGAGCAGGAAGCGATCAGGGTATCATTTTTACATGCCGCCCCGATCTCACGACCCTCTCGGACATCCCAGCACGGCCTCTCCGGACCCCCCTCACAGACAGAGCACACCCAGGCCCAATTCCTGACACGGGAAACCTGGCACCCAGGCACCTTGGCACTGCCAGACTGGCACCCTGGCAGTGCTCCTGCCAGCCTGGCAGTGCTCCTGCCAGCCTGGCAGTGCTCCTGCCAGCCTGGCAGTGCCTTCTGGGTACCATGGCAGTGCCACGGTGGAACTGCCAGCATTCCCAGGTGGTACTGTCAGGGTGCCTAGGTGGCAGCGGGAGTGCCAGGGTACCATCCTGCCGTATCCCAACTACTCGGGGGCCTCCGATGTCCAGGAAGACCTCCCCAGGTGCCGCTACGCCTTGTCCACGTTGGGTGAACCAGTGCCAAAGGACGCCATGGCGAGGTCTCCCAGGCACGGGCGCCCGTTCCAGGCCTTGGTAGAATTAGGCACAGATACTTTTAACAGCCCTAATGGCTCACTTAAATATGTAAATCCTGATCTAGCCCAGTGAGGGCAAGATCCAGATCGCGACGTCTCACAAGATTGGATTGGATTGGATTTGTTTATTGCCACATTACTATTGTTTGTATTATTGTAGTATTGTACTATTGTTTGTTTATTGAGATCATGTGAGATCTCGCGAGGCATTTCAAGCATTGCCTTGTGAGGTTCAACGGCCTTGTCGCGTCATCGAGTCGGGCGCCAATTGCCTCCACAGAATCTGCTATGGTCATGTTAAATGGCGGAGCAGGCTCGAAAGGCTAACTCTATGTTTCTATGATTATCATTGGGCCTTTGGGTTAGCCAAATTGCCAAAATGCAATCACTTTCCAGGTTTCATTTTATGAAGTAATCTACCAACTCCGCTTCATATGTCAGAATACATTCAGGTCTGGTGATCCTTAGTCTGTCACAAGGTACTCTCACCTATAATGTACAAACTTCCCTTTACACCTAGAAGCAGAGGGATTAGAGACATGATGATATAGCAATGATATATTCCCTCTGTAAAACATTCATGCTCCCACCACAGCATATATCTAATGCTATTTGCATAATCCTGCTATGCATGTGTCAAATGACTTATGCTCCAAAATCTTGTTACCATTTCTCCATTGATTGGGTTCATTTTTCCGTGTAGCTTTTATAACTTTCCCTCAGGTCCTTTCTTTACATTTTAGTGATGATGTGGAGATGTCGGTGTTGGACTGGGGTGAGCACAGTAAGGAGTCTTACAACACCAACAGGTTTGTTTCAAATCACTTAGCTTTTGGAGCACAGCTCCTTCCTCAGGTGAATGAAGAGGTGGCTTCCATTTTAGTGATATTCGCTGTTTTATTTGCATTCTTTTTCAAGTTGGAACTCTCTTCCACATCTCTTTCCAAGTGCTCCGAGTGGAGGACACGACGCTGACATTGCCATTTATATCTGGCTACACCTTGCTCGACTAACACTCTAACACTCCTCCTTCAGTCAAATAGACAGCCCGATCTCTGGGTTTGCCAGGGTCTGCTGATTGTAACTGGTTTTATGTTACTTTCATCGAGGAGCCATTTCTCACCACTACTCCACATTCTGCAGTTAGACTCTTGGAACTGTCGAACTTTATTGGGGTTAAGTGGCTCACTGGCCGTTTCGTAATATTACTGCAGGTGCACTGTGGTTGGCAGTTACATTTTCATTGCTCTTTACAAACTTGTGTTTCTCACCATCACCACTTAAGAATTCTTTGCCCTACAGCAACTTCATTAGTGGAGCTGTTGATAAATGCTTCCTCCTCCCCCCCCCCCCCCCCCACCACCACCACAACCACCACTACCACCAATCAGCTGCTAAGTGTTATAGCTCCGATTGTCAAGAAATATGTGATTTTTTTAATGTTCTTGCAACAATTTCTGACATCCTACGCTGCGTGGAGTAAAGCTACTGTTACTCTTATTCATTGTATTGACAATGCAAGTGACACATTCTGTGCAGTTGGCAGAACCAAGCCATCATTGACTGCACTTCAAAAGTGCTCCATTTTTCTGGAAAGTGCTTTGGGATGTCCTGAGGTCATGAAATTGAAATACAAGCCTTTAATTGTGAAACAAAGTTTGGGGCGATGTCAGACTCGCTCACCAATCGATCCACCTAACCTATGGGGTATGATCTAGATTCCAGTCACAGTTCAGCCAATAATTCACTTCCAATTTTTTGTTTGAATGTTATTTTCTGATTCGTTTGCGGGGTTATAAATGGTCTGCCACAGCTCCTCATCTTCAACGTTTCCTTTAACCATCTGGAATTTTCCTTTTATCCAAATGCCAATGTTTGCACCCATGGAAAATATTTTACCTTCTCACCCTTCATTGCGCAGCCTGTCAAGAAGTTGGAAAACGAGGGCAGCGCGGTGGCGCAGTGGTTAGCACTGCTGCATCATGGTGCCGAGGTCACAGGTTCGATCCCGGCTCTGGGTCACTGTCCGTGTGGAGCTTGCACATTCTCCCCGTGTCTGCGTGGGTCTCACCCCCACAACCCAAAGATGTGCAGGGTAGGTGGATTGGCCATGCTAAATTGCCCCTTAATTGGGAAAAATTAATTGGGTACTCTAAATTTTTTTTTTAAGTTCGAAAGCAACGTAGCATGGCAGTACTATAGCAGAATTGAGATTCTATTCTTATCGATCGGTGACGAGCAGCATATGGGATCTAAAATTCCCTTGACGGCAATGAAAAATGTTTCTTCATTGAAATGTTTCAGTCACTGTCATTCCCTCTGTGAGAAAGACGGCTTGTCCATAAGGTGTGATGTGTTGCAGGTTTCTTTTTGTACAGATTCCATTAGCTCATGTGACTGTTAATGCAACTCCATTAGTCTAACACAATGATTCTGCATAGGCAAGGTGAACAGTGTGAGTTGGGTTTTTATTTATTTATTCATTCATGGGATGTGGGTGTCAATGACTAAACCAGCATTTATTGCCCATCCCTGATTGCCCTGGAGGAGGCGGTGGTGAGTCACCTTCTTGAGCTGCTGCAGTCCATGTGATGTAGGTCCACCCACAGTGCATTGTCGAAGGAGCTGTGAGTTGCTGCAGTGCATCTTGTAGATGGTACACACTGCTACCAACGTGCATTGGTGGTGGAGGGAGTGGATGTTTAAGGTGGTGGATGGGTGCTGATCAAGCAGTCTACTTTGTCCTAGATTTTGTTGAGCTTCTTGGGCACTTTGAGAGCTTCACTCATCAAGGAAAGTGGAGCGTATTCCAGCAGAAGCCTCCTCTGTGCTCCAAGGTTCTCATAATCTAGGGTGGCACTTCAATGCAGCATTGCGAAATTGTTGCATTGTCAGAAGTGCCTTCTTTAGTTGACAGATCGTACTGATGCCTTGTTGATTCTGGTGGGTGGTAAAGATTCTAGTGGGCAATTCAAAGAACTACAGAGAGCTCTTCCAATTTCCTTTGCTGTTCTACCACTACCAACAAACTAGATTAACTGGCAGTTATGGAGTGAGGACATTGCAAACCAATTTCAACAGATCTGCCTAACAGTGACAATGAAAAGATCCACTGATGAGAAAGGGAAATTTTAAAAATGGTTGGTGGTAATGGTGGTTGAGGGTGGAATTCATCTTGGAGACTCAGTGTTAAAACAGGTAATCACATAATAGGCATGAATTGAATGGAAAAGGAAATGGGACAGAGGGTTAAAAATGGACTGCCCATTCACTCTCACCTGTTTTGCACCTATCCCGAGACAACTTCCACCCCTATTCAGTTTGCTTCACTGTCAGTTTCATGAGTTAATATCAATATTACAGCAAAAAGCGAACAATGCAAAAAGGGCAAGGTTCATGGATGAGATTATAATTTTGAAAAGTATAAACAGATTTTCAAGAACAATTTACCATACCTGAAATTGTTTTTTCCCCACGGAAGGTCCCATTATAAATGCATGAAAACATAACAACAAACTGACATTTGCTTTCTCTAACCATCTCTGATCTTTTTCCTCACTCATGTGTCTTCCCCCTCTGTACCAGAAAACAACCATTCACTATACTGTATTGTCATTCAATAGTACACACCATGTCTCATGTTTTACAGCTGCTTTCCTTAGAATACAAACAAATATACTGGTACAGGGTGCATATTTCAATAGTTCTTTCACAATGGTGTTCAAAGCCCACTTGTGTGATGAAAATAATGGACTTGAATTGGTTATGCATCCTTTATTTCTGTTATGGATCCATCCAGGGATGCAACAGACTGTGTAAATTGGCTTCAAAACTAGAAACTCCTGTCAACAAACCACTATATTGTAACATCTGTAGTTTGACAGTGCAGCTGACTAAACACTGGATGTGTACCTGGTCTCCAGATAACTAACTGTTTATTCTTGCTTAGCCAAAGTACACAAGGGCTATTCTCATACATTTCATCACCCTCTTTTTTTCTATCCCAATGGCCTTTCTCATCAGGAAGTGTAAGAAGGGAATCACTTTTAAAAATACAGAACATCTTTCATCTCAAACGCTTAGAGCTGAGCCTTCCTTCTACCCATGCTCACCAAAAATGATGAAGAAGCTATGAGGACATGAGGTGAAACGCCAGAACTGAGATGTCATAAGCACACTGTCTGCACTGTGCGAAAAAAACAGTACTTCATTGCTCCTTGTCCCAACGGGTGAAATTGAACAAATGAATAATGGCATGGCAGACTAGATCACTCGGAGCAAAAGAAAGCCAGCTGATGTGCACTCTAATTGCTGGCACGTTCTGTATACTGGTCCTCTAACTCGCTGCACGCTGTCTGAATGGGCAATGTTCTGATGAAGCGTAACAATTGCCTAATTCTCTGTGGATGTGTGCAAGCTGAACCGAAATGCAGTGAGGTTTGTTATCTTTATCAATGGCCAAATATTGTCATATAAATGTTCGACTCCTCAAAGATGAAGCACAGGAGTTAAAAATTTGATTTTTCGTTGCTTCTCGACAAAATAAAGATTTGCCTATGCATGATTAATGTTTCACTGTCGTTCTTATAGTCAAATAAATAAGTCACAAGCTCGCTATATTTTTCATTTATTCTGTAGCTATTAAGAATTGTGAAATAAGCCACACTTATTTACATTTTTTCTATTTGTACTTTTATCGCACTCATTCAAACATAGTTTTCTGTGAAAAAGAGGCAGATATCGTAAGAGCAAAAACTGATTTTGTTGCCTGAAATATGCTGAAGTAGATCTTGACTTGTTGCAACAATATAAAACTAGTGATAGCAAATCAAGAACCTGTTTTATAATTCTCCTGCTTTTTTCATTTGCATTGAAGTCAGGAGAGGTTTAAAATGGATTGTCCAGGTGGCATGGTGGTGCAGTGCTTAGCACTGCTGCCTCACGGTGCCCAGGATGTGGGTTCAATCCTGGCCTTGGGTCACTGTCCGTGAGGAATTTGCACATTCTCCCCGTGTCTGCGTGGGTCTCACCACCACAACCCAAAAATATGCAGGATAGGTGGATTGGCCATGCTAAATTGCCCCTTAGTTGGGAAAAAATTGGGTACTCTAAATTTTTTTAAAAATGGGTTCTTGATTTTCTATTGTCCATTTTACTTAACTTCACAAAGTCAAGATCCACCCCATTTACCTTTAAAGGTAAAAGAAGCCGGAATCAAAACAAACAGCCTTTTTCTGTGAGTGGATCTACAATGCTTTATCACGGGGTTCTGTGCCTCTCTCATCGTGTTTCATCTCAAGTGGCATCGGGATCCCTTTTCCACGTGACAGGGAAACAGGAAATTTCAAGACCCACTCCAAACCTGGAGCACAAATCTAGGCTGGGGGACTTCTCCAGCTTTTACCCCTCAGCCAAAACCATTAACAGGGAATAATATGGGGCAGCACGGTGGCGAAGTGGCTAGCACTGCTGCCTCACGGCGCCGAGTTCCCAGGTTCGATCCCGGTCCTGGGTCACTGTCCGTGTGGTTTGCAAATTCTTCCCGTGTTTGCATGGGTTTCACATCCACAACCCAAATGTGTGCAGGGAAGGTGGATTGGCCGCACTAAATTGCCCCTTAATTGGAAAAAATGAATTGGGTACTCTAAATTTTTTTAAAAACAAGGAATAATATGCCTATTATCATGTTGGTATCGTGGGATCTTGCTGTGCACAAATTGACTGCCACATTTCCTGCATTGCAACAGAGAGTGCGGAATTGGCTGGACACTTTGGGACATAAAGCGGTGTTATATAAATGCAGGAGTTTCTTCCTCTCCATTTTTACAGCACATATTAGCAAATGAAAACACAAAGCAGCATGGAAACAGTATGCCTCCTCCTGTATATGACTGTACACCTCTGGGTACGATTTCTGTCTTCTTATTAAGTCTCTCTGTCAGTTAATTCTAATGCAAACATTATATATGGAAGTCATAAGTTCAGTTTATATTGGTGTTTCAAATCAAAGTCTTGCTCCTTGATAAAAATATCAAAGTAGAAATAATAAGATAAAAATATATCGAAAGTCAGTAACTTCGGCATCAGAATGACATTATAAATGTCACTGTTGACATTTATAATGAGAACGAAGGCAAGTTGTCACAGTGCCTGGGAATTCTGTGATGTGTACGGAGGATTCCATCAACTGTAGGAAGCACTTTTTAGAATTTAAGGAGGTGCCAATGGATTGGAGTGACAGAAACCTAGCAATTGCAAAATCTGACACAAATACCATTTCTGGGGATGATTTAAAAAAAATAAATTTAGAGTACCCAATTATGTTCTTTTTCCAATTAAGGGGCAATTTAGCATAGCCAATCCACCTAACCTGCACATCTTTGGGTTGGGGGGGGGGGTGAAACCCAAGGAGACATGGGGAGAATGTGCAAACTCCACACGGATAGTGACCCAGGACCGGGATTCGAACCCGGGTCCTCAGCGCTGCAGTCCCAGTGCTAACCACTGTGCCATGTGCCGCCACTTCTGGGGATGATTTTGACAGACTCCATCAGGTAGGATTAAAGATGACCCATTAGTTGTGATGCCACATTTCCTGCCCCTTTTCCCGTTGCACCTCCAGCCGTCTAATTTCAACCGACACTTGTAATGTACAGTGGAGGGCTTTTGTTAACACTGCAACTCTCTCCCACCTTCATTGCCAAAAATGGAGCCTTCTCAACTCATTGACACTGCTTCCACTGCAGTCAATGCGACACATTCCCTAGCCTCTTGTGTGAAATAATTCATTCACAATCAACAGTTATGGCTTCATATTGAAATGTTAACAGAATTTTATTTAAAGAACTGCTTGTAATCGAAAATGCTTTGGCCAAAACTTTAGAAAGAGTTAGCGGAAAGACCTTTCCCATGTCGAATGTGGACGCTAGCTTTGTATCAACTGGGCATTTTGCTTCCACTCTGGCCACATGGAGAAATCTGGGTGCCCAGTCGAAACATGTGAGGTTTGTTTATAAATAGCTATCCAGTTTACAATTTTCTTCTTTTCTGAAAGCGGTCCAGAGGTCAATGGAGATACTCTCTTACATCTCTTTTACCACCACTCGGTGTCTTGTTAATTTTGCCTCTGCAAAATGCTTTGATAGATTTCATAGTGACAAAAATGTTCAATGAATGCATACAAAATTATCAAAACTATACTCTTTAAACTGCAGATTGAAAGCCTGTTTGCCTTCCCTCCACAGCCGCAAAATATTTTAGAAGTGGATTTTGTTTGTGTTGCGCAGGAGCCCAGCCATTTCCCCCTATTGAACACTCTTTTGAAAAGGTCAGGCCTTCCTTCAAATTACTCTCTGTGTAAAAGCAACCCAAAATCCAGCAAAAAAATTTAGAAACTGCACATTTATTTTATATCTGCTTTGAAAATTAGCAATATTCTGTTATTCATAAATAGGCTTACAATTTTACTATACTTGATGTGTACTTTTTAAAACGTTTAAAAAAAAATTTAAAGTACCCAATTCTTTTTTTGGCCGTACTGCCTACCCTGCACATCCTTGGGTTGTAGGGGTGAGACTCACGCAGACATGGGGAGAATGTGCAAACTCCACACGGACAAGGACCCAGGGCCAGGACCGAACCTGGGTGTCGGCGCCGTGAGGTTGCAGTGCTAACCACTGCACCCCGTATTTGATGTGTACTTGATAGTAGAAACTTCCTCCCCATGTTTTATATATGTGGAGTGGAAAATAAATCATATAACGTATAATTGGTTTGTACTTCAAGGGTAGAATTTCAAGGATGGCGGCAGCCGTTGACTCTCGAACTTCTACTATCATTTAATGCTCACTTGAGTATTGACTGGTGTGGGCGAGACTTCTATCTGCCCTCAGAAGGAGGTCCTGCCCGTGAGAGCTGCAGTGGCCAGAAGCAGTACTGCAGCACCCTGGCTGGGACCAAGACCCAGGGCCTTTGAAAAGGTAAATCCCATGGGTAGTAAGGGCAGGAGGGTAGGGAACACCCAGAAGTGCAAGGGTCGGGAAGGGGGGCACCTGCAGTATCGAGGGTAGGCTGGGGGGAGGGGGGGGCGTGGGAAAGGTGTCTCGGAGCCCCATCGTCCCAGGGGGAGGATACCCAACTCTGAGGGGGCCTTCAGAATGAGATGCCCCTCCCCCACCCACCACATTCCCACCTGAGATGGGGGAGAAGCTTAAATGTCACTTTCCCACCCTACCAACACCCGCCAGCCTAAAAATTTCTGTGGGGCAGCATAAGGCCATTAATTGGCTACATATAATCTGTGGTTCAGTCACGGTCTCACTGCCCTACACCAGGCTGATGAGGAGGCTGCTAACAGGCTGAAGAATTTCAAATTTAGCTGTTCTCCAGAGCATATCATTTAATAGTAGTAGGGCCTTAATAGGTGAAAGGGCGGGATCCTCGCCCAAAACCCTGCCCGCCCATTGACATTGCATCTGGGTTTGGGCGGGCGAGTTCCTTTGGGGGGGGGGGGGGGGGGGACATCTCTTCAATTTTATGCGCCCCCCACCGCCTCAGAATCCACCTTGGGGTGAGCGTAAAATTCTATCCCAACAGCAGGTGATATGTTCTTTGTTTTTCTCTTGCCCATGAAAAAAGGAACCCAGCCATGATTGTTCGCAGTTTCGGTCATCTCTCAGGATTCTTCACGGGAATGAAATGTGACAAAAACTGGCCAACCTTTAACAGGCTGGCAGGTTTGTAAAGAACACTCATCTTTCTTGCGCCCGGTTAATGCGCACAGGCAGTCCGCTCAACTCTCTACCGAAAGAAAAATGGAGGCAGGTTCCTTCGTCAGCTAACACTTGAAGATTCACCTGAGGAAGGAGCAGTGCTCCGAAAGCTAGTGACATCGAAACAAACCTGTTGGACTTTAACCTGGTGTTGAAAGACTTCTTACTTGAAGATTGGACACATTTTATATATATATATATATATGTATTTTTTAAAACTTGGCTGGAGATTCTGAGGCAGGCATTTCTTGCACGTTGTTGCAAATGTTTGAAGTTGCGATTTAAAGAAAAAGGACAAACAGGAAATCCTGCTTTTCAAATGGAAGAAATGTCATGTTGGTTCCTGGGGCGTGTGGTCAGGTATGAGCAGTACGCCAAATGCCACATAAACAGTGCTGCCATGGCAACATACTCTACAAGGCTTGTTACAGCAATTGTGTTTCTCTCCCCCCCCCCCCCCCCTCACAAAACTGCCAGTGGGGATGACACACAAGCCTTTAAACATCAGAATGACAACTTACCTGGAAATATTTCCTGCATTGCAGTCATTTTAAAACCAGACTTTTATAAATGGGACATCAATGTAGTTTAAAAATAACCCCGCAGTATTTGCCAGAGGATTCCTTCAACTGAAGAAGCCAGTTTTATGATTAAGAGTTAAGCTTACTTTCAAGATATCAATTGTATGCCTTAAAGGATTAGAATTGGGGGGAGGGGCGGAGTGGAAGAAACACTCGCGCGGCTGTGAAGTTGTCTGACTAAATATTCAAAGACTGGTGCTTCGTGTGAACATCACGATTGGGTTTTTTTTCTTCTTGTTTTGCTCCAAAAGCCTACAGGATATTACAGCAGCTTTTGTGTCGCCGAATCTCACTGTGACCCAGCTGCTCGTAATTGAAAAATTCCAAAGCTGGATACCAAGGGCAAGGAAACCTGACCTTCTGGTGCTGAAAAGGTTACAATCTCTAAGAAACTTGCTGGATTAGACAGACGAGGAAAATCTGGAGAAAAGCCATGTCTGGTGTTCTCGGCCTCGGTTGTCTTTGGGACACTGGCCTGGAGAGAGAGGGATGTTTGCGCAGGATTTAATTAGCAGGTATCAGGCCCAGATGATTGTTGAGACTGTTTGCTCAGCAAACCGTCGGGTCTGAGGCCGTCTTCGAAAATGAGCCGGAGTCGGGAACCCAAAGTTGGTTCGACTTCCAAGGTTCAAGATAATAAGCACATCTCCAGGAAGGAGCGGCTGTGGAAAAGCAGCACCCTGCATCATTTATTTCGAAAATGACTTTTTTTTGTGTGTGTCTGCAACAAAAGGTGGAGCACGGTCAAGTGAAAAAATTTCACCTCCAGAAATATTTATTTTAATCCTTCTTGTTGCAAATGCAAGATGCACTGTGAAGCCTTTGGATTCCAGAACAACTACTGGAGGGGAAATATTAAAAGCTTGTAATGTCATCAGGGGGATGCTGCTGGTGTTTTGAACCATGGGAAACGTCGAGGGTCATTTCAACACAGCAACACCATTCAAAAACTGCAGTAAAGTCCACAACTCACTGCAATCTAACTGGTAATTATTTTTTAAAAAACTTGGTTCCTGTCGCTCACATTGGAATCTTTCTAAAAATTGCTATTCACAAAGCGCAAAGGTCTCATAAATATTGATGGGACATTTTCACATTGTAAAAACATCATTTTATTTCACTTGATTCTCATTTTGCATCTCCCATGATAATTTATTTGAAGCCCTTTATCCTTGGGAAAAAATAATTCTCATTTACTGTCAGCAATATGACTTTTGCTTTGCAATCTGGTTGTGTGATGACCAAAGCTAATCTTTAGAGTAGTTTCAGCTGCATTCTTCTGATTCTCGTTGGTAACTTTCAAAGATGAAGAAAAATTCTTCGAAAACAGAATTGTCTGCAAAGTTTGATTTTTTTAAAATGTGGAATTTCAGGGAAAGGAACAATCCACAGGACCTAAGTTACGTCCGATTCTCATGACAGGAAGGTCCAGCGGTCCTGGTCAAACTTGATTCACTGGGCAAAGTTGTGAAATAGCTCGCGCCCGTCCCGTATTGCAATGTGCAATGCAAATGAAAAGAAAAGGCACAATTGCTGGAAAGAAGATGGGAGAAAAATACTTGAAAAGCACAATAGGTCAGTCAGGATCTGAAAGATTAAGTGGCCTTCATACGAAGTTCAAACACTGATGTTCAAATGTTATCCTATCTTTCACTCGTGGACAGTACTGATTTAATCTATTTTAGCAGCACTTTCTGTTTTAATTTCACATTATGGGTGCAATTCTCCCAGAATATTTCTAAGTGTGGTCTCCAGTGGAAATCTGGGTGTGATTCCCACCGGGAGGGTGACGTGATCCAGATCACAATCCACCCTCACTTAGACTTTCCTTGGAGGTCGGGGTGATGTACACTGTGAATAAGGTGTGCCAGGCTACTCAACGATCTGGGCCCATTTTTAAATGGCACCCCAATCATAAGACAACCCAACAGAACACCCGCTCCCCCACAATTGCCAGCAAAGACACCATCCCTGCACCCCACCAGTCACTGACATCAGGTACACCCCTAGCACAAATTGAGTGACACCCTGCTCCCCCTTCAGCAACCCTGCACTTCAGGCACACCCCTCCTCAGGTCCCCCCCCCCACATCCTGCCCCTTGGCAATGCCAACCTGGCACTGCCCCCGGAATCCCAGATGGTTGGCACTGCCAGAGTGCCTGGGGTAGCCAGAGCACTGTCCAACCATGTCCTGACCACCCGGGAGAGACAAAGTTCTCTGAGCCCCTCGGTGTGGTCATCTTGTCTATCCACAGTGACTGTGAGAATGTCCTCATTGAGGAACCCTTGTACTAATATCGGAGTGCTGCCAACTGTTTATATGGTGGAAAGGTTCCTCCAGTGCAGGCATGCTGTTCAGGCATCAGAGGTTGAAAAACGCTCCAGTCCAAAGAAAATTGCTGTCAGATAGAGCAGCTATACTTTCTAGGAAGCAATTCAGAGTAGGAACAAAAATCACTATAGAAACAAATGCGGTTAGACAGGACCCCTGCGCAAAGGTGGAAGCACTTTAGAGTTAGTGGACCATAAAGTGTGCTATAAAAATAAAGCTAAGCTCTCCTTTGAAACAGCCTTCAGCTGTCAATCAAGGGGCTTGTCAATGGGGTGTCAAATTGAATATAAACAAGCAAGTACAAAGGGATAAAAGCAGACATACTGCAACAGTGAAACCACAGAGCCATCTGAAACATCAAGGGGAGTGAAATGCTTCTCCAAGAGACAAACTGCAGAATGGCTTTGCCTTGTGAGAGGATTTTAGGACAGACATGCTGCAGCTATACTTCGCCCTATTATAGGGTGTTAAACATGCAAGAAAGAAGGCTTCACAGACCCAACGCTACCTCCATCCGAGGAGAGAACCCTAACTTGGCACTCTCGAGACAAGCCTGAGCCCCACAATCTCCAGCTCCCTAGAAGCCCCCCACCTCCCAGCATCTAGCCGGTGGCTACTGTGCCCTTGTGCTCCCTGGAGGTAAGTGGAGAGGGGTACTCATCTCCTTGCTCCCCTTCGGAGTTCATGGCACTTGGTCCCTGCTTTTAGGGACCTGTAGTGAATTACACCCACATGACCTCCTGCAGCTGCGGGGGGGGGGGGGGGGGGGGGGGGAGCATAGCACGAGGCCTCTGCATTCTTCTTTAATTTCACTATTAAAGTTAAAATGAATGCAAATTAGCTCTGATCAGGTTGTCGCTCTTTCTGGGTGAGATCATGATCATGCTAGCTGGAGTGGGCCGGGGACATGGGAAACTGTTTAGTGCCTGGTGCAAGTCCCATTTGCGGCTTCTCTCAGAATTCTCCAACATGGGCAGCTCAGTGGCACAGTGGTTAGCATTGCTGTCTCACGGAGCCAAGGTGCCAGGTTCCATCTGGGCTCTGGGTCACTGTCCATGTGCGATTTGTGCCAATCATTCTCCCAAGCCCCTGCCGGCTAGTTTGGTGGTGGGCATGGGGGGGGGGGTAGGAATATAGCGGGACGTCGAGAAATTGGCATGAATTTACAGCAGAAAATTCCAACCATGGTGGGTCAGAAAATCCACCCAAGACCAGTGAGAACCTCATTCGCATGCCATTAATTGGATGCAGATGAAGGCTTGATCCCAAACACTTAGGGCGAGATTCTCCACTCCCGCGCCGGTTGGGAGAATCGCCTGGGCCACCAAAATGCGGGGCGGACTCGGAGAGGACGGCAACCGCACATGCGCGGGTTGGCGCCGGCCAACCCGCCCATGCGTGGGCGACGCTAGTTATGCGGCGCCGGCCGCGTCATGTTTGCGATGCCGCCTTTACGCGGCGACAAGGCCTGGCACGTGTAGATGACGCGGCCCCGTTCCTCACCCATTATCGGGCCCTGAATTGGTCGGGATAGGGGCCATTCGCGCCGTCGAGGCGTGGGCACTTCGGCGCCCGAGTGGAGAATCCCACCCCAGATCCTCCATGGTGCGGGGGGGGGGGGGGGGGCGGGGGGGAGAAAAACACTCTGGAACGAAACGCATTCAGATTAACGTGGCGCACAGATGTTGTGATTGATGTGAACAATGCCAGGGACTGCCTCCGGAGCTCAGGGTGGAGCTGCCCGAAACCCTGGACACCACAGCAGTGGGTTGGAGTTATCTGCAGGTGAACCGTCCAAATTGGGTGTCCTGGAGGGAGTCCATCTTCCAGCCTCTGAGTGTTCCTGGAGATCCATCTTCATTCTTCGGTGGTCCACCTTTTTCTTTGGTCACTGATGTTGGGCGCCTTTTCAATATGACGGCCGGACACGATGGTGGACGATGCACCATCTAAGTCTGCCTCACCACTGAATAACAGTGTTACATATCCGGGTGCATATGTAATGAGGTCGGGGCTGGAAGTTCTAACGCATTTTCCCACCAATTGCTGCAGCGGCAAACACTCCATGTTCCTGCATCCTCCACGGCACTTAGCCTCAAAATGGGAGAATTCCACCCGTGGTGTATGATATTATAATATATTCATTAGTAGATTTGTGGAGGCTGTATGAATTATTTTCCGTTTCTATTGTATCATGCCTCAGTATAATGGTCACAGCATCTCATCTTTGCTTATGTCCCACACTATGCAGAGCAGTGAGCAGTCCTTGCTCGACAATGAAAGGCCTCTGGTGTCAAATTTTGCAAATGGCTTTTACCCCTCAGTGTACCTCGACATTGACATTTCTCTCCAAGGTTTGTTTAATTACAGTCTGAGCCTTTCTCCATTTCTTCAACAAATATCTGCCTGTCGCTGTCTGTCGATAAGCTCGAGACTCTTTTCGCAGGCAAATAAGACCCGTAGCCTGCTTCCCTGGCACCAGCTATCTAAGCAATGTTAAATGAACTCAAAGCAAATCCAACACCAATCCCCCAAAAGTAAAAATAAACTGGAGGCTACTCCAGAGTCAAAGCTATTTAAACATAACGGCTTCTCGACACTTTTTGTAGACCTGCTTTTCACAAGTAGGCGCTGCTAATTCGAGCAGTCAGCAATTGGCGCTTTGCAGTTAGACAGGATGGTGCACGTGTAGCAACGATACGACGGATCACAGCTGTTACTATGTACTCAGGGGACTGTTTGGGTACATGGTAGTGCCAATGCTTGGCAACCCGGCACAGGGTGTGTAGCTGAGGAGCACGGCAAAGATTCTGAGTGGAAGATTAAAAGGGTTTCTTTACACTAACTGCTGCAGCTGCTAGAACCTCAAATGTTATCGCTGCATTTCTTTGTAAAACATGATGCGCATAAGACGTTTTCAAATGCAACAATTGCACACATTTCTTTTTCCCTAGCAAGTGGAGGGAATTTAATTAGCAACGGATTTGTTTGAAAAGACGAGATACTAAAATCCATGAATGAATATGTAAGTGATGGTTGTGCAGTTGAGATTATTATGGCCACTTTTCTTGTAATAGTACCATTGAGCTAAACCGACCGAGGGTGTGTTACAGAAACTTCCATCATCCATCAGTCGCAATAAGAGAAATTGTGCTTAAGAACTTTTGCAGAAGAGCAGTGCCGCATGCTACTACACAAGCAAATTTCCAAATGTTAAATAAAATATGCCTTGAGATTTAAACTGAAAATTATCATCAAGTTGCACAGAAAAGAACATCTAATATTTATTTCAATTTGCTATCAATAAACATCCTTCTTCAAATAATATTACTGGGTTAACAATCAGGGAATTCAGTGGCAGCCTTGTGTACCATCTACAAGATGCACTGCAGTAACTCACCAAAGTTCCTTAGACAGCACCTTCCAAACCCACGGCTGCTACCATCTAGAAGGACAAGAGCAGCAGATACCTGGGAACCCCACCACCTGGAGGTTTCCCTCCAAGTCACTCACCACCCTGACTTGGAAATATATAGTCGTTCCTTCGCTGTCGCTGGGACAAAATTCTGGAACTCCCTCCCTAACAGCACAGTGGGTGTACCTACAACTGAAAGACTGCAGCGGTTCAAGAAGGCAATTCCTGGAATTGAATTACGTAAATCGAAAATGCCTCATTCCTGTTGATTCAAAATAAAGAATCTGACTTTAAAAATGCATTTTGTGGTTTTGCACGAGTTTTCAACAAGCAGAAGGTTGAAATGCAGGAGGATTTTTAAAAAATGCAAAATGACATCCCGGACGTGGTTCACTGTCTGTGTGGAGTTTGCACATCCTCCCTGTGTCTGCGTAGGTCTCACCCCCACAACCCAAAGATGTGCAAGGAGGATTGGCCATGCTAGATTGCCCCTTAATTGGAAAAATTTAAAAAGATAGAAATGGAAATGGCATTTGTACAGGAGTTTTTCTTGTTGGGTAATCTCTTCACCCATTTGGACCCTTGAATCAACCTGGTTAACATTGTGGTTGCAGACATTTCAAAGCATGGATATTCAAAAGCAACTCTTAAAGAATTCACAATCCATAGCATCTTGTATTGTTTCTGATTGAGTGTAAAGTTACAAAAGCGAATAACTATCAAATCAATGGGTGGATTATTCCCTGCATTGCAATTTGTTTTAATTTGTTACATTTTCCCATGTAATAACAGGCTTTGTTAGTTATGAACTGCACTATCTAACTTTATTGCAATGTTCCTAAAGATTCTAATTCAATCACAAAGCCGACACCATTAAATCAATAGGTTAATTCAGACAAACTAACTTAGCCATTATTCTACTTCATAGAATGCCTACTGTGCAGAAGAAGGCCATTCAGCCCATTGAGTCTGCAACCACCCTTTGAAAGAGCACCCCAGTCTATCCCCACAACCCCGTAATGCCAGGTAATCTATTGGACACGAAGGGGTAATTTAGTATGACCAATCCACCTAACCTGCATATCTTTGGACTATGAGAGGAAACTGGAGCACCCGGAGGAAACCCCTGCAGACACAGGGGGAAAGTGCAAACTTCACACAGTCACATGAGGCCGGAATTAAACCCGGGTCTCTGGCGCTGTGAGCCGTTGCGCCCATATTCACATGAACCTATTGCAAATCAGTGTTGCAACCTATTAATGGGGCGCAAGATTATATGGCAACCTTCCCTATTATTGAATCTAACTAACAGACCGACCACATGGAGTTGGGTGATCTACGCTGTAACTCCACTCAAAATGATAGATTGGAAACTTTTCTTACCAACACCAGTTTGAGAATTGGATGGCTCTCTGCAAATGTTTGGAGTTACAACATCCTAAGATAACTTGATTTCTTTTTTGTTTTTGATCTAACTAGCAAAACTTTGAAGCCAGTAGCTATTTAAATTTGGCAAAAATGTTAAGATGAATATAACATTGCTGAATCATAAAGCAACAGGAGAGGAAACTGAAAAGTGCTCAAATGGGTGGCAAACCAAACTTCTTCAAGTTTCAAATCAAATAGTTAGACCAAAAGTGCAGCAGCAACTGATGATTCATAGAATAGAATCATAGAATTTACACTGCAGTAGGAGGCCATTGAGTCTGCACCGGCCCTTGGAAAGAGCACCCCACTTACGCCCCACGCCTCCACCCTATTCCCGTAACCCAGTAACCCCACCTAATCTTTTTGGACATGAAGCATGGCCAATCTACCTAACCTGCACATGTTTGGAGGAAACCGGAGCATCCGGAGGAAATCCACGCAAACACAGGGAGAACGTGCAGACTCCACACAGACAGTGACCCAAGCAGGGAATCGACCCTGGAGCTGTGAAGCAACACTGCTAACCAGTGTGCTACCGTGCCGCCCCAGACTACGGATCCTGGTATCTTAATGTAAGACTTCAACCTCTTTCTTGTAATTCATCTTGGCATGCCATAGCTTTATTTGAAAGAATAAATCTGTTCTCCAAGACTAATTACTTTTTATTAAATATCCCCATGCTCCTAATGCACATCACCTTCATATTCTAGAAGGCTGCCAATGCTGCCAAACAAAATACTCATTAAAATATGCTGCTACCTCCCTTTGGCTGTCAAGTAGCACTACAACTTGGCCAAATTCTGCAAATTAGCAAGGTGCATTAATGTCCTTGTTTGATTGAATGTTATGTAAACAGCAGTTTCTAGTTTGCAATAGCCCTATGGTACTGCTGTGGCATTGCATAAAATTTCACTTCTATAAATAAAGAAAACATCGAGGAGCCCTGGGGCTAATCAAAAATTGTCACATTTGGGTGAATTGCTAAAAGTCAAGCGAAAATAACAAATTATAAATTCAAACCACACCGATAAGCAGATTGGCTCTAGTGACATCTCTGTGAAATGCCTCTCTTGCAAGTGCCTTCTGCTCTCAATTATGAGGTAATTTCCATGAAGTATAAGCAATGTAATAGAGAGTTAAAGATAGTCAAGCCAAGTCCAATGTTCTGTCAAATTATTTCTGTATTTTTGTTCAACTATCTTTTTCAAAATTTGGAGACATGGGGTGGAGGCTACCAGTTAATGCTTCAATCCGAAAGCATCTGAACATTGTGGATCAGCTGCATTTCCATTGCTCACGTCTGCCTGAAGTCATCTTTGTATCTGTTCACCATCCAAAGAAATCAGCAATCCATCAAAATGAAAGTTTTTTGAAGGTGAAGTGCGACTTCCCCTTTGCTTTCACTCTTTGCAGTCAGGCTTCGCTGTAGTGATTTATAGAGAAAACTATTTTCCCTGACGGGAAGTGAATGAACCAAAGACCGGGGATTACTGCCGAGATTAGCATGAAACATTTATTTGAATTTCTGATCAGCAGGGTTCTTCAAACGGACCAGGGAGAGATTAGCAGGTGTTATGCAAAAAAAAGCTTTTGTGTTACAAAGTTACGCTGGCAAAACAAATATGTCTTTCACTTTGATGAGCTAGATAGGAATTTGTGAATGTTGCTATAGAAACTCAACAGGCCTCAAGCTATGTAGCTAGGCCCTTTCACAAGCAGCGTAATATTGGAACTATTAAATCCAATCTATCTCATTTTATTCTGTTACAACCCAATGTAAGCTACCATAGAGAGTTTACCAAATCAAAATGTTATGCTATTATAAATACTAAAGGACATTTTAACCAGCTATTTTGTTCAACCTTAAAAATAGTTGATTAAAAAAATTCTTTAAAATCTCCTCCAAATAATCAGTCCTTTGAGAGTGGATAAGGATAATAACAAAAGCAACATTAATGCAATTAACAGGACCAAAATACTTCTCCTAACTCATGTCCACATGACCAGTCGAACAAGCTTGTTTCAGGGTGATAAGTACATGACATTACAAATTAAACCTGTTCTAAATTGTAATTAGTATAAAAGTAGGAGGCCATTGAGTCTGCACCGGCCCTTGGAAAGAGCACCCCACTTAAGCCCATGCCTCCATCCTATCCCCGTAACCCAATAACTCCACCTAATCTTTTTGGACATGAAAGGCAATTTAGCATGGCCAGTGCACCTAACCTGCACATCTTTGGAGGAAACCGGAGCACCCAGAGGAAACATTAAAAGTAATGTTACTTCTCCAGAAATTACCTCTGTGAGCAATAGAAGAAAGCTACTGCCTTTGAATATGTTTTTGCTTCCAGGTGATTAAAGTAGGGATTTTCCTTCAACTCTTTTATGACTAGGAAGATATGCAGGTTAGGTGGATTGGTCATGCTAAATTGCTGTTCGTGTCCAAAAAAGGTAAAGTGGGGTTACGGGGTTACAGGGATAGGGTGGAGGTGTGGGCTTAAATAGGGTGCTCTTTCAAAGAGCCGGTGTAGACTCGATGGGCCGAATGGCCTCCTGCACTGTAAATTCTATGACTATTTCCGCATGCATGCTGAAATTAGTGCTGCGATGTACGTATAATTGGAGGAAAATGTAACTGGTCTGATTAGTAAGTTTGCGGATGACATAAATGTTGGTGGAATTGCAGATAGCGATAGGATACAGCAGGATATAGATCCATTAGAAACATGGGCAGAGAGGTGGTCGATGGAGTTTAATCTGGACAAATGTGAGGTAATGCATTTTGGAAGGTCTAATACAGCTGGGAAATATAGAGTAAATGACAGAACCCTTAAGAGTATTGACAGGCAGAGAGATCTGGGCGTACAGGTCCATAGGTGGATAAGGTTGTCAAGAAGGCATATGGCATGCTTGCCTTCATCGGACAGGTCATTAAGCATAAAAATTGGAAAGCCATGCTGCAGCTGCATAGTACCTTAGTTAGGCCACACTTGGAGTATCGTGTTCATTCTGGTCGCCACATTACCAGAAGGATATGGAGCCTTTGAGGGTACAAAAGAGGCTTACCAGGATGTTGCCTGGTATGAAGGACATTAGCTATGAGGAGAGGTTGGATAAACTCGGTTTGTTCTCACTGGCACGACAGAGGTTGAAGTATGACCTGACAGAAGTCTACAAAATTATGAGGGTTATGGAAAGAGTGGGTAGTCAGAAGCTTTTTCCCAGGGTAGAAGAGTCAATTACTAGAGGACATTGGTTTACTGCGCAGCAGGCAAAGTTTAGAGGAGATGTGCGAGGGAAGTTTTTTTACACAGAGGGTAATGGGTGCCTGGAACACGCTGCCAGAGGGGGTGGTGAAAGCAGGGATGATAGTGACATTTCAGGGGCATCTTGACAAATACATGAATAGGATGGGAATAGAGGGATATGGGTCCCGAAAGTGTAAAAGGTTTTAGGTTAGATGGGCAGCATGGTTGGCGCAGACTCGAAGGGCCTGTTCCTGTGCTATACCTTTCTTTGTTCTTTGTAATCCGTTTGCTGGTCCAATAGATAAAATATGTGGTGCTTTTCGATGCTCAATGTAAATGTTTACCTATTGTAGATATTCTACGTGAAGCCATTTGCAGAAATTATGCAATTGTGCAGGTTGACTACTTAGTATAAACTGTCCATAACACTTGTACATTCTAGTAAGTACAGGCTAGAATTCTCTGCTCGCCAGGATTTTTACAATTTACAACAAACACAAACCACCTCCCCCCCAACCCATTAAGCCCCCCACACCCCCTCCATCCCTCCCACTCCCCTCCCTCAGCAGTCAACGGTAATCAACTCTGCAAAATTAACACACCTCAACTATTGTAGAACCCATCACTCCCCCTGTCCCCCAGAGCAAATTTCACTTTCTCCAGGGCCAAAAGCTCCATTAGATTCCCCCCCTCACCCCACGCTGAGGCACAGGGTGGAGAAACTGAACGCCGTCCCAATAAGACCCGCCTGCGAGGAATCAATTAGGAGAAGGCCAAGACATCTGCCCCCACACCTGTCTGCAACTCCAGCCGGTCTGACACTCCAAATGTGGCTTCCAGGGGACCGGTCGCCACATCCACATGCAGACCTCCTGAAATGGTGCTGAAAACCGTCCTCCAAAACTTATTTTTCCAGCTTCGGTCAGGCCAAAAATATATGTACATAGATCACAGGGCACCTCCCACATTAGGGGCTGTTTAGCACAGGGCTAAATCGCTGGCTTTGAAAGCAGACCAAGGCAGGCCAGCAGCACGGTTCGATTCCCGTAACAGCCTCCCCGAACAGGCGCCGGAATGTGGCGACTAGGGGCTTTTCACAGTAACTTCATTTGAAGCCTACTTGTGACAATGAGCGATTTTCATTTCATTTCATTCACATCGCTCACAGACATCCTTCACCCCCTCAAACAGCTGGCTCATCCTAGATTTGTAAGGTGCACCCTTTACACTGCCTTCAGCTGCATCAGCCCCAGCCTCGCACGCGAAGTCGAGGCGTTTACCCTCTGCAACACCTCCCAACACAATCCCTCCTCTAGCGCCGCCCGCAGATCTTCCTCCCACTTTGTCTTAACCCCCTCCATGGATACCCCATCCTCCTCCAAAATCCTCCCGTAAATCGCCGAGACGACCTCCCTCTCCAAACACCCTCCGCTGACGTCACCGCCTCCAACAGGGAGGATGCAGGCGCTATCGGGACGGTCGGAAAGACCCCACCTGCATATACTTGAAACTTTCACCCCACGCCAATCCAAGGTTATCATTCAGCTCCCCCCAGAAACAGATCCTTCAACTCCTTAATCCCCTTCTCTTCCCATCCCCTGAACCTCGCACCCACCCTCCCCGGTTCAAAGCCATAATTCCCCCTCATCAGCACCCCCGACCTCCTCCCAACCTAAAATGCTGCCGAAACCGCCTCCAGATATTCAGCTTGGCCATCGGGAGCCGTGCCCGCAACTCCGAACCCCAACATGAGCCCGCCTCCATCCTCACCCACAAAACCCTCACCTCCCTTTCCATCCCTGAACCTTCTCTGCATTCGCTGCCCAATAGCAATGCACCAAATGCGGGAGGCCTAGCTCCCGCCCGCCTGCCATCCCCTCTGCAATATCACCTTCCTTATCCTCGCCACCTTTCCCGCCCAGACAAACGAGGAGATCAGCCAGTCCACCCTCCTGAAAACTGCCGTGGGAAAAAAGACTGGCAGGCACTGAAACAAAAGTAAGAATCATGGTATAATATTCATCTTTACTGCCTATACCCGGCCCGCCACAGAGGGTGATTGATCCAGCTCAACAAATCGGCTTGCACCCTCCCCATCAAGCTAGCAAAATTGAACTTCCAAAGACCTGTGCAGCCCTGGGCCACCTGCACCCTGAAATAGCTAAAGTGAGACGCTGCCAAACAAAATGGCAGCCCCCCCCCCCGGGATTCCACTACAAACATAATGATTGACATACAAGATTCATGCACGCATGCTTAATTTTGAACCTACCTATCACAGTAGCTGAAAGACTTTGAAGAGCCGGAGATATTTCTCTTACAAAGCAATGACATCTGCTTCATTTATTGGTCTAACTGATTCGACTTTGCCGTTTCCACTGACTGGATTATAAAGATATCTTTCTTAATTTCTCCACTTTGGGTTTGTTGTTAGAAAGGGATATTCATGCAATGTCAATTGGGCATTATAATCTTTAAAAGGAATATGGAGCTACTGACCCATTAGCATGGGTAAACAAAAGCCGACAGAGATATTCAACAGTACAATAGGCTAAAGCCATCTAAAACATTTAATTTTGATCCCATGAAGCTTAGTCATTGTTCAGCAAATTTAGGGACATGACACAGTGTCGGCAAGGTGCGGAGTGATTAGAGCGCTCAACACTCGTCATCATGCAAGCTGCAAAACACACCGTGCTGCAGTAAGTGACAGATTAATGAATGAATGATTCAGCAGGTAAATAAAAATATAACTGGTTGAAATCACATTTACCAGTTCAAAGCACAAATTAGATGCAGAGAGGAGAGTCCCAGGTGAGTACTTAATAATTAAGTAGGTTTTTCGCAAATGTTGGTCGTTTCCCCTTTATTTCCTGAGCAACTTTGTTCCTCCCCCCCACCCCGCGTTTAAGCTCATGGACTATTTACTAGAATGCAATTGCACAGGCACCAATCACCCACCAGTGTCATCAGGCGATTATTGATCATGTGCTAAAGGTGGTGACGAGTGCTGATGGGCTACCCTACTGTGAAGGAGTTGTTTAACGATCCTGGCCCCGTCAAACTGCAAAAGTAGTCGGAATAAGTGCCACTGGATAGGGGACAGGAGTGTGAACCTCCAGTCTAAGGCCCCCGAGGGCAAAGATAGAGCCCTGCCACTCTGCAGATCGATAAACTCAGCAGAGACCAGGTCAGCACCAGGACTTTCCAGGTTTGTATGGATCACCAGACCAACTCACTGCTTAGTACAGAGCAAGAGCTTGCTTATTCGCCTTGGTATTTTAACTAATGGAGAAGCTGTATTTTGCCTCAAGGAATCAAGTGATGTGGCCATGCTGTCTTTGTTAGTACCCAAGTACATTAAAAGTAGAAAGCGGGCAGCACGTGGCACAGTGGGTTAGCCCTGATGCCTCACGGCACCGAGGTCCCAGGTTCGATCCTGGCTCTGGGTCACTGTGTGGAGTTTGCACATTCTCCTAGTGTTTGCGTGGGTTTCGCCCCCACAACCCAAAGATGTGCAGGCTAGGTGGATTGGCCACGCTAAATTGCTCCTTAATTGGAAAAAATGAATTGGTACTCTAAATTTATTTTTTTTAAAGTAGAAAGCATTAACCTTGTAGTTTTTCAACAGTTTTAACATTGATATTCCCAAAGCTTTAACTCCTGCAATTAAAAGCTTAGGCATATTTTGAGTCAGAGTTATCATAATAAAGAAAATGACTACTTCTGTCTGCACTCCAACATCAAAGTCAGTCTCGTGAACATTGTTAAAATGTTGGTTTTTTAAGGGGGGGGTTTCCGCGCCCTCCGCAGTGTGTTTTTTGGTGGCGGGAGGCAGGCCGCCATTGGCTGGCGGCAGGATATTCTGATTCCGCCACTGTCAATGGGATTCCCCATTGAATCCATCCTCCCGTCACTGGGAAACGTGCAGATTCACTATTGGCCGGACTAGAAGATCCCCTTGGTGAAAACAGCCAGAAAATCCCCCCCCCCGCCCCACACACCTTGCCCTCCGCCATGGATTTTGCTTCTAATGTTTAGAAAAACAGTGAAAATTGAAAATAATGTAACCCCCAGTATGTACCATCACTGAGAAACCTTTCTCCTCAAACAGGCATTGGGAATTGTTGGAAAATGAAAGTGTGTCCAAACTTTGGCTTTGCTTGGTTCAAACATCTATTGGGCAAAGCAATGGAGACATATCCTACAAAAAATAAATATTGGCTGCGATTTAAGGGAAATAAAACAGAGTCCTGTTTTCAGTATATTTGGTTGTTTCCTGGTGGGGGCAGTGCCGAGAACGACCCCGCTATTAAACGGGCCTCGGCGAGGAACACCCCGCCACACTTAGGCTCATTTCCTGCACTAGCATGGTCAGCTTGCCAGTGCAGGAAGAGATTGCTTATTAAATGATGCCCCGATCTCTGGACCTCCCACCGCAGCCTCCAAACCAACCCAACGCCCCAACTTACTAATTAGGGGGTCCTAGAATACCCCGCATCCCATCTCATAAGGGCAGAGCATCCCCAGGCCTGATCCCCAGAACAAGCAAGATGCCTGCTGGGCACTTGGCACTGCCAGCATGGCACCCTGGCAGTACCCCTGCCAGCCTGGTAACCTGGGCACCCTGGGCAGGCAGTGCCACAGTGCCCAGGTGGCATTGGGGATTCCAAGGTACAACCACCCAGGGAGCCCTGATTGCTTGGAGATCTCCCCCCCAACCCTCCAAGTGCCGGTACACCTGGTCCATGTTTGTGGAAACCAGTGCTAAATGACCCCCACTCGGGGTCTCTGAGGCGAGGCTGTTAGAGCCCACGCCTTGGGTAACTGGCACGAAACGTGAGCTTATCTGCACACTTAAATATGCAAATTGGAACCCGCCCATCCAGATCGCGACGCCTCGCGTGATTGCGTTGGATCTTGCAAGGCATAACGAGCTCCCTAAATCTTGTGCGAGGCCTCTTGCGAGATTTACCAGCCTCGTTAGATCATGCCCATCGTATAGTTTAAATCATTTAAAATTAGACACAATATGGCAACATAAATTGTGTAATGAGCCAATGGCCTGTGCAAGGCTTTGCCCTGAGAAGGTCTAGCAATTAACAATGGACGAATGGAGATTGAAGAAGGGCATACCAGGAGCACCAGGGTATTCCTAAAAATTCGGTGTCAGCCTGATGAAGCTAAGGACTACTTGCATGCCGAACAACATTAGCAGCAACTGATGTACAAAGCTAAGTGATTCCATGACCAATTGATCAGATCTAAGCTCTGAAGTCCTCCCACATTCAGTCGTGAATGGTGGTGGGCAATTAAACAACTCACTGGAGGAAGAGGCTCCACAAATATCCTCATCTTCAATGATAAGGGAGCCCAGCATATCAATACATAAAGATAAGGCTGAAGCATTCGCAAAAATTTTCAGCCCGAAGTGCTGGATGGATTATCCATCTCTATCTCCTCTGGAGGTCCCCAGCATCATAGATGTCGATCTTCACCCAATTCGGTTCACTCCACATGAAACCAAGAAACAGCTTAAGGCACTGGATACTGCAAAGGCTATGGGCCTTGACAATATTCCGGCAATAAATAATGCTGAAACCCTGTGCTCCAAACTTGCCACGCCACCAGCTGAATTGTTCCAGTAGAGCTACAACACTGGCATCCACCTGGCAATGTGAAAAGTTGTCCAGGTATATCCTGTACACAAGAAACAGTGCAGATCCAACCCGGATTTACCCCTTCAATGAATCTGCTCTCAATCAAGAGGAAAGTGATGGAAGAGGCCATCAACAGTACAAATGGCGTAGGCCATTTGTCCCCGTTCAGCCTGATCTCCCATACAGTAAGATCACGGGTGATGTGGTTGTGGCCTTAACTCCACAACCCTCTGTGTCTCATAGCCCTCAACTTCCTTGTCAATCAGAAATCTGTCTAACTCAGCCCCGAATATATTCAAGGGAGGTCAGTTAGCTCAGTTGGCTGCTTTGTGATGCAGCGTGATGCCAACAGAGGGGGTTCAATTTCTGTACTAGTCCTCGATTTGGCCACAAGGGGAAATGATCTCTCAGCATCCACCATGTCAAGATCCCTTAGGATCTTATATGTTTTAGTAAGATCACCTCTCATTCTTCTAAACTCCAACCTGCTCAACCTGTCCTGATAAGACAAAACCCCATTCATCCCAGGAATCAGCCCAGTGAACCTTCCCTGAACTGCTTCCAAAGCAACTATGTCCTTCCTTAAGTACAATGACCAAGACTGCACAGAGGTCTTGAGGTACAGCCTCATTGATGCCCGGCATCTCTTTCAAAAAGCGATTCACATGTACGGTGAGCCAAACTGCCCCTTTTTCTGCTGTGTCTCACTATAATTCTATGATAAAAATCGCAATTAATGGGCTGAATGTACTAGTTGTGATAACTCTCACGAGGACCACGGGGCAATCGTTGATTGATCTCCCGGTGGGCTTTGTAGCATATGAGTTCCCATGGTGAGCGGGCGGAGGCCGGTCCAGCTGGGGCCTGTTAGCGGGGCCTTTCAACGTAGCTCCCAGACCCGGACCGGCAGTCCCAATGGTCCTGGGCTGGGACATTTGTTTTGGGTGGCGCAGTAGCACCAATTTATTTTCAATTTAAAATAAACAAGTTAGGCCTTTCACTCTGCACCTACTGGAGTTATTACCTGAGTGATGAAAGTTATGCTGTCACAAACACCTCTGCATTTTAAAAGCTGGGTGGGGATTTTCTTGTGGTTGAGTTTTTAGACCTTTGCTTCAAGTTCAGTTGCATTTGAGTGCCTTGAATCCAATGTCTAACTTCTGTTTCTTTTCACTGAATCAGTTCCATAGTCAAAGGTCAGGCTCTCATAAATGACAGGAAACTTTACCTCCAGCTCTGCGGGCCTGCGAGCTGAATATACTGGTGCTCAACCCTAAAAGCTAGTACTGTGCAAGTTATACCTCACACTCAACGTCAGTTATTTCTATCTATTTCACATACAATGAGTTATTTCAACTCCTCAATTATTGCAGTGGTATTGCCACACTAAAATAAAATTGCTTTAACAAGCTCGACGACAGCGCATAATCTAGACCAACATTTTGTTGCCGTACTGAGGGAGAGTTACATTGCCAGAGATGCCATCTTTCAAATGAAGCATTAAAGCAAAGCCCTGACCGCCTCTTTAAGTCGGTATAAAGAATCCTGTGGCACTATCTTCGACAGCACCTTCCAGAACCTCGACCTCTGCCACCTAGAAGGACAAGGGCAGGAGATCCATGTGGACACCACCAGCTGCAAGCTCCCCTCCGAGCCACTCACCATCCTGAATTGGAAATGTATCACCGTTCCTTCACTATCGCTGGGTCAAAATCCCAAAACTCCCTCGCTAACAGCACTGTGGGTGTACCTACACCACATGGACTGCAGTGGTTCAAGAAGGCTTCTCACCACCACCTTCTTAGAGGAATTTAGGAATGGGCAATAAATGCTGGCCTAGCCAGCAATGCCCACATCCCTTAAAATTATTTTTAAAAACTATTTGAAGAAGAGATGGGAGTGCTCCTCTGGGTCCTGACCAACACTTATCCCTTAATCGACACACCAAAAAAAAACAAGTTAGCTGCTTCTTTGTCTCATTGCTTTTTCTAGAACGTTCCTTTGCAATATTCGGCTGCTACCTTTCTCTAACTAACAACAGCGAAACTTCAAGAGCAATTTATGGGTTGAGGGTTAGTTTGGCGATGTCCTGAGGACATAAAAGGTTATCAATTCTTTCTTTATCGATCACTTAATTCCGAGAGTGATGTGAAGAGCAGTACATATATCTGAAGAAAGCTGAGGATTTTTTCTTTATATTCAAATGGAGAAATCTATAGATAATAATTGTTGCTAATGTGAAAGAATGGACTGGGGTGTGTGCGTACAATCGCTCAATGAATTAAAAAATCTTTTATTTGTCTACTTTAAAAAAACACAGTTGGAAGTGCCGAGTTATGCTTTAAACCTATAATTGACAGTCTTTATGGAATGACAGTTTTAAAGGGCATGCCTCTTCCGATATTCCGTATGATAAATCATAATATCTGTTTTTAATTTGTGCTTTTTAAACTCTCACTGGTTATTTAAAATAAATAATATCTGGGGAGGGAGAGCAATTAATTAAAATTCACACAACAGTTTAGATTCTCTAACATTTTTATAATTTGCAAATCATTAGGAAATAAGTATTATCAGATCTTACTTAAATCATTGCTTGTGTCTTACAATCAATCACTTGCTAATTCTGTAATAACTGCTTCCCTAATAATCAGTTAATTAAATAACTTTTGGGTATTTTAATGGCAAACTTAATTGATTTGGGCTACTTTGGAAATTCTGTGTAAATTAAATTATTAAAAATGCAAGTAAAATTTATCTGATTATTCATACTTGTAAATTTAAGTGCACAAGGATTATGTGCAACATCATATAGTACAAACAGCTTAACACGACAAAATGCCTTGAAAGCAGTAAAGGATAAAAGTGGATAATGAGCTCTGGCTAGATAGCCACAAATGCATGAAAAATGTCCTGGAGGGATTTTTTTTGCATCATGTAATCTAATTATGGCCTTTAAACTATTAACAACCTGGATTTAGGCATTTTGTAACCAATGACACACTGGATAAAATAACCCAGATTCAGTAAATTGATGGAGATATTTTGCAGTGCATTGTAATAGTGGGGATGATGTGTACATAGCAAAAATAGAAGTTTGACTGTTGTGCGTTCACAAAGACAATCAGGGGTCACTCATTATTGAAAAGTAGCTCCTGATGTTATTAAAATAATATCAGCCTGCACGAAAATGGAATACATTGGAACATGTTTGGACCTAAAACCGCAACAATATGATTAGGGCAGCACAGTAGTACAAGTGGATAGCACTGTGGCTTCACAGCGCCAGGGTCCCAGGTTCAATTCCCTGCTGGGTCACTGTCTGTGCAGAGTGTGCAAGTTCTCCCCGTGTCTTGCGTGAGTTTCCTCCGGGTGCTCCGGTTTCCTCCCACAGTCCAAAGACGTGCAGGTTAGGTGGATTGGCCATGATAAATTGCCCTTAGTGACCAAAAAGGTTAGGAGTGATTATCGGGTTATGGGGATAGTGTGGAAGTGAAGGCTTAAGTGGGTCAGTGCAGACTCGATGGGCCGAATGGCCTCCTTCTGCACTGTATGTTCTATGATTCAGCAGATGAACGCAGATGCTGCCTCTTCAGAAGCAAGTTTGGAATGGCAACTTAATCAATTCCTTCAAAGAGAATCTCATCCACTGAAACACTGCGCATGAACCTCGGCCAAAAAGCCTCTCTGCATCCTGCAAAACAAACTCTCCCCGTCATCGGTCTCCACATGGTCTTGGACAAGAGTTTCAAGCACAAGAATTACAAAAATTAGCCATTGTTTAGGATTTCCAGATTGTCTCATGCCAAACATATGATTCATTCGACATGATCACTTTGAAGATTATGATTAAAGTCACGGATCTACATTGTCCAGGAACTAGTGTGTTTTTATGGACTGCTGTGATTTATCTTTGATTATGTACATTCCAACTATCCTTTCCTTACATATAAGTTTATATATCGAGTGTGCAGCTCATACCCTGACCACGTACCCCCCCCCCACCCACCCACCCAATATAATTTTAAGGACTGCTTTCAAATCTACTGCTTAAAGAAAAGAACCCATTTACGGTTCCTTCCATAAACTTCAGCGAGACAATTTTTGAATGCTTCAAAACCATTTTATCGAGACTCCTTTGAGTCGTTTATGTTCCACTTAAGATAAGCAAATCTTTACGGGAAACAAACTGAATGTTATTCCATGTTCAGAGGTTCAAGCGATAATTCATGCAAAACACATTTCCTTGAAATAACCGGCAGCTTTCTAGCATATCGTCATGTCCCAGATTAGCTGCCCATGTATCATCTTTAAATACGTCTCTTTTTGTTCTTTTCTTCCTTTCCACTGGGTCACGTAGGTTTGATATTTATCACCGTGCTTTTTGGAAATAGAGTCAATGTAAGAAATGTGCGAGGAGTGGAAAATAAATCAAGGCGTTGGCTGGATCAGGACATGCAGTATGCTACTGTTTAGCAAATGAGGGCACAGCTCTGAATTCAGCTGCACATTATGGTGCACAGAGGACCAAATGAACAATGTGGAACATGGCTAAACTCAGCAGTCTATTATGCAACGCATTATGTCAGCAGCCACTAGGATCTGCAGCTGCAAATGGCAGCAAACAGGACACAGACAATCCTTGTCAATCTTTTGAAAGCATTAATTAATCTGAAAATTTCACACACCCCTGCAATAATCTATTGTTGGTTCTCTGGCTAATTTACCTTGTGAAACAGCTGTTTCTGTATATGTGAGGATGAGCAATGGGAGGTTTGCAACCAAGGCCCCAAATGATCTGCACAAGGGGAGGTCCTATTTCCACCAGCCCCATATTGTCCCGGGCACCAGTGATGTGCCACAGGGCGGACAGCCGATTCTGCCCAGGTGTCAGTTGATCTTAATGGGCGTTTCCAGCACCAGCAACACTTTCAATTCAATTCTGAATCCATGAAATGTGTCCCCCCCCCCCCCCCAACAATAGAAAATAGACAGCAGCATTTGTGTCACTCAGAATTTAACTGACAAGCCCTCTGGCTAGATGCTTTCTTCTTCCCAGCATGCTTACCAACTGTAGTGGGGGGTTTTAGGTGGTTGAAACATCAATGCCATATCCACTACAATTCAGGGGTCCAAATGTGGTGCCCAAGGGCAGAACCTATCAGCAGATCCCTAAAGCAAATTGGCAAATGGATCCGCCTCCAGCTTGTGCTCTCGAGATTCCTTGTTGTTCAGTTCAAATAATCTGTTTCTACAAACAGAGGTTAGGCATAATTCTCTGCACAAACTGCATTTTCAGGTATTCGCTCTGTTTGAATGGTTAAGAATGCCTCGCTTCATGCACCTCTTTTACAGGGCACAAGTTAATAGGCAATATTAAACTGTAGAAACATCAGTGGTTCAGCAGTAATTTTTCAACTCCCGCTCAGACAAACATTGCTGGCAAAATAAATGTGATGACCAGTGCTTTAAGAGTTAACGAGCTGTAAACTATGCCCTTACAATCAAATTTTATCCTGTTATGTTATAGAATTTAAAAGGACTCGGATTTATCGGTCCTATTTTTCACTCTCATGCCTCAGACTTTGCGCCTCTATTGTAGACCGTGCTGCTAATTTAAAACCCGTGTTCATAAAGCAATAAAGAAAATCCAATAAAAATGCAGTAAAAACTCCTGTAAAAAAACAACAATTCTTTCATATGGCAATGTTCGCAGATAAATTAAAATATCAGGGAAAAGTTGAAGAATGTGATGCATTGATTTATCAATGCACTATACAACAGACTGGTGATGTACTGTTGTGCATTCACAATTCTCTACCAAGGGAAGTTTAATCTTGGCTGAGATATTGAGGGAGATGCCAAGTTCAGGATAAACAATTCCTCCACTGAGGGGGAAAAGGGCAAGTCACTCGGAGCCACTTTGAATCCACTTGTTAACTCATACTTTAGCTATGGAGAAGCACTGGCAGAAGACTGTTTACTTCACACCTGACTAGACAACTGCTTAAGGTTCGATCTTTGAGAGGATCTGGATAGAGAGAAGAGAAGAATAAAAGTGGAAATAAAGAAATCATTTTCTCTTACTTTCACAAAAAAAAAGACAACATTTTACATTTTCTGGGTCTAGAACTGTTAAATGGATTGATATTGTTCTGACATTTTCAGTAACAGTTCTGTTTACATTAGGATTTGTTTTCTGGGATATCAATTGACATCTTACCCTCAGATACTGGTAAGATGCACTGTGATGTGAATAAGGCTACAGAAGTGGCTTTAACATCTACACTAAGTGTAGGCTTTAATCGAAGTGACACAATGTACCACAAAACAGACTCGTGCTCCGTTACAATATCTCAAAAAGAACTCCAGACCTTGAATAAAATGATTGATTCCTTAGCGCGAAATACGGAGAATAAAATAAACCTAATTCTTCTGCTGAAGCGCCCATAATTTATAATTAGCAACTTTTTGCAACAAAATATAGTCACAGCAAAGATATTATGGTGTTGCCATATATTATAACGTTGACAAGACATAACCAAGAAAGCTTTTCACAATTGTCTACCATCAAACGTGTGGAGAATTCAATCAGCGATCCCTGTACGCCAAAGCACAGCCAGTGACAGAAGGCATGAAATTGTAATTTAGCTTGAAAAGCACCAACCAACACACCAACAGCAGCCGCCAGGCTTTGCTCCATAAAATGGCCATCTTTCCCTTTAATGACAATATGGTATCAGTTAGCAGTCACCTCTTTGTAAGCCATGCTATTTTTCCCGAGATGACAATATATTAAAATAACTTATTTGTACGCTAATACACTAAATATTCTTACTGTCAAGCACTAAAAAAGTTATCCATGTAAATCATTTCCTTCCGAGTTATAAAAGGCATTTAAAGCACATTTGCTAAAATAAATTAAAACAATTGATTGCAAAATACTTTAAACCATTTTTTGTAATACATAGGTAGCAGAAATTTATGTATAACATGTTGCCCTTTTGCCAGTCATTTGTTACAATTTTATAGCTTGCTGCCACATTATATTTAAACGTCCACCATATCATATTTGTAATAATAAAACAATGCCAAACGCTAGTGAGACATTGCGGGTTATGGTTCAAATTTTCAGCCTAACAATTAGATCTAGAAGCCACTAATTAAATATCACTCATTATACATAGGAATGAAATTTTTTTTAAAAATCAAGAGCTGCTTTTTGAAATAAGGTTACAGTTAGCCTCATCCATCATGTTTTTAACAAACCAATTTATAGTCAAGCGTATCTGCAAGCCAATGTTATTACCTTGTCATCACTAGTTAAGGGTAAGATGCTTGGGCAAACCCACGATACGTATAGCTTTTATCTCATTAGTTTGCAGTTATTTGTCAGTCTCTTTGCTTAAGATAAAGTGCAGGCAAGCAATCAGATTACTGAGGTTAACTGCTGCCAAATATCCAGCTGGTATGATCGTCGCACACAAAATAATAAATAAAATGAACATAATTGCAGACACAACATGTTTAATCATACAGCTACAACTGCAGCTACTTTGTCACATTCCAATTATCATTTTATGCCAATCCCCTTACCAAGGCACACAGGTGAATTCAAAAAGTATTTCTCTTTCCAGCTAATGGAGGACAAGAGTTATATGCCAATCTCATCTAAATATTATAACGATCATCACGTGCAGCAAAATAGGAATAAGTAGGAGCGTTCTCATGTTACACAGCACGCAAAATTAACAGTATCCATTAAAACTGTATTACCTGAAACATTATACTCTACCAACTGAAGGAACTAGCATCCTCAAAAGACGAATATGAAAATTGGATGCAACGAAAAGATTGTCACACCTACTGCCAAAAGATTGAAACATTTCCTGATTAGACAAGCGAGCTTGAAATTTTAAAGGGAACAATTAGATTTACACTACATTCAATAGGAACAACATTTAAGTTAATAACTTGGATCCCAACTCTATTAGAATTTAATTGCTACGATCCCTTTCGGATTTTGGGTAGAGTATATTGTATGTACACAGCAGAGACATTACCTCTGGTATCATGTAACATAGAATTTTCACATAACCAAATTTATGTAAACAGACTTTCAAATATGATGCATTCGTAAGACATTATCCAGAATGTCATCAGTATTTGAAATAAGTTTATTTGGATAAAATGCACCAGCTAAAACTGCAAATATTTCTAAAATGTTTGTTATTGGCTTACAGCCATTCAACGAGTACCGACTTTTGAAGAAGCCCTATGGGAACATATAGCATTAGGTACAAGTTTGCAACCAGAGTTCACATTCATGCATGGCCTCAGTCTGCCCACTGGTCAATGTCTCTTTTCCTTCCTCATTTTCCAGAGTCTCTTCATCAAATATATTAGCTTCAATACTTGGTAAACTGTCCTCCTATTTGTGTTGCGTTGTTCTGATTTTCTTGGCTGAGGACCTTATCAAACTACTTTAGCTGAACTTCATTCATAAAAGTGAGCGCTGTGATTTAACATCAATCTTTCCATATCTCCCATAGATCAGCATTATAATGTCATTGCATATTGGGCACTTGTACATTATTCATACAAATCCTAGCTTTTAAGCTTCACATCTTCAGAAATGACAAATGCAAACCAAGCAACGTAGTGGTTTCCAATAAGCAATAAAGATATTATTCAATTGTTCAATGATGTATTACAGCGGTGTCCCCAGAGCTCTGTTGGTAGGGGATCTCTGCCTCTATTGTGGTTAAACCAATTGCAATGAAATTGCAGGCCCCATTCACCACATTGGTCCGCACCCTCGAGTCTTTTACAGGGTCATTAATACAATCTCACTTTCTTGGTGAATAGGACAGAGCCCCATCTAGCTACACTTGATTTCTCTCAATTGTTTTAAAATTTGGATATAATTTGGCACCTAAATCATAACTGTTCTGATGATAGAATTTAAGCTCTGAAATGCGAACATCAAAATTGCATTAAATAAAAAGAGAAATTTGTCTGCAAACCATGACAGTATGCAAAAAGAATGAGCATTCTGCCATCATTATATTATATTATATTATATTCCACCACTCTATTAAGATAGTCAAAAGATCAAACAATAATATCCTTGGGCAATCAAAGTACAAGACAAAACATCCAATACAGAAGATGTTAAAACACATTTTTTTGTATGTGTCTGTATTGGGGGGGGGGGTGTAAAAATTCAACTTGGGCAAGGATGTAAAACTAGCAGCATTGGATCTGCTTGCTGTTATACAACCCGATATTCAATTCTATAGAATGTAATGGATCAATATTGGGAGAGGCTGATAAACTGGCAACTGGCGATAAGCAGGTTTGGTGTCCTCCATTCAAGTTAAATTTTACCCCCATCCCCTTTATATCTAATTGGAAGAAGATTAACAATGTCTCAGCGAAAGTCAAAGGTTAAAGATTACCTGCAGTCAACTTCACTGGTATCAATCTCGAAGAAATTTCTTTTGTAAATTTCCCCATAAATTTCTTCCCTAAAGGTTCTAAACCTGGCTTGGATACAGTTCGCTAAGCAACGCTCACCCACTAACAAATGGCAGTTCATCAAGTGGGCATCTCAACAGTTAGCGTTGGTGACCACTAACAGTTAAGCACAAGCCCATCACCAACTGATACTTGAGGACATATACTTTACACCAAATGTCACTGGATACTGATGAGGACCGACATCTTCCAAGGTGATTTTCCCCCAGCCCCTTATCCAGTGATACGGGAAGCAATTGTATCATCTCCACTCTCAGAGATCAGCGAATTCTGTTCTCAAAGAAACAAACTTGGGAACCTACTGGTCTGTATAGCTCAGTTGTGCAGTTTGTTCCAACTGAATCATTAGGGGATGCAATTAAAAACAAGATGACATTTTGCACCACAAAATGGCAGATCGCAAGATCATACAGGAAGTACAGTGGGGGTGGTCTGATCAAATCCCAAAGAGACCAAGGAAACCTGCTGTGTGTTCTGGCTGGCAGATCTAGGGAAATCTGGGAGCAGGTCCGTCTGGAAAGATGCATAAGAGATGACCAGTAACTGGGAGTGGAGTCATCAGCAGGCATCAAGCTACATAACCCAACCCTTTGCACGTCTTGATTGCTGCAATTCAATTTACCCTAGCTTTTCCTTTATCCTTTTCAGTCTGCACGTTGGCATGCGCATTGAGCCTTAGTTCCTTGATTTATTTTATTTCATAAAAAGAGTAAATGTTTAAACAAAAAGCCACAACAGTGGGCCATGTATATCTGTCACAGCCGCCAACTGTATGTGGGCACATTTCTCAAATTGCAGCAACAGGAAAGGATGCCATGTTTTCATCAGTGAGAAGTGGGCTTGGGCGATCATCTGTCCAAAACGTGGTTTTATAAGGCCTGGGAGACGCGAGACCTCTTTTCTGGAGGTTACCTCGCATTTGTCTGATTTTACACCGAGCACAGTTCAACTCCATCCAAAATGCTCTTTAGTATCCCCAAATATTAAAGTACATATTCCATTCACAAAACTTCATGGCTGAACCACTTAATGACAAAGCAGTAATACTGAAACAACATTTTGAAGCTCAATTAAACTAGCTTGCAACGGTAGAAATATTTCTTGGGGGAAAGGGTCATATTCAGTCTTTCATGTGCTCATTCTACACCTCAGGCGATATTCATTTTATAGTCTTATACAAGTTTCAGCAGCCAAACTACAGGTTCACAGTACTGGGAATATTCTGATGTACTTCAACAGCCCCCCGAGGTTCTAACAAAGCAATAAAAAGTAATTTATGTACGAACTGTAATACTGCGCACCAGAAAACAGTAGAGGTGAGGTACATGTTTGAGAATCTGGATTTTTTTTCTTCTATGGTTCTAAGCCATACAAAAGGTCGACTGTTTCTGCAAAAAAAAATTAGCACAATGCAAATAATTAAGATCATTTTCTGCAGCAACACCTGTCCTACCATACCATTATACCTGTTTATGGTAAATATCTTTTCAAAGGAACTGCACAGGAACAAATTCCATCGTATAGATGTGTTTCAAGGATAATGCAACAGGGAAAATACACTACAAGGCTTGCTTCTCGCTCCCACAAGCAAAAGGCACTTATAAATTATCAGCACTGTGGCACTATGTGAGTCATGTTAATATCTCCCAGTATAGAGACAAGGCATTTGTTTTACTATATTATACCTGTTATATGGATTTGATCAGGTTTCAGAACAGAGAAGCAATAATTGCTTGCAATTAACATTTTTAATCCAATTCTATTCATTTATTATTCAAGGGTGTCAAATGAATTTCCCTTCTTTGCTCAATTTGAAAAAATTATATCGAGCGACCAACTTGTTAAATAAATTAAACATATGCTACCTTGAGATAACTTGCTCCTTTATGTCTAAGAGATTTGGGAACTTGCATTAATTTGCAATTAAAATAGGTATTTTTGAACGACTTGTGAGAAAAGATGTTATACTCTCCACATTACCTTTCCTAGGTTATGATTGTAGCTACGTTTCACGTTCGCTGTAAAGTGTTCTGGGATGTCCTGACTTTGTGAATGACGTATGGATATGGAAGCCAATTTTTCTTTTTACATTACATCCATTTTGGACCAGCAATGCAAAACACAAAAAAAGATGGCAGCCCCCAAAGATCTGCTGGACAATGAAATGAAAATCGCTTATTGTCACAAGTAGGCTTCAAATGAAGTTACTGTGAAAAGCCCCTAGTCGCCACATTCCGGCGCCTGTTCGGGGAGGCTGGTACAGGAATTGAACCGTGCTACTGGCCTGCCTTGGTCTGCTTTAAAAGCCAGCGATTTAGCCCAGTGTGCTAAACCAGCGAATCTCAGGCTGAGTGCCAAGGTGAGCTAACCTGGACCTCTGCTATCGACGCCCATCAGAGAGTTTGGGACCAGGAGTAGGCAGCTTTGAAGCCTTCATCAGGTGAATTCTGGTAGCATAATGGCCATGTTACTGAAATACAAAGTCCAAGACGAATGATTCAGGTACATACAAGTTCAAATCCCACCACAATGGTCAGGGAATTAAATTCTGTTAGTTAAATAAATCCACTATAAAAAAGGCTAGTGTGAGGAAAGGTGACCATGAAGCTCATGGCTTGTCATAAAAACCCACCCATTTCACGAACGGGCTTTACCGGAAGGAAATCTGCTGCCCCATCTGGATTTGGCCTGCAAACCTCAAGTTGACATTTACCTGCCCTCTCAGGTGTATTTAAGAAAGCAGTTCACCAACCCCTTCTCAAGGGCAAATGCTAGTTTTTCCAGTGGCCACATACTGTGACTGAGTAAATGAAATAAAAGGGAGAGACTATACTGGAAAATTTGCCACGAGATTAAATTCTCGGTTAACCAGTCTCTGGAATGTTGGAAGAAACGCAGAAGTATGAGATCTACATCGTGATAGTTCAGCAATTGATTTTTAAAAATTGGTTGCTGGAAAATAGAGAGTGTTCCCCCTGACCGTAGATTAGAAAATAAATGCATGTATTCATACTGCAGTTCAAATAATACCTGCACATGACAGCCGAATAAACTATTTACCTTTACTACCCATTTATTTTTTTAATAGTGAAGAGCAAAAATACACAAATATATAAAGGTTAATCAAATTCTGCATATTTTCCTCTTTACCAATTTTTTCTACAGCCTAACTGATGTTACAAAGAGGGTCTACTTACAAATAAAATTATTTTAAAATTAAAACTTTTATCTAGCACCTCCCTCCAAATTTAAATAATGGTACAATCCTTCCTGCTGCTGTTTATGAAATTCCCTTGATACATTTTTTATGTCTGAAGTGACCAACCACAAATAAAAGAGCTTCAGTTGGCATAATCATTTAAGTTTCATTCGTATATACGAAGGTAAAATTCAATGAAGCCCATTTTAGGGAGTCGGGGTCAGAAGTTTCAACCTGCCTGCGCCAATTGTCACCACTGGAATAAACCGACCAGCAATAGGCAAGCTTTGCCACACTTGGCCTTCTGGTGGGGCCGGGATCAGGAGCTGGGGTGATGTAGGGAAGGAATTTCCGAGCTTAGGGCATGGCAGCTGAGGGAAAAACTATCAATAGTGCAGCAATTAAAATCAAGATGCCACAATGAGAAGAGCACAGGTTCCTCTGAGGGTTGTGTGGATGGAGAAGATTACAGAGATAGGGAGGAGCCAGGTAATGAAGGGATTTGGAAACAAGAATGAGGATTTTAAAATCGAAGCATTGCTTAACTGGGAGCTGATATAGGGCAGGATAGGGGAATGGGGACTTGGTGCGATTAAGGATATGGCAGCAGATCTTTGGATGATCTCAAGTTAACGGAGAGTAGAATGAGGGAAGGCAGCCAGGAGTTCATTGAAATGGTCAGGTCTAGAGGTAACAAAGTCATAGAGGCTTCAGCAGGAAATGAGCCAAGAAAGGGGCAAAGTTGGGAGATATCACAGAGGTGGAAATAGGTGGTCTTAGTGATGGAAGCTCACTCCAGCCTGAAATTCAAGTTCAGAACAGTTGGTTCAGTCTGAGAGAGTTGCCAGCGAGCGGAATGGAGTCAGTGGTTAGGGAACCACTTTTCTAGCGGAACCACAGACAATGGTTTTGGTCTTTCCAACATTTATTTGTATGGAATTTCTGTTCATCAAGTATTAAATATAAGGCAGGCAGACTGATAATTTAACAGCAGTGGAGGAGTCAGTTCCAATTTTCATGGGGTACCTACAGCACCACGAGCTGCTCCATGAGTCAACGGTGTCCTGCATTAGTTTAATTCGGCACGATTGAGCTAAATGGGAACAAAGTCACATAGCGAGCGCTTTTAGCCGCATGTTTCCCGGCACTCGCAGCACCAAGAAACACAACGCCATCGAACAGCACTTGGGTTAGATAAGGGGGGCCTGAGTGGGGAACGCCCAGCCAAGGCCGAACATAGCCCCATTTTCGGCACTGAGGAGCTCTGCTCACCAGAACTGCTCAGTGTAGCGAAAACTCGGGATGCTATTTAATCTGGAGCCCATGACGTGACCCCCGGCACAACCCCCCCCCCCCCCCCCCCCCCAGCCCCAATTCACTATGAAGGGTCCCCGGGAACCCCACACTTCCCCTGTGCGGGGCACCCCAGCCCAATTGACACCGAGCAAATAATGCCTGCTTAGCAGTGCCAACTTTGCACCCTGACAGTGCCCATGCCATCTGGCATTGCCACCTGGCAGTGCCAGGCTGACACCCAGGTGACACTACCAGGGTGCCAGTCTGGCACTGCCAGGGTGCCCAGTTGGCACCAGTAATGCAGGATAGCACCCTGCCCAAAGGGCATGCACCTGGAGGCCTCCATCAGCTGGGAGGCTCCCATGAGTGCTGTTCCATCTGGTCCATTTGTGGAGGCCAGTACTGAACAGCACTCGCACGAGGTCTCCAAGGTGAAAGGGATAGATGCCAAGGCCTGGGGTGCCTCAGGAAACTGCATATTGGAGTGAGGCTAGCTGTCTTACCCAATCCCGGGCAGTATTTACATCTCAATGTGTCGCGAGATCGTTTTTGATCGCGCAAAAATTGCAAGCCTCAAAGATCCTGGGAGCAGAGTCACCCGGCTTCTGTCGGCCACGTTACGCCGCGTGGCCGTTCGATCGCACCCATTGTACTGCTGTCTTTAAAGGGGATTAAAATTTAAGGGGGGTGAATGTGCTATTAATTTGCATTTTCTTATTTAAACCCATTGCTAATGTCATCAGTAAGTGCTGTGACATGATTAGTTGTTATTATTACCTGTGTACATTCGTATTTAACTGTCCTGAATTCTAATTCTATTCTGTTACTGTTATTTTGACGTTTAACTAGCTGTCCCCAATTTTGAGTCCATACTGTATTTTAAACTTTGTTATTTTTATATATTAAAGAAGATTAACTTTACCTTTAAGATTAACTGCATTTCGACTGCCTTTTTACAGTCAAGTTACCACAGCGGCTTTTAAAGTTCTCTCTAAATTTGGAGAAAGTGATTTAATTGTTTTTTGATTGTTTATATACAAAAAACTTCCGTCTCCTTAAGACGATTTTCCAAGCAGATTTTCCATTGCAGTAACTTCCGAATAATGAACCGGTGTGTAGGTTGGATTGGGAGAAATTAATTGGTGGAAAGTCCCAGCTTTCTGTCTGAATGGAGGGTCTTTCTACCCATTTAGCAAGATCAAGTCTCTGACTTGCAAACACAAGTGCATCTGGTGAACTTCATCCTGCAAATATGGTGAATTGTGTCAGCTATCAGTGACCCCCTTGGGGGGGGGGGGGGGGGGGGGGGGGTCAATGAGTTGCATAGGCACAGACCACACCCCCCCCCCCCCCCATGAAAATGGCCATTACAGGCGATTCAAATACAATGACAACGTGCATTTAGATGTAATCAAAATGTTTACAAGCGCTTATCAAACAAAAATCGACATCAAGCCACATAAGGAGACATTGGGCAGATGTGAAATGCCTGAGTCAGGAGGTTCTCCAAAGCAGGAAAGAGATCCAAGGATGGAACTCAACAGCTGGAAATGAGGCTCCATGAGCTTCTCGCCATTACTGTCTCGCCGTTGTGACTCGCCAGACTCGCACCTCAGCGACTCGCAGCTAACAAGGGGGAGCTGCTTTTAAATGCTCTCTCACCACTCATTCCCAGTCAGCACACAAGCATGGCAGTGCGCAGACCTGCTCTTCGCTTTGGGGTTGCCGACCTGGGCAGGCTTCTTCACGCTGTGGATGGGAGACGGCATTTCCTGTTGTCCCCAGGGGGGCAGAGGACAGCAGCAGGGTCGTCAATACCATCTGGGAAGCGGTGGCAGCGTCTGTCAGTGCGACAGCATGACCAACATCCAATGACCTCCACCGAGCTGCAAGATTAAGTTACCACCTCCTGGCATCAGTTATGACTGCCACCCCTCAAATCCCAACCCCCCCCCCCCCCCCCCACCCACTCCTCCCACCACCACACAAATCACTGGTCGGCACCTCGCACCCTCCCCACATTCGATCTTCATGCTTCTTCCTCAGCACTCCTTGGCACCCATCAGCACAACCCATTTGTGTCCAATTGTGGTGTCCACACATGCCACCTGCCATATAGCCCCCTGATCCATCAAGCGCGCAGCTCACAAAGCCCTCTCTTTGACCCCCACAGGCGAAGAGAGCCCATAATAAGCGGGAAAGATCGAGCCAGGGTGTGGAGTACCAAAGATCGGAGTCCTCATCACGAGCAATGGGCCCTGGAGATCGCAGAGTGGCCGGAGGAGAAAGCAGTCACCAACAGCAAGGCTGGCATGCGGCAGAGAGGTGAGGGTCCACTGCCCGTTTACCCAGATGAGCTGTCTCAAGTGAGCTACTCATGTAAAAAAAAAATGATACTACCTGCTCACTGACCACACGTCCATTGTCTCGCAGGATCACCATCTGATAGGTGGCACAGGGGGATAGGGGATGACTCCGGATGGCCCGGCCCCAAGGGGCCATCTCAGAGGGGAGCTCGGAGAAGACCATCATCGAGGTGTCACAACCATCACCCCCAACCTTCCACCAGGGCAGAGACACACCTCGGCACAATCTGGTGAATACCACACAGTTGCTGATGCACATCAGGTGGAGGGGGGATCACTCAAGGGAATCAGTACTCGGAGGTCTGCTGGATCCCAAGATTCTGCCAAGCCTCTGGACAAAGCCATGAGATTTTTTTGGGGGGGAGGGGGGTGGTGTCGAAGACAGTCCAGCGAGTGCATTGCCGATTGGAGGAGGTACAAAGGCTATGGGCAGGAGATGATGCTGTCAGTGGGTGGCACTGAGGCCAACACTGTTAGGGCAGCGACCGCAGTGGAAAGCCTGGAGCAAGAGGTCAGTGCCTTGAGTGGTGCTGTCCAAGGCATGGCTCAGTCTGTGATCACCATGGCTGAGGGCCTCCATATCATGTCCTAGTCACTGAGGGACATGTCCCATATACAATTGGACATTGCCAGGGCACTGCAGAGTGTGGCCCAGTCACTGAGGAGCCTTGCTAAGGGAGTCAACACCATGGCGCAGATAACAGGGAAGTGCCAGGACTGGCAGAGCCAGATGATTCAGAGGCCTTGGAGATCACTCCAGCTACCCCTCCATCCCTTGGAGACCCTCAGGGCCCTACAGACCCAGCTAGGGAGTAGGAAACACTGAAGGCCAACCTACGCCGTGTCACCACGGAGACCATGGCAATATCGATTTCTTCTGAATCTCCCCTCCTGACACTGGCGCATCTCAAGGGCAGCAGGCAGAACAGGATGGCATGGCAAAGCCAGACACCGGTAAATTGGCCGGATCCCCTGGCCCCATGCCTTCCAGAGGACGTCCGTCAAGGACACCAAAGGCCACAGGGTGCAAAAACCAGCAGGCTGCCTCCACTTCCGATGTGCATCCTGGGTCACACGTAGATGTAGCAAAAGACCACGAAAGATCAAGTAGAGACAGGATCAATGAGTGGACACTGGTGGGGAAAGGAAATAGGGGAACTGGGGTGGGGGGAGGAAGGGGTGAGCTGACTAACAAAGCTTCATCTTATGAGAAGTGGGTGAGGATGAGGGCCTCCCTGGTCCTCTGGGCATGTTGGACCCTTGCCGCCATCCTCCAGTTCCTCCTGTATTTCCTCCCCGGGCTCGTCCACCATCAGCTCCTGGTTCGGCTCCTCCTCCTCAGATGAGGCATGTCCCTCATCCTTCTCCAGCATGTCGCCCCGCTGCTGTGCCAGGTTGTGGAGGGCACGGCAGACCCCTACAAAGCAGGATCCCTCTGGGCAGTGCACTGCAGTGCACCACCAGAGCGGTCCAGCCATCAGAACTGCATTTTGAGCAGTCCAATGCACCGCTCAATGACAGCACAGGTGGTAAATGGGCCTCCTTATTTATTTATTAAAAAAATAAATTTAGAGTACCCAATTAAATTTTTCCAATTAAGGGGCAATTTAGCGTGTTCAATCCACCTACCTTGCACATCGTTTGGGTTGTGGGGGCGAAACCCACGCAAACACGGGGAGAATGTGCAAACTCCACACAGATAGTGACCAGAGCCAGGATAGAACCTGACCTCGGCTGCGTGAGACTGCAGTGCTCCCACTGCGCCACCCTGTTGCCCTGGGCCTCCTTATATTAGGTCCTGGCCTCGGCCTCCGCACTGGTGTCATCAGCCAGGCCCCAACCCGTCATCCTGGGGTGGTCCTCGAAGACGCTGGGGATCTCTAGGTGTTCCAGGATGTTGCTGTCATGTACGCTCCCTGGAAAACATGCGCACACGGGCATGATTTGAAGGTGGTAGTCAGACACGAGTTGAACATTCAGGGAGTGGAACTCCTTCCTGTTACTGATACCCCGGTGCGCCCAAGATCTGGGGCATCCCGGCAATGGTGGAGAATCCTGCAGCCCGGGCATCTTGGTAGGCCTGCTCCAGCTCAAACTTGATATAGTCTGCTGCCCGTGCATACAGGGCTTCCATGACCAGACAGATGCACTTGTGAGCTGTGACTTGTGATATCCCGCTCGAGCCCTGGAATGAACTGGCTGCATAAAAGTTCAGGGCTGCGATGATATTCATGGGCACCGGGAGCGAGTGTCCTCATCCTCCGCGGGGTGCCAAGTCCACGAGGACGTGGCAGAGATGCCTCACAGTCGTTTTGCTGAGACGGAATCTCCTGTGGCACATGTTCCACCCAATGCTTTTCTGTCTTCCCAGTATTTAATTGGAGGAAACAATAACGGATGTTGGGCAAGCCGGCCGTCAGTTTAGAGATGGTGAAGGTGCGATTGTTAATTGAAAATTAAAGATATTAATTTCATAGGTAAGCTTGATTATATTCCTGTGAATGTAATTATGTTACAAATTGTATTTTCAATAATACACCCTCAGCAATAGAGGCCCAATATTGGGATTTTGAGCAATTTGATCAGACACTTTCAATTTTTTTCCTTACGTACGTATACTGCTGACCACCCGTGCCGGATTCTAGGATTTTCTTTAACTTCAGAATTGGCGGTTTTCATTACTACTTTCTGATGGACATGTTCTCCATCTGAGATTATTTCACTGTTTCATTGATAGCAAATTTGAACTAATCAAGGGCACATATCTGTGAAAATCCCCCAGTTGCCACACTCCGGCACCTGTCCGAGTACACTGAGGGAGAATTCAGAATGTCCAATTCACCTAACAAGCACATCTTTTGGGACTTGTGGGAGGAAACCGGAGGAAACCGGAGCACCCGGAGGAAACCCACGCAGACACGGGGAGAACGTGCAGCTTCCGCTCAGTCTGTGACCCAAGCAGGAATCGAAGCTGGGACCCTGGTGCTGTGAGGCAACAGAGCTAACCACTGTGCTACCATAGTATGATGTATAACATTGATAACACCATGGCATTACTCATTGTGAGTCGCATATCCAAGTAAAGAATTTACAGAGATTTGTGACAGAACACCAAAGAAATTGTGATTTTCTCCTAAGGCTTCTTGGAAACAAAATATTTTCCTTCCCCTCTGCAAGTAGACAAATAAATAAAATGCCGGAGTTTCATAAATATATCTCCACATATTATAGGGAAGCAAAATCTTTTGATGATCATCTATTTGCATTGTTGTAAAATTTAGATTAAATTTATGTTCTATATATGTTAGTCATTTTGTCTCACTGTAACTGTAATAGATTACAAAAGCAAGGAAGTAGTGTTGGAATTGTATAGAACTTTGGTGAGGTCACAGCTGGAGTACTGTGTGCAGTTCTGGTCGCCACATTATAGGAAGGATGTGACTGCACTGGAGGGGATGCAGGGGCGATACGGCAGGATGTTGCCTTGGATGGAACATTTAAGTTATGAAGAGAAGTTGGATAGGCTTGGGTTGTCTTTGCTCGAGCAGAGAAGACTAATAGGCGACATTATCGAGGTGTACAAGATTATGAGGAGCATGGACAGGGTGGATAGGGAACAGCTGTTCCCCTTCATTGAAGTGTCAGTTACGAGGGGGACACAAGTTCAAGGTGACAGGCAGGAGGTTCAGTGGGGGATTTGAGGAAAAACTTTTTTACCCAGAGGGTGGTGATGGTCTGGAACGCACTGTCTGGGAGGGTGGTAGAGGTGGGTTGCCTCACATCCTTTAAAAAGTATCTGGGTGAGCACTTGGCACATCTTAACATTCAAGGCTATTGGCCAAGTGTTGGCAAATGGAATTAGGATTGCCAGATCAGTTGCCTTTCATGCAGCAGTGCAGACTTGATGGGCCGAAGGGCCTTTTCTGCTCTGTACTTTTCTGTGATTCTGTAACTCCTGATGCCATTCCAAAAGCTTTTTGCAAGATACACATTTGCATTTTGCTTCTTCCTGTTATAAACAAATGGATACAAGCATTTATAAGATATTACAGCATGCAAATATTAAACAAATTTCAAATGGAAAGTTTAATTTTCATACATGCAACATGTAAACAACTTAAATGTTTCTTTAAGAAAAATTGCATCGGAAAACATTGGAGTCCATGATTTATCACACTTGAATATTTTATAGAGAAGAAATTTTCTGTTCCTAAAAATATTCCTTTGCTCTTGCCACTACTTCTCAATTACTGATTTATTTCTTACTCTTTTTCAATTACTGGATATTGGGGGAAGGGCAAGGCTTACAAACAGAAAGTTCTGTAGGACATGCTCCATAGCTGCTGTTGTGCCCAATGTAATATCACCCCTGCTCATACCATTTCAGCTCATCTACTGCTGAAGCCCTCACGCATAACCTCGTTAATTGTAGACTTCACTATTCTAATACCCTCTTGGCTGGTCCCCCACATTTTATGCTCCATAAACTTGAGGCCTTCCAAAACTCTGCTACAATTTCCTTAACTCATATAAGTCCCATTCTCTTTTCACCCCTGGGCGCTGACCCACCCCGGTCAGGCAATGCTTTGATTTTAAAATTTTCAGCCTAGTTTTCAAACCCCTTCATGGCATCATCCCTCCCCATTGCTGTACTCTCTCCCAAACACACAACCCTCCAAGATATCTGCGCTCTTCTAACTCTGGCCTCTTGAGCACCCCCGATTTTAAATGCCTCACCACTGGTGACCATGAGTGGAGTTGTCCAGGCCAGATGTTCTGGAATACCCTCCCTATATCCCTCTGCATTGCTTTCCTCCATTTAATTTTGGGTCATTTGACCCATGATCTCTTACTTAGGGTCAGTGTGAAATTTGGGTTTTATAATGCTCCTGTGAAGTGTACTGGGACTTTTTATCATGTTAAAGGAGATTTAGAAATGTAAGTGGTGCAGGAGCCTGCAAAATCTGGAAGTTCAGTCTTCATTACAGACCTTTATGGGAACTGTTTTTTGGGGCAATTTTAACATAGACAATTTGTGGTTTGTTTAATAATTTTCTTCGACAGCATGCAATTTTCATAGTTTATGTCACAGATTTTATTTCTACTGAAGTGTTGAGCTTAGTGAAGATTACAAGATGGCAGCTAATAGGATTTTCAAACATCAATGGCCGCAATTTAACAAAAAAAAATAAGAGTCCCGTTGTAGGCAGGTTTAGCAGGATGTTTCCAGGGGCTTGCCACACCGGGAATGACCCTGCTGTCAATTGGGACTCTATTACTTTTGCAGACCTTGGAGGGGAAATCATAGGATCATAGAGAATCATAGAATTTACAGTGTAGGAGGCCATTCGGCCCATCGACCCTTGGAAAGAGCACCCAACCCAAGCCCACACCTCCACCCTATCCCCGTAACCCAGTAACCCCACCCAAACTTTTTGGACAAAAAGGGCAATTTAGCATGGTCAATCCACTTAACCTGCTCATCTTTGGACTGTGGGAAGAAACCGGAGAACCTGGAGGAAACCCACACAGACACGGGGAGAACGTGCAGACTCCGCACAGATAGTGACCCAAGCCGAGAGTAGAACCAGGGACCCTGGAGCAGTGAAGCAACAGTGCTAACCACTGTGCTATTGTGCCACTGGGAAGACGACGCCAAGGCTACAGTTACCTTTGTTTCCTCCACTGAGGACCCCCAATCTCTCAAGCCCAACGCGGCCCCCGAGCTCCCCCAACCTTTCTGTTGGGGGATCCTCGAGCCCCACGCACCCTACCTCATAAGGGCAGAGGACACTCGGGCCCGATCCCCAGCAGGGGCAAAAGGCCACCTTGGCACTGTCACCCTGGTACCTTGGAAGTGCCCCTGCCAGCCTGGCAGTGCCAGCTGGGCACCCTAGCAGTGCTGAGGCTGGGGTCTCCTCAGCGAGGCCATTCGATACCAGGAGCTGGTTTACTCTCACAGAGACATATTTAAGTGTGCCTACGGCGGCACAATGGTTAGCACTGCTGCCTCACAGCGCTGAGGACCTGGGTTCAATCCCAGCCCCGGGTCACTGCCCGCATGGAGTTTGCATATTCTCCCGTGTCTGCATGGGTCTCACTTCCACAACCCAAAGATGGATTGCCCACGCTAAATTGCCCCTTAATTGGAAAATCATCTAAATGCAAAAGGAAATCATCTAAATTCTGAAGGGCAGAAAATTGCAGGCTTACCAGGAAAGAGAGGAGTGAGACTAGTTGGATAGCTCTTTCAATGGCCAGCATGGACACAGTGGCCAAGTGGCCTCCTGTATATGTTATATCATTCTATGATTCTACCTGAGTGGCAGAGTGCTTAGAAACATTTCACACGGGGACCAAATAAAACTGTCTTGTGTCCCCCAGTCCCAGAAACTCCAAACTAACTTACAAAATGAGACTTGCTAATTCTTGTGCTTTCGTCACACTTTCTCACGACTGCACCAATTTTAGCCCAAGTGCAATGAAACGCCAGGGCAGATTTTTGTTTCTTGTCTCCTGAGCAGTATTGTGATAGGGCAAAACATTGCCCTTGATTTAGCCTGAAATCAATATCAGGAGAGTTTTCTGAAGGGAAATCCCCTCCTCTAGGCGTTGGAAGAGGAATACCTACCTCCTGCAAATATGAAAGTATCAGTGTACAGTAACATTATATCCATTAGCCCGAGCTTGTTACAGTTTGAAATCTGTCAATACACCACCCACTGTGATTTTGTTCAAACAAGTGTGGGCATGGATTTTGTGCTGTACAAAGGGGTGGATGAAAGTTTCTGAAGTATATCATTCTTCGCTCTCGGTCTCATGATCAAACTGTGCCACATCATTGGTCTGAAATGCAAACCCGTGAAGATTAACCCCAAGGCTCCGTTTCTATTTCTTCACCAGTTGTCCTTTTGGGATTTGGGTCTTGTGTGTGAAGTTGTCCAATAGACAACAAGCGGGGACAGCTCCATGCTCCGGAATTCGATTCACTGGGAGTTAATGTGGGGCCAACTAAGAGCAAAATGCATTTAGAAACCTATGTCACCTTGCAAGGTCATCCTTCTCTTAGGTGGAAAGAAAGAGTTGGAATGGAAGACAGATATAATGGGCTGGATTTTCCCGTTCCCTGGCCACGTGTTTCTCAGTACTGGCAGCGGGATTCTATCTTCCCACCGCTTGTCATTAGGATTTACCATTGAAACCCATGGGTGGGGGTGCACTACTGGCGGGAAAACAGTCGCAATGGTCAGGGAATTCCGGACAATATTGAACTGCCTCGCCTGCCACATGTTAAATTAAGCACCTTTACTACAGCAAAGGCGCATCACCAGTGCAATTTAGACACATTACAGAATAAAGATGAAAGTCTGCGGGGGCAATAGAAGCTGCTCTCAATTAGTTACTTTTTAAGGATGATTTCTTTTTTTTATAAATTTAGAGTCCCCAATTATTTTTTTTTCAAATTAAGGGGCAATTTAGCATGGCCAATCCACCTACCGTGCACATCTTTGGGTTGTGGGGGTGAAACCCACGCAGACACGGGGAGAATGTGCAAACTCCACATGGACAGTGACCCAGGGCCGGGATTCGAACCCGGGTCCTCAGCGCTGCAGTCCCAGTGCTAACCACTGCGCCACATGCCGCCCTCCTAAGGATGATTTCTGAAGGTTGGGAGATGTTGGCAAGGGGGAAGGACTTAGGAAGAAAACTCCAGCATGTGAGGGTAGAATGACTAAGTCTTTCACAATAAGTTATTCAATGAGTGAACAGGGAGGGAGGGAAATGCACAGTAACTCAGAATCAGAAGAACAATAGGCACAAGGAGAGGTAAAGAGCCAGCTGTCACTGTGAATGTATTCATGGTCTCGGTTCAAACAAAATTCTGACCCCAATGTAGCTGATATTTTGAACTGCCGTGGCTCCTTCTTTATAAGTCAACAACCTTTCTCTGCTGCTTCTATTCGCTATTGTAACAACATAAAACATTCTCCATTTATACGACCACACATTTCAACAATTAAATTTCATAATTATTTCAGTTTTATGCAATTATCTGCAAGTCCGTACCACGCAAATTGTGATTATATGACAGACAAACATGTCACAACTTAAAGGAACAAATAACTCTGTGGGAAGCCTCACAGGGAAATCCCAGAACACAAAGTTGTTTATCTGAAGAACATACATTCATGTGTGTGTCTGTGTACCCGTATTAAATTACAGATAAATCTGAATTTAACATGGTCTTTGCATGAAAACATTTTCCTCTTTCAAAATTTTGAGTCCCAACAGTAATGTGCACTGTTCTCCTTTATTCCTTAATCTTTGTCACAGATTCATCATCAGCCACTACACCAGAATCCCTATTATCTGTGTTTCTCCCCTTAGTCAATCTGTCTTCATAGTGAACAGCAAATTCACCCAACAGCAAAAAAAAAACCACAAAGCCATTAATTTGGTTGCCCAGGGATTTTTGTACCTAACGCCCTTCACACTGCTTATGTTGAGGCAAACTAATTTTAGTGTGAAGATGGGCAGCTCAAGCTGAAGGCTGCAATTAAATGATAATTAGGGGGTTACTTCATGGAGTGATTGATAGAAGCTCACTAGGCCCAAACTGCATCTTGTTACATCCTAATAGGCCAGACACGATTCTCCACTTGAGACAGTAGGCTTTCATCTGATCTCTGGAGAGATAATCTACTATGGGAGTGATCTAACGTCTTTGGTACAGTGCTGTGGTGCTTGAGGTGAAGTCTTTTTCTGGAAACTGTGAATCTTCCCGAGGCACTATCTGACAGGGTTCATTTTTCTTCTGTGCTTTTCAGGCTTTGGGAGGGCTCCGTTGGCAGCTCCATCCAACATAAAGCTGGTAGTTGTCAGGTAAGGTTTTATTAACTGATTTATGTACAGGATTTGTACAGCTACAGAACAATGGTTCTTGGGGATATGGCAGTGACTTGGCAAGTTCTATACATTACGGTTAATCTTATTAAATCCAATTCTAATAAGCCAGTAGGTCATTTTTTGGGGCCCTATTTACGTTTTGCAGGGGGGCTGAGGGGGCCTTTAAAGCCGCAAAGATCACACTTCTTCAGCTATCACGGCCATACAATATTTGGTTTTCACCTTCAAGAATCCTGAAGAAATTTAATTTTGGGAATGTGGCATTCCAGATCAAGGAGGAAATATTTAGTTTATCTTTAGTAACAGCGGTGGGCTTATTTATCTTGCTCCATCTCCAATGACAAATATAATTTAGTAAGTGAAATAAAAGTAAAGACAACGAGTGTGATTTATCGGAAATGAAACAGAGTCCCGTGTTGGGCACGTTTAGTCGGGCGTTTCCTGGAGGCGGCAGTATCTAGAATGACCCGACTATTAAATGGGCCTCTGCTTCATTTCTGGGCCTCGGCAAAGAATGCCCCGCTGAGGCCGCATTGTCCCGCTTCCTACACTAACCAGCTCCGCTCGCCAGAAAGAGATTGGGGCACTATTTTTAAATGGCGCCCTGTTCTCTAGACCCACCCCCCAATGCCCCAACTCACCAATAAGAGTGTCATTGAGACCCCGCATCCCATCTCATAAGAGCATGACCGGGCCTGAGGGGTCCTCGCTCACCTGGGAGACCCCCTCTGCTGTCCCCCCTCCGGACCCCTCCCCTCACCCCCCCCTGCCCCTTCCCCTCCCTCCCCTCCCTTCCCTTCCCCTCCCCCCACCCCAACAAGTGCTGATATGCCTGGTCCTCGTTTGTGGAAACCAGTGCTATACAGCATTCACTCAAGAGTCTCTGAGGCGAGGCCATTCGCTCCCGGGCACTGGGTAGATCCAGCATTGACATATTCAAGCGAGACCAACTGCTCACTCGAATATGCAAATGTGGATCCTGAACTCAATGGGCAACGTCGCGTTACATCTTGCAAGGCATGACGAGGCTGGTAATTCCCGCGAGAGGCCTCTCGCAAGACTTACCAGGTTTGTTGCGTCCGAGTTGGACGTAGCCAGGCCAACAGATTGCACCCAACATCGATTGTCCCATTTCAAACATATCATGGCTCAGATATTTTGCTTCCCCTTTTAGCACTTAACTACTGAAAATGCCAACAATATTTTAGTAGCCTGCCTCAGCATTTAGACCCCCAATTATCTATAGTGCATTTTTCAGTTTATCAGAATCATTACCTAAATTGCCTACAAGACATCAGAGTATATATATTACCCGCCTCTTAAATGTACCCTGGAGACACTAGAATGTAAACTGCTTGGTGATCCTACATTTGATAATTAACCCTCTAAGGCTACTCAATGCTTTCCTCTGGTGTTTAAATTACGTTAAGGTTAGCACTTTTCATTTTCTATTTTAGTTGCTGCTGTTAACCCTATTCTTAAATCTTTGCACCATCAAAGCACATGCTTTAACACAATGTTAGAGTTAAATTTGGACATTACACACCATGTGTTCAATGAACTAGAAGGGTGAAAGTATAAAGAATTAGGATCATAATACCGATGTCAATAATAATGGCATTTTCCTCCCTTTTAAATTAATTTCCTACTCTCCTCCCCCCACCCCAAATCCTCCACATTTCCTGTTGTGAAATGAATTGAAATTCTTGGCTGTTGCTGACTCTTGTTTTCCTTCTGTGTTTTGAGAAAAAAGCCTGCCCTGTGCTCGTATTTGCAAACAAAAAAAAAAGATTAGTGGCTGCCAGGCTCGCAGCTCTCCCTTTGATTAAAACATAACACTTGCTCAGATGAGAGCGGAGGCCTAACCTCCCATCTCGCACAACATGACACATCCTTTACCTTGCTTTTTAGCGGACTCTGCTTTCAGGAGTCCGGTAAGTGGCAGCAAGGGGTCATCTTCACCCCAAGATGTTACGTTTGATGCTCGACTTGTTTTCTTTTACTGTCCAGCCCCTCAGGTGCAGGAGGGTCATGGGGACAAAATAAAGGGGGAGGGGGGGCTACAGAAATAGGATCAGGTTACATGAACCCTAAGTGCCATTTGATTGCAGTGTATATCGCCCATGACTATCAGGACTGTGGAGGAGTATCAAGTTCACATCATTTTTTTTGTCTCTAGGTCTTTGATCCTGTCAAGTGAAGAAAGCAGCTCAGTGTTATTCCTTTCAGCACAGAAATGAATCATTTGCACCCGATCATCCAGCACTAAACACCTTGCATTTTTTTGGGGGGGCATTCTTTGCTACTCATCCTTGAAGGAAACATCTTTTAACCCCTGGCAGCAAAAAGCACACAGCTCGTACTTATCATTGAGCCGACTGTCACAGAGCAGCAGCTCACTTAACGGTTAAAATTTCACTTGTGGATGAGAAAGCCAGCACATGTGAACATATGACACTGAATCCAAACAAGACAGCGCCAAAGAAAATAAATCAGTTACTGAGACAACTGGAAATGGGAGCTAAGTCAACTCTGAAAGCATAAAGGAATAACATTGCAAAAATAAGCTAATTAATGCTTCTCTGCCAGTCATGCAGTTAATAACTTACATTTGTCCGCATCACCAGGGCCTGAAATGCTCATCACAACAGAAATGACTGGAGAATCCTTACACCAATTTATCTGAGACTCGAGGCTCTGGGCAAGGCCAAACATACATCATGTACATGAATAACAGATTACAGGAGAGGGCTACCAGAGACCTCACGCTGGGGATCACTAACAGTTATGTACAAAGTCAATCAGCCGAGCTCCACGTGCCCCTGCTCATTAGAAAAGGGATGTTTCTTCACAAGGAAACCTCTTTCTGATTTTTGCTTTGGCAATGGCAGAGCAAAGTATAATGAATGACGTTATTCGATCTACATTCTCCGCTGACGAACGATTACCCCCTGTGCCATTCTCTCCTCGAGGTAATTTCTGCGTCCAGCCACAGCAATCCAAGCAAGGAGGGATTGTGTGTCAGGCCTGCCCCCATGTATAGCCTGGCTATACAAGTGATAAAAGAGTAATGTAACGGTGCACATCAAGCCAGAACTTAATTTTAAGATGGGTTTGTAATGCAAATGTTGGTTCCTTTATTTCCCAAGAGCCTCTGCCCATCCTGTGGGAATGAAAGGATCAGTGAATATTGACGGCTCATCGGCAAATGACAGGGTGATCCAAGAATCCCATGAGTAAATCCACCTGGCACCGTTACATTGTGTTTGTTTAAAGCGGTGAATGACAACAAAACGGGGACATTTTTCCAGTTGTCTCCCTAAAAAATAGTTCACATAAATGCAAACAGAAAACAAATTCTCCAGCACATTATGACCAAATGAGAGATTCTCTAAAACTATTAAAAAGAAACATTGACCAGAATGACATTGTTGATTGATAACAGACAATGCTTTGTTCAGGCTAAACAGGGCCCAGGTTTTCACTTTGATCAGCCAATGCTAAGTAAGTGCTTCCGTCCAATGTGGGACACACACACCCTGCAAAAGAACTGATTTAACAACAGGGTTTCGAGAATTTAGAAAAAGACTATGAATTAAAAAGACAATGGACAAAAAAAAATATTTACAAACTATTTTGGGTCGTGGGTTTCGACCTGCCTGCGCCTGATGTTGTTGAAGCAAGCAGCCTACATGATTGGTGCTGCCTCTTCATTCAAATGATTGTCGTGTTGGATCGAATGTGCTACCACCTGCCCGAATGTTCAATGCAGGGTCCAAACAGCGGGCATTTCCCTCTGATATGGTAACTGCACTCAGTGGAAGGGAGGTTTTGCTGCATGTCTGTACTGACACTGGCTCTACGTAGCATCTGTACAAGTGGAGCACCAGGCCAGGTTAGCCGACAGGGCAAGGGGAGGGGAGGGCTGGGGTGGCATTGGGGCCACTAAGTCACCAAAGAATAGGAAGAGGGAGGAAGGAGGGAGGGGGATGGCGGCAGGATCAGCCAGAATAGGTAACAGGGGGCCAAGAACAGGGCCACAAAGACAGGTACCTATGGCAGGGACGTAGGGTCCCAGGTCAGAATGAGGCACAAGTAAACAAATAAAACCTTACCAAAACGTGAACAAACCACGACGCCAAGGGAACATCTCAATAGGGGAAGGGGTGGAGAGGGAGGGCGGGGCTACTCGAGCCGGGGGGGGGGGGGGGGGGGGTGAAGGAAGTATTCACATGTAAGACAATCTCTTTCTGTAAACTATATAAAAACTGCAAAATTTCAATAAAAACAAGTGTACTATGGGTTTGTGGAAGGGCTCTACTCGAGGTGGCAGTCTTTTATCTCCTTTCTCAGGGAACTGATTACTGTCAGCTGTTGGGGGGTATCTCGTTTTGTTAAATTTTTGCTTTTGTTATGGATGGCTGAGGGGCGAGGGGACGGGTTCAGTTGGGTGTAGTTTGTATTGGGGTTTGCTGTATTGCTGTTACTTTGGTATAATGAAAATATTTTCTGAATAAAAATATTTTTTTTAAAAAGTGGAGCTCCAGGGAAGGGAGTGAACTTCCAGGTTCACTTATGTGCAGTGTCGGAGGTGGACAGGAAGAAAGGGGTCATGTTTTTGTTGTGGGGTAGGGGCAGGAAGCCCTCACGGGCCACCCTTTGGAGAGAATGTGAGTGGGTGATCAGGGAAGTCAATGCAAGGGGTCTGCTCCTGAGGACTTGGCGGAAGTGCCAAAGGAAGTCTAATGACCTCAGGTCATGACCACCCGCGCCTATGTCTGCCTGAATTACCGAGAACATTAAGGATGACAGTATATTACCAGATCTGTGGCCCTTCCCAACTCTCACTTTGACAAAGAGTCATCGGACTCAAAACATTAGTTCTTTTCTCTCCCTACAGATGCTGCCAGACCTGCTGAGATTTTCCACCATTTTCTCTTTCGTCTCATTCACCCTCATCCTGCTTGCTGTCTGGCCTGATGAGCAGTCTGCAGATACTGTCACCCTAAACCAATGACCTATTGCTTTAATGTCACCCCTTCCCTCACCTCAACCTTCGGTTTTCCTGCTTTCAGACACTCACAAGCTGCTGCCTACCCAGCCCCAGCCCCAGCCCAGGCCCAGCCCCTGCCCCAGCCCCAGCACACACAGCAGAAAGAGAGAGAGCAACACCACAGCAATCATGAAGTATTGTCATATTCACAGCCACTAACTCAGGTCATGACACTGTACTTATCTTAGAGGCTGGTACAGGGTTGGGATCTAGTGAGTCAAAGTGAGCATGAGCGCATTACAATCAGGAAATGGAGAAAGGATCGTTTGAGTGTCAGCTCCCCAGAGGGGGAGGTCACAGATCAGTTCTGCTCCAGGCGACTCAGGTGAGGACTTTGAAAGAATGACTTACAGAAAAACACGGTTAATGATGTGTGCTGAGGTGCTGGGTTCATTTACTGATCTATCAAACAGCCCCCGGAAATGCCTGCAAGAGTCTGGCTCCAAATTGGTCAGAGGGCACTGTGCAGAACTTGCCCCCCTGGCAGCCTCTACTCCATCTCCCTGTGGTGTTGCAGTCCCAGAGGCATCACCACTGTTGCTCCCATATCTGTTCCAGCCAAATCCTCTGCCCTCCCTGTGAAGATGAAGCAACACTACCTGCCAAGCTCCCCACACCTCCTCCAATACTACTTCAGAATACTCCCAGAGTCTTTGCAATAACAGAGGTTAGTGTAAATCACCTCACCCGCAAGTTGGGTGCCTGGCCCATTAAACAGAATCACATAGAATAGAATAGATTAGAACAGAATCACTGCAGAAGGAGGACATTCGGCCCATCAAGTCTGCACTGACCCTCTAAAAGTGTACTCTACCTAGGACCAGGCCCCCACCCTATCCCCTTAAGCCAGTAGCCCCACCTAACCTAACCTTTTGCACATTGAGGGGAAATTGATCATGGCCAATTCACCTAACCCGCAGATCTTTGGACTGTGGGAGGAAACTGGAGCGCCCGGAGGAAACCCACGCACACACGGGGAGAACGTGCAGACTGACACGTCCATATGAGCACCCTTCCCAGCAATAGGCTCTGCATGGGCCATACCCGGAGACAATCGGTCTTCCATACTGCCAGCTTCAGCAGCACAACAAATCTAATTTATGCACCCAATGCTCGACTGTGTGACTGGAAGGCAGTTTTGTGCTCCATCTCTGCACAGCGGCTTCTATTCCTCTCAATGTGCCAAGGGAAGCAGAGGTAGGAAGAGACATTGGGGGATTTCTCTCTGCCAAGGGGAGGTGGATTTTTTGTTGTCATGATGTGGCCTCACTTATTTAGACCAGACACATGGATAGAAAGCCTGAAGACATAGCAGCAGAGCTGTGCATGCACAGCTCGAAGCAAAAGTGAAACAAAGACTGGATCACATAATGCACTTTTATTTTAGTGATTTTACCCCTTAAAGGCACATTACAATCTCTTCCATTCCTTTTTAAGATATTTTCCCCATTTCCAAAGAAATATAACTATTTACAATATATGTTCATGTTTAGTTACTATTATACAAGGGTATAGAATAACTAGATCTAGGAGTCTCTAACGTGTTATGGTACACCCAGATCTTGTCTTGGTAAATTTGTCTGGAGGTTCCTTTGATTGCTCACAGTCATCAGTGTGGCTATCATTCTTAGATGTTGCTCTTGGTTGCATTTGAGATCTTGCCCTCATAGCCCATCTCATCCGCACTGACCCTCCGAAAGAGCACCCCACCCAGGCCCACATCCCTGTCCTATCATTGTAACACACCTAAGCTGTTGGACACAAAAGGGCCATTTAGCAATTTATCCTCCATGCAATATGACTGTATGGTGCTCGAGGAGCTGGAATGGATCAGATTTGACCTTGGTTACGCCTCACCACTGCCTCTTTGTACATAATGGCTTCATAAGACCTTGCGCCGAACAAAAGCTGTCACCCCAGCTGGTTGTTAGGTACCTTCTGTGGGAACTAGATTGAACTTATAATCCCCAACTGTAACCATGACAATTTTGTACCTGGATATTTATCGTGCATGTTGGTAACTTTCTCTTGCAGTGTGACAAGTTGCTCTCCAGTTTTTGAGTAATAGAATGGGTAGGAATAGGTACATTGGTGTTCACTGCTCTGCCAAACATGAGCTCCACCAGTGATGGAACTTTAAAGGTCGCACTTTTAGCTGTAACACTGCAATGTGTCGATTTTGCTTGGTTTTGTCTCCATTTGAGAAGGAGGGATGTCGCCATATGAATCATTAATTTAGCTGGGCCATTAGATCTAGGGTAATAAGAAGTAGTGTGATTGATGTACCACTTCTCATACGTATCCTGAAATTGCTTACCATTAAATTGGTACCATTATCCGTGATGATCTCTATGTATAGCAAATAAACTAAAAACAATTGTACGTGAAAGTACGCGGTGTATTATGCAATTGTTGAATAATGTGGTACTTGATAAAATAGTCAATGATAATGATCAAGTCAGTGCCATGGACATGAAAGAGATCGGATGTGATTTCTGGCCAAGAATGGGTAAAAGTGGTTCTTTGTCCTGACTCGGTATAAACTTCTTGACGACAACGCCAATGTCATTGTTCACATCTGGCTAATAGACTGTCTCTTTGGTGAGTCTTCTCATCTGATTAATGCCCATTGTGCGAGCGATAAAGTTGTTGCAGAATATCAAATCGCAGAGATTCCGGTATGATGACCTGCTTCCCTTTAGAAATGACTCCCCGAGAGATGCCAAGGCTAAATTGTCATGCGTGTTTTGACGTGTTGAATTGAATCAGACCATCCTTCAATTATGGCTTTCCACAGTGTCTGTAATGTGGAATCTTTCATTTTCTCTTGTAGCTGCAGGCATTTGCATTATGTAAAATGTATCAGATTAATTTAGAGAATATCTTCAAGTTTGATGACAATTAGGTTAACTTAAAATTCGAAGGATAAATCTTCCATTTTCACTGGTTTAGACAATCCACTAAGTGCACCTGATGCGACCATCAAGTTGTCTGGTTTGTATTTGATCTCACAGTTGTCATCTTTAATCTTTATCAATAGACATTCCAATCTTGGGCCGTGCAGTAGCCAACATTTGTTTCCCTAATCATCTCCAGTGGCTTGTAGTTGATCTTCAACACAAATAGATCTTTTTTCTCCATTTTTCCGATTAAGGGGCAATTTAGCAGGGCCAATCCACCTCCCCTGCACATCTTTTGGGTTGTGGGGGAAGATCTTCAAATTCCACACGGACAGTGACCCGGGGCTGGGATCGAACATGGGTCCTCGTCACGGTGAGGCAGCAGTGCTAACCACTGCACCATCATGCCACCCTCTTTACCACAAATAGATAAGTATGAAAAGGCATGATTCCAAAATAATGTTTCATTGCTTGATTTTGGAATAGTTTTTGAGGTTGATCTGCATTGTGATGCCCAACTAATCCCATGGGCTGTTGGGAATGTGAGGTCATGCCATGCCAGGAGACCAACAATGGCTGGACCTTTAGTCTCTGCGATGTAGAACAGCTGTGATCCCCAGGAGGATTGACTGCAGTTGCATTCCAGCACTATGGGTCCTGCACATGGAATTAGTGAATTGTTTGCTGAATGTTTTACGGTAGGCATACATTTCGCCATGGCCTTGTGTCTGTGGATACATGTCTTGCCAATAATGGGTAGTTACCAATATTCTTAGGGCAGATCATTTGAATCTTCACAAACACTTTGGATTCTGTGAGATTGACTCGTCATCATCATTTTCTCGTTGGTCAGTCACCTCGTGTGTACGTTTCTGATGGGATACCGAATGGTCATCCCTTGTGCCTGAAGGTACCCATTGCGAATGGTCTGTTTGGATCTTTGCTCTAGCACACTGCTATTGCCAATGACCCTTTCTACCACATGCCTTGCAGAAATAGTGGGAAGCTGGTGTATACAGAAGGCCACACCTTCCACATGTCTGGCTAGGTTTGGGTGTTCTAGTAAGCGCGTCAACAATTGGGCTGTACTTAGGACTTGTAAGCTTTGTCGAACTGTGAGAATTGCTTCATACTTGCGTCCATCCTTGAGGAGCTCTTCAATGCTATACGTTTTGAGCTTGTCTAGCAGATCTTTCTGGAATGGGAGTGGATGTGATCACCAACTCGACAATTCTGTCTGCTAGTTCTTCATCTGAAAAATCACAGTTATGTACCTTTTTCTCTGTACCTGCTGCTAAAGTGGTCTATAGATTCTGTAGGCCGTCAAAATAACATGAGCTCTCATCGATAAATATGGACGGTTAATCTGCTTCTGAACCCATTTTCCAATGTGGTTCATATCTTTTGGAGATCGTTTAGCTCTTCTGCTGTTAATCCTGGCATGTTCTCCTCCAGTACCTGGGATGTGTGTAATTATTAGCCACTTTAATGCACTATTCTGAAGCTCCACCTGTTATAATTGCAACCTTCTCTAGCCTGATTTTAATTATGGGTTTTGTTCGTGTTTGACTCTCTCGTTAGCTATCGATCTGGCATATATCCTGGTAACTCCCCTTTCTGAGTTAAACCGGGGCTGGTCCTCTTAACATGCTGGAACCACTCCAGGTAGTTAAGAAGTCAATGAAGACAGCTTTCACATTCAATTCAAGACTTCCCAGCCTGGGGACATGCTTCCTAGTCTGTCAGCAATTGGCCAAGATCACCAAGGCTCGACAGATGATTGCCGACTTCTTGGGAGGCACACCTTTTTAACATCTGACGCTCCTTCAGCGACACATCTCTGCTGCCAATTTTCACCATAGTACAGGAGCAGCTCCACTCTGATGAGGCATCATCACCAACAACACCAGCAGCCACACCTGTTGCCTTCTCCTCAACTACATGTCCCTCCCCAGGGCAGAGGGAATGGACCCCCGGATCACTGGAAGGAGGAAAGGTCCCCAGAACAGGATGTACAGGCAAAGGATCAGCTCCCTTGACATGCCTGAGTACTGATGCCGCAGGAACCGCAAGATCTCATGGAAGGTTGCTGCTGACACCTATAGGCTTCTGGAAGAAGACCTCTTCTCTAGTGGAGTTGGTGGAGTGCAGACTGGCAGTGGCTGTCATTGGAAGGCCACACCCACACCCTACATCCCACTTGGATCTCGGTCTCTCTTCAAGGTTGTGTGCTCATGCTAGGAGAGAAAGCAGAGTGGTGTGATCGTTGGCAATGGTTTGTACACGGAGGAGGGAAGGACACCATTTATTGAGGGTGACAAGGCTTGCAGGGGAGTGGACAATAGGCTGAGGGGGAGTGAGTGTCGACTGTTTAGATGGGAATGTGAGGAACCTTCAGAGAGATCTCTTGAGGTCCCAAATCCTTTAGCTGCACTGGCTTCAGGTTGGAGGGAGCACAAATCTGCTGCTGACTTCCTCAACCACTTTGATCCATGCCTGCTTGGTTGGAGAGGCTGTCCTCTTCCTTTCACCTTTAGGAGAGTTCACCTCACTTCAGTCCCTCAGTTCCCATTGCAGGACATCCAGGTAAAAGTGAGAGATGTGGGGAGCAGGTCGCCTTTCCATTCCAGTGATTGCTGCAGTCTCAAGAGCTGGCAAGTTCTTCAAAGTACTTAAATTCTTAAAGGTGATCCCCAAATTCAAAATCCTTGCTTTAACAGCCCACGCTCCCTGGTTGGTTGGGGAACCAGGAGATAGGGGGAACCTGGAGACAGGGTGTTAACGCTGTTGTTCTAGGAAAGGGTCTTGGCATTGCCTGCCCATTAGAAATTGGATTCCCAACCTCAAAATCATCCCTCCATTCCAGCCGACGCAAAGTGCAAACGATTCTACTCATAGACAGGATTGGAAAATTGAGGGAAACACATGAAAGGAGAAACCAAGTGAAACATAAATGCAGTTGTCCTTTGGCCAAATATGTGATGTCAGCATTTACTATTTAAACAAATATTTTATTAATCAATAAAAGGGCATAGAAAATGATAAAAGAATGTCAAACATAATGTCAGTTCTTAGGGAATCCTGATTGTGAGATTCCTTCTTAAAGTGTACATCAGTAATGTCGGCAGAACATATCCGAATAAACTATGAATTTACAACTTTTGGTATTGTACAAAAACTTTTGCTGACAGTATATCATGGATTCTCTTATTGAGCCAGGAAGTTATGATGATAGCAACGATGATATCCTACCATTCTTAAAGTATGAACTGCAAGTTGAACTAATTGTTACGCAAGATATTTACAAAACAACCACATTTAAGAGATGGCTTGCCATAGTTAAACTGATCTGTACTCTGCAGAGTTCACTTTTGCACAACATAGAGCTGTTATATGTCTCTGGCATTGACCATGATTCTTACAGCCGTGAGCTCACATCTGTTTTGAGTTTAGTGACTGCACATTCAAACAGTGAACCCTTTGCCAAAGGGAATTTCAATCCTTTGATTCCTATTCCCTTGGCTTACTTTAATTGTCATTCCTCATTATTTTCTATAAGGTGCAAGAATAAAACACAATTACAAGAAAAAACTGTTGACCATGTGGGAGAGGACAATATTCAGATTTTCCTTTTATAAAACCTAATGAATTAGACAAGAGTGAAATCATCTTCAGTACCTTGGGCAAAGGGAGCGATTGCCTCCTGCTTAAAAAAAATGTTGCAATCAATTTAGTCACTTGTTTGAAACAATTTTTATAAAAAAATTAGAGTACCCAATTCATTTTTCCAATTAAGGGGCAATTTAGCATGGCCAATCCACCTAACCTACACATCTTTGGGTTGTGGGGGCGAAGCCCACACAAACACGGGGAGAATAATCAAACTCCACACAGACAGTGACCCAGAGCCGGGATCGAACCTGGGACCTCGGCGCCGTGAGGCATCAGGGCTAACCCACTGCGCCACCGTGCTGCCCGTTTGAAACAATAATAAACTGCTGTCTAATACTTTGAGTTCAACTGCTTCTGAAATATATATTCATAACAGCAAATGTTATAGGGAGTGGAGACAAATCCATGGGTTTAACATGTTTTAAAATTTTGTTCATGAAAAGAACTATTTAAAAACTGCATTTCTGTTTCAATTTAATACAGGAATGTGACTGCAGTTTTCCAATGGACAAGATATCTACAGAAGAAAATTGATAAGAAAGACAGCTCGCTGGACACCAAAATGCTAGGAATCAACGTAAAGCAAGGCTTTCAAACACCTCCAGTATGTCAACTAGAAATTGTTCTGATGCACAATGGCACACATCTGTTTCAATTGTGTAATTTTGTGCATAAAAATCTCCTGCTGAAATGGTATAGTTGTCTAAAGTTCAGGACTAATTACAATTTAAAATGTCTATGCTGGAGTAACACTGGCATTACATTTAAATTACTACGAAGCATTACATTTTAATTGCATGTTTTGATATTTTACACAAGTTGAAAATAAAGTTAAAAATTCAAAACAGACAGTTCCTTCAGCAAGTACATTATGAAAGGCTTCCATTACTTAAAATGGCAACTAACTCTTGGTTACGCAGTTGCTCTCAGGGTGTGATTGAACGGTCTCGTAGCGCCTGACTCAGTGATGTGACGAGGCCATGAAATCTCACAAGAGGCCTCTCACGGGATTTGTGAGACTCGGAACGCCTTGTGAGATCTAATGAGATCATGCGATATGCCGCGATCTGGGTCTCACCCTTACTGGGCATGGTCCAGAATTAGATATTTTAATGAACAGTTAGACTCACTGAAATATGAATTGGTCCGATGCTCTTGAGACCCAGGAACGAATGCCCATGCCTGGAGGAACTCGCCATGGCACCATTTTGCACGGATCCACACAAACGGGTGGGGGGCTGTCTCCCAGGCCATTGGAGGCAACCGGGTGGTCGGCCTCTGGGCAGAGTGGAACCCTGGGACTCCAATTGCAACCTGGGCACACTGGTAGTGCCATTCTGGTACTGCCAGGGTGCCCGGGTGGCATTGCTGAGATGCTCAGGCGCCAGGTTGCCCATGCCAGGTATCGGTCCCAGGGTGCCCTGCCCTTATGAGGTGGTGTGAGGTGGGGGGGGTGGCTCAAGGACCCCCTGACCAGTTGTGTGTGGTGGGGGGGGTGTCTGGAGACTACGGGGGGGGGGGGGTGTGTTCGAGAGATCGGAGTGACATTTAAAAACAGCTGAGCTGAGCTCATGAGCTCATCAGTGCAGGAAGCGAGGTAAGTGTGGCCTTGGCCGGGCATGCCTCGCCAAGGCCATCAAAAAAAGAGTCCTGACTGACAGCGGGGTCCTCGCTAAATGCGCCCAAAATGGGTCTTTGGTTTTTCCCTGTTAAATCGCACTCACAATATCTGTTTTGGAAGTTGCATTTCTTCAAAGATTAAACCTTAGCCTTCACCTGCCTCTGCGTCGCCACGTAGGGTCCAAAAACCTTAGCCTTCGTGTAGAAGAAAATGTCAATTTTATACAACAATTATACTGCGCATTGAACACTTGTCAGCATAGTCTTCAGCATTATGTCAATGACAAATATGTATACAATTTTAAGTGAAATATAGACTTTGATATTGGCAAACATATAGACTTTGGTATTGTCAAACAGAGTACCCAGAAGAAGCATTTTTCACCCTCTGATGCAGAATGGATTTCTGCCTATGAGTGGCCCTGGACCGACCATCGTTCGCGGGTGAATTACTGTCTCATGGTCAGACCAGTGAGAGCCTCTCGGAGATACATGTGGGTTCCCTCATTAATCTACACCCATGACAAATCATGGTGGGAGAGGAGTCACCAAATGGTGGACTCTAGTAGCCTGAAAATAGGTACAAAAAAAAGAATGAAAATGTAGTAGGCCAGAGGTATCAACTCTGAAATTCTGCCATGATTTAGCAGTTTGCATGAATTAGTCTGAAACCTCTCTTTCTTTTTTAAATTTAGAGTACCCAATTCATTTTTTCCAATTAAGGTGCAATTTAAAACATTTTTTTTTTAAGTTTAGAGTGTCCAATTAATTTTTTCCAATTAAGGGGCAATTTAGCTTGGCCAATCCACCTAGCCTGCACATCTTTGGGTTGTGGGGGCGAAACCCACGCAAACACGGGGAGAATGTGCAAACTCCACACGGACAGTGACCCAGAGCCGGGATCAAACCTGGGACCTATGCGCCGTGAGGCAACAATGCTAACAACTGCGCCACCGTGCTGCCAGTCCGATATCACTCTTAAAATTAGTGGAAGTGTCTGAGTGGAAGCAGAAATTTCAGATGAGTGGATTGATCTTCCAATTTCCAGCATTTTGCAACATTATTTCAGGTCCACGTGCATCTTTTTATGAAAGGCTGAGAAATAAGCTGTCTTCACCTTCGCCTCTTTGAAGCTCTTTTGTTCTTAAAAAGTGCGATCTGCCAAAGTTACGCACTTGATCGAACCATGAGAATCAGAACTACATACAAACTGATTCAATTAAGTCAACCCTCAAAGCAAACAGGGATGTTTCAGACAATAATAACAGGGATGGAAAATTTTGCTGCATTACTACACCATCGTCATCATTTTTGTAACTAAAATATGTAATCGGGGGAAAGGCTCTTGTGTACAAATGATGGCTATTAATCACACACACTTGAAGGGTATTAAATACGTCTAACGGGGTTTCTAAACTCATTTAGAGAAGGAAAAAAGAGGCTTTGTTCCCTCCCATCATAATACTTTCCAAATTTTCTGGTTTGTCTGCAATAACTCATTTCACAATTAAATTATGGCCACTCTGGTGGATTTGTCCAGTATGTAGGAAATATCTGAAAATGGCACTAACAGGCTTGGTAAAGGTCACAGTAAGTCTTCAGATGCCTACTAGTCAACCGTGGAACTATCTTTTGGATGCTGCGGCAATATCATAAGCGAAAGGTTGCTGGCACTTTTTCTGCAGAATCATTCCTCAATGCATTTGCCCCAATATAAATATCTATCAAAATTGCTAATATTCACAATAATTAGGAATCAGTAAAAAAAACACAATTTCTTCAATGTCACATGCTTCTTGAAGGGGCGGCACGGTGGCGCAGTGGTTAGCACCGCCGAGGACCCGGGTTCGATCCCAGCCCTGGGTCACTGTCCATGTGGAGTTTGCACATTCTCCCTGTGTCTGAGTGGGTCTCACCCCCACAACCTCAAAAAGATGTGCAGAGTTGGTGGATTGGGCACGCTAAATTGCCCCTTAATTGGGAAAGAAAGAATTGGGTCCTCCAAATTAATTTTTTTTTAAAGTCACACGCTATTTGTCTTTAATCACAGGCAAACTGGTGCTTGCTGTTTGGTGATTTTCTTTTACAATTGTAAAATATTATTCGCTGTTACCTCACAATTTCACAGGGATCAGATTCTGCACGTTTTAACTTCTGCTCCACATCAGCGATATATTTAACGGTATAATACTATAATCTCTTAATTTATTTTAATGTGCATGCATAAATAGCTTGCAATGTGCGCATAATTGACGCCCTCCTAATAGAAACAGTATGAAAACTGTTTGCTTTTTAAACAAAGAAAACCAAAAATAAACTTTGATTTTTTTTTGTTTGTAGTTCTATTGAGTTATGTAAAGGAATTCAGTGTGTCCAATGAAAAGCCTCTGTGCACGCGTGTGGTTAACCTCAGGCCTTTACATTCCTGGCCTCGGTCTTTGGTATTATGAAGCTGTGCCGTAACTCTAATGAGACCAAGGGTATGTGCTGGTGACTTTTGCCCCCCCCCCCCCCAACTCCACCCACACCGTCCCCACCAGCCCTTGAGAATCATGCAGAGCAGTCAATTACAGGCGACTAATCCTTCGTGAAATGCAAACTATGAATTAGAAGTCTGTCAGGTGGGAACAGGTTAGGCTTAGTGTGAAAGAAGAGGAATTCTCTGGACTAAAGGCAGAACTGATACTTTGATCTTTTGAGTTTGTTTTGAAAGCCAATCAGGTGTGAAATAAAAAAAAGTGTTGCGTCCTACTTAATCCCAAAAAGAGGGAGAGAGATTTGTTCAAATCTTTTATTTCTCACCTTGCTCTCAAATCACAGTCTATCTCTTATTCACTATCCATGCATCTGACAGATTTACCATAGAGATCTTTAAGTTATAAAAGGTACATACACAAGAGTATAGTACCAAGTGCTTAAGGATGTGTTTTTGGATGCTGCTGAAAATACGGGAGTGGGGGGGAACAAAGACTTAAAACTGAAATAGATTTATACTGGTGATGGCAGCTGGCTGTAAATGCAATACTTTTGATAATGAGGTGTAAAGATTTTATCAAGCTTCTACATCACTCGCTGAATACGCTTTTTGTATTGACCATGCTGTAGTCCTATATTAAGTGGCAGGAATTTTGTTTTCTTTTCTAAGTGGAACATCAGATTACAGAGGTCTTATTTCACTGGTGACTGTGGCAGGCCACTTAACGTCTTGACAGATATTCAAGATTGGGACAAGGTTGGTCACAGTGTAGGGTGAGAAAGCACTCATCTATCATCTGCAAATAGATCACTAGGTGGTTGTGAACAAATGCCATTAATGAGTTTGGCTCGATACTTCACTTGCCTTAACTCTTCACTGAATATCAACAGACTTGGGGCAAGTTATTGGCCCTGGCATTTCATGATTTATGGAAGGTAATAACCTAATGTTCACACCTCAAATTTGTACAACAAACAAATTTGTGCACAGGAATTTCTAGCTAAGCAGATTTACTTTCCTACCGACAGCAGAAACAGCTTTATTTTGTTAAGCTGTGTGAATCAGGAAAATGTTGTTCTGATTGGTGGCCAGACGATTTTTTGATTAGGAATTAGATTAAAGTGCATGGCTGGAGATTATAAAGTCAGAATTCTTCAATTACATTGATGCTCCAATTACATATTTCAATGATACTGAAACTTTTTTAAAAAATGAAAATGTATGTCAGCGTAGCACTAAACGCGAATCAGATCTGTTCATCACAATGGATCCCTCAAATGGCCCCTATCACTGATCTCCAATATAACTGAATTGAGTTTGCTGGAATATGTGTTTAATCACTACACACATTTACAATGTTCCAATAGTCAGGCTGATACGTTAATCCTATCAGATTGGATAATGCAGAAGCCAGGCAACATGACCACTGGTGATATCTGTTTATTGCCATTAACACACATTGTATTTTGTTGCATCTCTGAATCTATCAAAGGAAGGGCAAGTGCTGAAAAACAACATCATATTGCACGGTTTGAATTATTTGGAGTGTCCCAGGATAAAATAAAGCAGAGACAAAACCTGACTTGGAGACTGAAAAAGATGCCATTGCTCCGTACCATTTACAAGAAAGAGGTCGGAGCAAAAACAATTATATTCAGGTCCTAATTCACTCATTTTCATTGTACCTGGTCGTCAAATTGGTACAATATGTCCGTGCGATATTATAACATGACTTGCAACAATCCGCCGAGACCCGTTCGACAGCACCATATAACCCGTGACCTCTTGTCACCAAGAAGGACAAGGGCAGTCGGCACATGGGAAAACCACCATCTTCAAGTTATTCTCCAAGTCACAAATCATCCCAGCTTGAAAATATATCTTAATTTCTTCAGCGTGGCTAGGTCAAAATAGCAACAATACGAGTATGCCTACACAACACGGACTACAACGGTTGAGGAAAGCAACTCACCACCACCTGCTCAAGGGCAAAGATGGGCAGTAAATACTGGCCTTGCCAATGATGTCCACATCCCATGAACTAATAAAAATAAAACATAACTCTCTGATGAAATGTTTAATGAAATAAAATGCATGAAATGTGCATGTTACCATCGGTTATTAACACCTTATCACTTCAAAATGCCTTTCAAATACATCCATTAATGTGGATTTTTGTAGTCAAGTTTTTCTGTGAAAGGGAAACAAAATTATTTTTTTTCTTAATCAGTGATCAAAAATATATAGAAATGATTGTAGTCTGAAATCAGACTGCTATCTATATGCTTACCAAATAAAACACTAAGTGCATCAAACGAGAATTAGTAAAATGGATGTGGCTTGAAAAGGGGCACAGAAACCACATTGTTACTTTGCCTTACATGATAAAAGGATCATGTTCACAAGCCCCTTCCCTGCAGCAAAGGGTTAAAACAGCTTTTGAGACATCCGATTTTGTTCAGTTTCAGTCAACAGTCTGTTTACCAGAATGTGGTTTTATTTTTGGAAACAGAGCTCATATTTTAGTCGCCTCAGTTTTTTTGGCAAGGGACGGTGCTTAACTACAGGCTTTAAATATTTTGCACCGCTCTGGGTAGACAACATTCTGGAATGACACTGAAGAACAAGCAGCCAGGTCCACAGCTTGTTCCTATATTAACTTCAACCTCAGAATGACATCTCAGTATCCTTTCCAGACAATGCTCACTTTTGGTCCATAAAACCACTAGCCAATGGATACCGAAGCAATGAAAAGTTGCAAATAAAAAAAATGAGGAAACGTCCCCCCATAAATTTCAATACATTTCTCAGAAACTTCTGAATACGGGACAATTTTAGGTTGTGGGAGCTATGCGGGACAGATCGTTTGAAATGTAACCAAATATTTGTGTTGAATTTCAGTGCAGCACAATTCTAATAAATAGTGTAATACGCTTTTTTTTAAAAATGGAGCTAGGCACATGACTTTTCCTGTGTGTATTCTATAATTTGCACCACTGGGGTCCACTTTGTGACATATTAATTTGTTGTAAAGGTAGCTTTGAAAAAGATGTAAATATTCATTGCTGGCACAATGGCAACAGTAGATCCAACATTCTGAACTACATTGGTGGAAATTGAGGATATCTTATGATGAGGAAGCAATTTGGCAGGAAAGCAGTTAAATACAGCGATAGAGTGCACATATCCGACAAGTTCAGTGCAAAGCTAGAGGCAGTCAGTTCTCGCTTTCGCATTAGTGATGCAAATATGTTAAAAGAGAAGCTTCTGTTCAGTGGATTATTAAATTGTTTAATGGCATCTTGCGCAGCCTTTTGTGCAATAAAGAGATGTCATAGCAAACTGCAGTAAGATTGCAAAGATGTGTTATTCTCAGGCTGGATGTTACAGATGTTAATTAGTTTTACAGAAATAGCTTTGCATTTCCAATAGCGCACTATTTGAGAATGCCTGAATCATTGTATTTGTTCATTAAACAGATACTCTTACAAGTGTGCATAAATTAAGTTTTAGATTGAACAGCAATACATAACTCAAATGGATCCCAGTAATCTCCAATATTGCGTTAAAGAGAGGGAGAAGAAATTATGATGATTCTTAATAATTATTGCATCCATGACTCAGGGAAGTAAAATATCTTGGTTTATGGGCTCATTTGTGATTTCTAAAAACTGAGGCCAATGTGCTAAGAACATTAATGATGTTATAAAGAATTATGAGAGGAAATCAAATTTTCTTGCCACTTGAGCTGCTCTAAAATGCCAAACAATAAACTACCATATTGCAAATTAGATCAAGAGAAATATCAAACACATTGCAGTATAAATTCCATAATTGCATTTAGGGGCTCTGCTCCTTGGGGATGTGCTGCTAAAGATCATCACCACACCACATATGAGCAACTATTGACAGAACGATAAAAATCGACAGCCTAACCAAATAAACACTGCGGGCTTCATTAAATATTCAACAGCTGAAATTTGACTAAGGTGCCTACATTTCCCCTTGACACCCCTTCCAGCGGCATTGAGAATGTTTATTGTGACAGCAATAAGTAATGCTGTACCCTGCAGGTCCTTGTTGCTCAGCACAGGAACAAAGACGTGGATGTCCAGGACCTGTCAATCCACAATGCGGCCTCTGCATTTGGCTGACAACTCCATCCTATAATGCAACCAATAAAAATTGCTCGATTTATATTTTGTTCTGTTTGACCGTGCACTTCAAAGCTTCTCTTTTCTTTCAAAATGCATCCTTTGTTGCTCTAGGTGCATGTAAGATCAAGGATAAAAGAAAACAGATGTTGAGAAGCAAATAACCCAGCGTCATTAGTTGAATCTTTCTCGGACTGAGTTTATTAGCTAAAATAGGCAAGGCGCAACAACTTGAGTTTTGCTTTTTGGCAGGAGAACTATTGAAGACAGGCTCATTCATCCGGCTATTGCCAAAAAGGGCACCTTTGTAGTCACAAGCCCAACTCAAAAATCAACACTACCGTTTATAGAATCAACCAGGGCAGAATTACTTTCCAATCATTAATACAAAACAACTGATAAGCCACTCATAAATTGAAGCATTTGAATATTGTGTTTTAACACTGTATATTAAATGTAGAATTGAAAGTACCATGACACAATTGTGATGCAAAATTGGTGGACTGACAGGAAAGATCATATAAAAATCATATAATACGTGACTGATAAAGAAGCATTTATTGTTATGCTTTTCACATTATAAAATGGCATTAGGTTTTTAAACTTATTGATTGGCTTGCTTCAAAAATAATACTTCTACAATTAAATTTGGCCTGCTCAAGTGTACAAAAACAGCGTGTCTGGAGTATGGAAGAAATAAATAATGCATGCACTGTAAGATTATAAGCAGTCATATGCTTTTCATGCAAGAAACTTTATGCAAATAACTGATGACAGGATTATTGTGTGAAGAATATCAATGGAGTAATTACAGTTGCATCATTTGCTGCTGCACTGGTGCTGTGTTAATTTTTCACACAGCTCCCTTGGGGAAGATCTGAGCCTGCTCCTAAGAGCAGAGCTAATAATCTGAGCTCTGAGCTACAGCCGCTTAAACTAGCCCTGAGGTCTTCACGGCAGACTGCTAAACACTGACTGTCTCCCATGAGAGAGAACAAGAGAGATAAAATGATTAAAAACTGCCAAATCGGACTGGCAATCACAAGACGGTGCTGTCAGAGGATGCAAGGGGAGGGGGGGGGGGGGGGGGGGGGGGGACGAGAAAAAAAAATCACAGTGATTTTTCTTTCTGCTCCATTCCCTGAATACTTAAGGTAAGACCTGACACCATCGCTATTCTTAACGCCTGAAACACTGGCATTGAAAGGAGTTTGTCAACTTCTTTTTACCGCTTCAGGTATTGGTAAAAGCAATTAAATACACTATAGTAGCTTGAGACAACA